>NC_140500.1:10892088-11277088 GCF_964271855.1 Acomys minous
GAAGGCATCTGATTTTCATTTTATAAATATGGAAGGAAGGGGAAAATAAAGTTAATCTAGACACTCAGACACCAATTTGATGCTGTTCAATTTGATGAAAACCTAAAGATAGGCAAACAACTGGGGAGACAGAGACAAATTTGAGGCCAGAAAGAAACTCTCTAAAAGGACAACTTGCACCATGCAGGCTTCAGGAGCGCGTCAGTGCAGGACAGGTCTCAGATTTGGTCTTTGACAAATGGAAAGACCAGTGAAACTAAGCTGCTTACTTTCAGGGGAAAAGAAAATCCCCTTTGCATCAGCAACACTTAATGTCTTACATTGATTCATATTTAACCATGCTAAAAATACAAATAATAACAGGAAAAAAGAGTCTCCATATTTTTGTACAAGAAATTGGCTATCAGTTAAATAAGGCAAGAACTTAAGCACTCCACAGGAAAAAGAAATATGCTTAGTGGCTTGCTCATCCAGGCTTATTCAGACTGCTTTTTTCTGTATTACTTAGTTTGTTCATTTCTTTATTAAATATTTTTAATTTTTTACATTTACATTTATTTTCTCTCTCTCTCTCTCTCTCTCTCTCTCTCTCTCTCTCTCTCTCTCTCTCTCTCTCTCTCTCTCACACACACACACACACACACACACACACACACACACATATATATATATATATATATATATATATATATAATAAACTACCTATAGCAAGAAGAACCACGAAACAATCAGTAATTATATAAATGTTACAATCATAGTGTATTGGCCATTTGTATTTGCCAGCCTTGAAGAAAATATCTTTTTTATGTTGCTGCATGTAAAATTCTGAATGTAAATCAATATCTATCATATCTTGTCATTATCAACTTAAGACATCTATCTAGACCTAAAAACATCTTAACCCTAAACAACTACACTTAATTGTAAAACTTAACTATCTGTTCTTCCACCCCATCAGAGACTTGAGAAGGAATAAAGTTAATTACCTGAGTATACAAGGCAAGCTTGGATTCAGTCAGAGTCAATGGGCAAACTCTGTGAAGACAGTGTAAGCAAGTCCTCAATAGTTCCAGCCTCACAAATATGTCTGTGAGATATGTTGGGCCAGAAGCCTGGAGAAGATGCTCCAGTGTTATAGAGAGTTTTGGGTGACTGTTCAGGAAGCAAATTGTGTCTGTCATTTTCTCAGCCTGATTTTTTATACAGTCATTGACCGTGGGCCTATAACTGGGATTATTAAGATGGACTACGCCCTCCCACTTCAATTGTTAATCAAGGAAAGCCTGTCAGACTTGCCTACAGACCAGTCTGAGTCAAGTCTTCAACTGATGCCCTCTGTTCAACGCTGACTCTTACCTGTGTCAAATTGACAAAAATAAAATGACAAATAAATATTCCAATTTTGGTAAATTTAGGCAATTGGATGTTTTGTTGCTTTTCTTTTCTTTTTGAAATGCTATTCTCAGACTCTCAGTGTCCAGCCTGCTGGGCATCCTGAGGACTAGTAGAGTTGTGAGCTACAACTATTTTTTTAAGTGAACAGAAATAGTTTGGGATGTCAAGTTTTCTGAAATTCAGGAAGATGTTTTTTTCTGGATCTGATGTTTTTGGTTAATAGTTCTCATGTAGACTTGCTTTCTATTGTCTCGTGACTAGAGCAAATCAAATAGACAAATATCTGAATTTTCTACTTATAATTTGCATGTAGCAAAGTAAGCTGCCTGTAGTGTACTTTTAACAGAAACTTTAACTACTGGCACAAATTTTGTTCTTCCCTAAAAAATTATTGTCACATATCAGGACCCTAGTGGTTGGTGACTCCCCCAATACCCTGTTCTCTGGTATGTGCATCTCTGCCCCCATTCCTCAAATGGCCCTAACATATACTAGCAGACTGTACAGAAAGAACCCCAGAGAGTTTTCATAAGAACTGAGATGTGCCTCATCATCTGAGAATGATTGAGGAAACACAAAGTACTTGACAGTGGGAACTCTCTCATGACCACAGAGGAAGCTGACTTACAGTGAGACAAACTGAAACCCACGGAGACAAGGGACAAAAAGACTCTCTATCCAGAGGAGCATCACAGAGATCTTTAACTTCACCTTGAATATTCTCTAACATAAGGCATTTCTTTTATTAACCATAGTTGATTTCTCCATTGTACATATCACAGTGAATGCTGGAGTGTGCGCCCCGTCATGGAATGCTGCTACACCACAGCCATTCCAAATGGCAAATCAAGAAATCAAAACCTTTTATTAATTGTTGACCTTAAGGCCTGGGCTGTTGGTGTTCTGTTCAGGAAGTTGTCTCCTGTGCCAATGTGTTCCAGGCTCTTCCCCACTTTTTCTTCTAACTGACTTAGTGTCTCTGGTTTTATGTTGAGGTCTTTGATTCACTTGGATTTCAGTTTTGTGATGGTGACAAATATGGGTCCAATTGCATTTTTCTACACGTAGACATCTAGTTAGACCAGCACCATTTGTTGAAGATGCTATCCTTTTTCCATGGAATAGATTTGGCTTCTCCACAGTTGAGTGGAGAGTGGGGTCTGACTTTCACGTGAACTCTGGTGCCCCATATTTGACATGTCCCATGGATGGGGAGGCCTGGTGGCACTCAGAAGAAGGATAGCAGCTACCAAGAAGAGACTTGATAACCTACGGGCATATATAGGGGAAGGAGATCCCCCTCAGTCACAGTCATAGGGGAGGGGAGTAAGGGAAAAATGGGAGGGAGGGAGGAATGGGAGGATACATGGGATGAGATAACAATTAAGATGTAATATGAATAAATATTCATTAATATATTAATAAAATATATTAAAAAAAGAAATCAAAACCTAAGTTTCAGGTTCTCCCCACTTCTCTTTTCACTATACTACACAGTTTCTGTAACCTAAAGGAGAAACAACAGGTCCACCTGGAGAAGCGTGGCCCCAGATGTAAACTTCAGATGTATCTTCAGCGTGACTTAGTCATCTTTGTATCCATACCCCCAGTGGCAAAGAATGATCCAGTGAGGGAATTTCATGGCGTTCTTGTATTAGATCAGAATCTAACCCCTTGGAATCTGGAAACTAGCTGTATTTGTGACAGAAATGTACGTTTGTGTTGAAGAGAATCAGGCTTTTGGGGATTATGTGACTCTGTGGGAAAGATGTAAAAAGTGGAGGATGCTGAAGAGATGACCATGACTGAACAGTATAATATGCAAACCAAAGGCAAACTATTTAAATTCTTTATCTTGTTAATCATATTAATGATGTTTTTATAAAAGTGTATAATATTGCTCATCCCTCAAGTTTCCACTTTGATGAAACGTTGTACCTAAAACTCTCAATTCAGTTATCTTCTTTTTAAAGAATTAATATAATTTATTCAGGTTAAATCATGAATGTTATCCCTTCACTTGTATCTTCCCATTCCCAGCCTCCTTCCCTTTCTGCCCTATTCCCCTCCCCTAGACCTCTGAAAGAAGAGAATCTCCTGCCCCACCATATGACCACAACTTATCAGGTCTCATCTGCATGGGCTGCTTCCCTTTCCTCTGTCTTCCTTTCAGGCCTCCTCACCAAAAAGAAGTAATCAAATCAGGGGATCCAGAGTCATGTCAGAGGCAATTCCTGTTCAACAACGGCAGAGAATGAGCTGTCCATTGGCTAGATCTAAACAGGGGTCTAGGTTTACTGTATGAATTGTCTTTGGTTGGTGAAACAATCTGTACAGCCCTTATGTCCAGATCTGCCAGCCTTTATGGTCTCCTTGTGATGCTCCTGAATACTCTGGGTCATTCCATTACCCTATTCTTCCATTCAACTCTCAGTGCTCTGCCTGGAGTCCAGCAGTGAGTTGGAGCATCTGTCCCTATCCCCTTTTGGGATATTTGTTAAACATAAATAGAGTTATTTTTACATCTTAAAATTATGTCAGCAATATTAAGGTTTCTGTTGTTGTTGTTGTTGTTCGATTCTTTCTACCTTCCCAAGTAAATTTAGCATGTCAGAGTTGCAACCGACATGACCACAGTCATTTATATCTCCCAGTGCCAGTAAACTAACTCTGAGATGCACAATTGTCTTTCTCTCCTGTCTACCTAACCAATGAGGATAATGCTCTATGTTCATGGCCTAAAGATAGGTCAGTATTGTATCTTGTTGCTCTCCTTGTGCTTCTTAGTTTTCCTTTTTAAACTGTTTTTAAATTACTCATTTCACTCATGTGTGCATTGGATTTATTACTAAAACTGTCTAATATGGTCACTTTATTACCAGTAAAATGCTTTGGGGTTAATTCTGCTTAATAATGTCACTCTTAATTTTATTAGTGATATTGAGTGTTTCATCTGTCATCTATAATCTATCATCTATCTATCTATCATCTATCTATCTATTTATCCATCCATCTAATCATCTATCTAACATCTATCTATCTATCTATCTACCTATCTCTACTGATCTATCTATCTACCTATCTATCTACTTTTATGAGGGACCTAGGGGCATGTACTTCCCACATCGTGTGTGGAGTTCAGAGGAAAAACTTGTAGAAGAAGTTGGCTCTTTTCTTTTACAGTGATAGTCCTCAGAAATGGACTCAAGTTTTCAGTTTGGGCAGCAAACACCTTGCTGAATGAGCCATTTTGCTGGCCCTTTTCATATACCTTTTAACAAGGATAGATTTTATTCTATACTACTAAGAATTATATTTTTTCTAGGTTTTGTAATATATCAATGAGTTTTCTGAATTTCTCTTTTTTCTTAGTTCTCAGAAGAAGCATTTTTTTCCACTAGTGAATTTTTTATTAATTAAACATTTTTATTTTTACACATACATTTATATTATTATACAATATACAGTAAACTACCTATAGGAAGAAAATCATGACACAATCAGGAATTATATAAATGTTACATTCTTAGTTTTGTTTTTTTTTTTTTGGCTATTTGTATTTGACAATCTTACCTATCTTAGTGCATCTAAAATTCTTAATGAAAATCACAGTAGAGTGGAGAGTGGGATATGACTTTCTCACGTACTCTGGTGCCTCACCTTTGACCATGTCCCCTGGAGGGGGAGACCTGGTGGCACTCAGAGGAAGGACAGCAGATTACCAAGAAGAGACTTGATACCCTATGAGCATATACAGGGGGAGGTAATCCCCCTCAGGAACAGTCATAGGGGAGGGGAATAAGGGGAAATGGGAGGGAGGGAAGAATGGGAGGATACAAGGGATGGGATAACCATTGAGATGTAACAAGAATAAATTAATTAAAAAAAAAAGAAAATCAATGTCTATCATATCCTATCTCTATCAACTTAAATCACCTATCTAGACCAAAAAACATCTTAACCCCTAAACAACTAAGCTTCATTGTAAAACTAAGCTACCTGGTCTTCAGCTGCATCAGGGTCCTGAGAAGTAAGAAACTTGATTACCTGAGTACGCTGAGAGTGCAGGTTAGTTTTTACCATAGACAGAATTCTGCCTAAAAAAGGGTAAGCGTGGATGCAGGCAGAGTTGACAGTCAAACTCTTGCCAAGACAGGGTAAGCAAGTCCTCAATAATTCCTGCCTCACAAATATGTCTGTGAGATATATTGGGCCAGAAGCCTGAAGAAGATGCTCCAACATTATAGAAAGTTTTGGTTATAGGTACTGTTATAGGTAGCAAACTGTCTCTGTCATCTCATTTAGAAGAAGCTTTCTTTCACTGTTTGGGTACATGTTTTTGTTCTTATGGTGGAAGTTGAGTGGCATGATGATGCTCACTTTTACATTTGGCCATTGCTGTGACGGCAGAACTTTCCCACAGAGTGATATATCTTTTAAAAATTAGCCATACCTGTACATCTCCAGCCTCCCTGGAATACTCATCACAGGTGTGTCATATAAAAATGTTCCTGGCTCAGAGAGGTGATATGCTCTGCACAGAATTGGTACCCTGGTGGAAGTAAGGCAGGGATACATGGCTTTTTGGCAGCCTCATGCTGATTGAAGCAGAGCACCAACCTTCCCATGCTGCATTTTTATGGCCAGCTGCAATGTCCATGGAGTTTTCCTGGGGTGATCTAGAAGCTCTCAGGATTTTGCATATGTGTGATAATCCATCATTCCAGACCCAACTTCTCAAAGTTCTGATTATGAACACAAACATAAACTACTTTAAAATAAAATAAAATAAAAGCAAGACTGTGGGAGCACACCTGCCCTCCCGGCACTGTAGAAGACAGAGGCAGGTCTGTGAGTTCGAGGCCAGCCTGGTCTACAATGTGAGTCCAGCACAGCCAAAGCTATACAGAGAAATCCTGTATCAAAAAAAACCAAAAGAAAAGAAAAGAAATTATTACAGATTTTGTGTTGAATTTATGTCTTTTAGACAAATGAAAGAAATGGAAGGAATAATCAAGGACACTGTTTTCCCTTCAGAATGGAGCCCTGAGACAAAGATAAGGTGATATTCCTGAATTCATTTCTCTATTCTGTTCCAATTGCCTAGAGTTTGTTGAAAATTACTTATCTTCATTAAAATTGAAGAAGATAGCTTACAAACCTTAGGTATATTGTACAACGATGTATAAATATAGATAGATATAGATATAGATAAAGATATAGGTATAGATATAGATATGCATGCATACATGGCATGCACACAATCACTTGTATGTGTATGAGTTCCATGAGCTATCATAACATTATAATACAAATGGACATGATTAAAATAAAAATGTGCTATCTCCCAGTATGAGAAGCCAAATTTTATAATCAAAATGTCACCTGAGAGATTTTTTTTTGTACAGATAAGAATGAGCTCTTTTTCTTCCTTAGCTTTTCCACTGATGCCCTCAACTTTCCTTGACTGACAGCTGTCTATCTCCAATGCTTTTTTCCATATTCATATGACTTCTTGCTTGGGTCAATCTGCTTCCAAGTTTCCCTCCTCTTACAAGAGCACCGTTCCTACCAGGTTATGTCCCACTACCACCCTCAACCACTAGGATCCCTCCTGGCCTTGGCCATGTGAGCAAAGATTCTGTTTCTGTACAAGGTCACACCACAACCGTGAGGGTGAACATGAGTTTTGAAGAAATGCTACTGAGCTCGAAGTGACATGAAAATTATATTCTGTATATTAACCTGTTATTTTGCTTTCTTTTTCTAAATTTCTTATTCTCATTTATTATCTGACATTAGACTATGTTTCTTTTGGTTAAAAAGTATTACATAATGGTTATAAAGTATGAATGTTTCCTCAACAAAGTATTCTTAGCAATATTTATAGGTTTTATTGCAGCATAAAATTTAATAACCTTACAACTTAAAATTAAAAGTTAACTTAAGTAACTATACACAGTACTTTACAAAAATATGACAATTTAAAGATTTTTCTTATTTCTTAAAAGTTTTTTGCATTTTATTCATAGAAATTATATTAGCATAATTCCTACCCCAATTCTTCCCCATCTAACTCCCTCTATGTGCCTTCCAAACCATATAAAATTCATGACCTATTATTTACTAAAAAAAATATATATATACATATATGCATATATAAACATATAACACACATAAATAATAAATAAAAAGCCATGAACTTATATACATAAACTCGCTTTATATGTTTAGTGTTGATTATATGTAAATGCATTTAGGGATGATCATGTGATTGGATAACACACATTTTCTAGAAGTTATTATATCCAATTAATACAAAACATACAAGAGCAAAATAAAAGAAAAAGGATGCACACACACATACACACACACAAACCATGAAGTTCATTTTGTGTTATGCAACTTCTCCTAAGGTCTCCTGAACATGTGACCTGCTCTGTAGTCTGCATTTTAAAAATGTCTTTATGTTATGTTTTGTTTTGTCCTGTTCTTTTTAAATGCCAAATTAAGGATTCAAATCTTTAAAACACTGAGTAATTTCTCATCTTCTTTTATATTCTTCTAGAGCATCACTGTTTCTTAACTTTAGAATCAAAATCCAACTTCTATTCTTTTTCATTTGTTCTTCTGATAGATAATTGTGACAAAGTAGTGCCAAAATATGAAAGAAGTAGATGTTTGTAGATCCTGTTATGGGAAAGTGAAAGTTTGGGCAAGCTTGTTTGAGCTATGAAGAGGTTAAGAGCCAATGGCAGTAAATGTGGGGATGAAACAACAAGAGAAGAAATGATGGAGTTTAGCAAGTCCAGGATCCAATTTTTTTTTACATATTGGCAAATTTTGGGGCCACAACACTAGTAGACCAAGATCGGAAGAAAGAGGCTGAATTTCAGACCCTATTATATGAAAAACCTTCGAGCTAGGGTTTCTTCATCTTTGTCCAGTTGTAAATTCAAAATATTGTTTACCCCACATGTAAGCTTCGAGTTTCACGATATAATGGATTTTTAAAATATACTATCCAGATTCTGGCAGCTGACATTGCATAAATGCCTGATAAAATGAACTGCAAACCCTGGCTCCAGCAGCTCTGTCCAGGCGCCCAGCCTCATCTTTCTTGCGTACAGGACCATCTGTCATTCTTTTTTGTACCGTCATGTGTGAGGAGGCCAAATCTGCTTCTAGATCTTGTATCTACACAATTATTTTATCTTTCTTAGCCTCTGCATTGTCTTATTTGTGTCCACATTGAATGAAGTGAAAATCTATGCCTCTCTGATTTTTCATTAATACTACTTTAAAATTTTAAATTTAAAAAGCATATCACAATGATGTGAGATAGCACTGATGATACTCTTTAAGGTTTTGTTTACAATAAATGAAAGGAAAGAAAGAATGGAACTGACAGTTAATAACTCTGATGTCATGTAATATTTAAAAATTAACATACTTCATATTTTTACAGCCACACCAACACAGAAGAATGATAAAAACCAGAATATTACTGGCAACTTTCTTTGCTGCTCTAAGTATCTCTGAGCTCATATGTCCAACCAACATGTAATTACTCTGAATTTATGTTATTACAGCTCATAGTTTTTGTAGTTTTTCTATGTATATGGGAGTAGTTTGAATTATTGAAGTGTGCTTTTAGCAAAGTTTTGTTATGGAATTAATACATCATAGGTTCTTTAGTGGTATAGTTTATTATACCTAGGTTATGGTGGAAAAGTGCATATTGATTCGTTTTCACTGTTATGTAAAATTTCATTTAGCTCTAATGCTTCTATGGTGTTTTATTTGTTTTGTTTTGCCTGTTCTGTTTTTCTTTTGTCCACTGAGGTGTTTTAGAATTTTTGTTTTCTTCCAGATTTCTCTTCTTTAACACAGTGCATCACTGTTTCCTAATGCAAGTATGCAAGCACAGTTAATAACACTGATGACATTACAATATTTTAAAACTAACATATTTCATATATTTACAACCATACCAACACTAGGGTAATGGCTTTGAGAACCATCTTTGATTCCAAGGATGTGCTTCTTCCCTTTTTTTTTTTTAATTAGTAAATTTATTTATTCACTTTACATGCCAGTCATAGACCTCATCTTCCTGTCTTCCTGGTACCCTCTTTCCCATATCCCACATTCCCTCTCCCTTAGAAATGGGGTGCCTTCCCCTCACCTACTCATCCCACCATGTCACTGGGCCTAGGCTCCCTACACATATGGGCCTGGTGGTTGGGTTGGTTTTCATGTGGATCCCCTAAAAAGGAGAACAGGGGCTGTCTCCGACAAGGACTTTCACACATATTTTTTTATCACTTTGCCTTGGCAAGGATCCCCTGCCAGGCCATCAGTAGAGGATGTACTCATTCCTGAGGAGAATTGGGGTGCTTCTTCAACTTTAGTAAGGAGTGGAAAGCTATTATTAAAAACTTTCTTTGCCCATTTATAGTTCAATAGTATGGAATTAAATAAAAATCTATGCTTCTTTGTATTTTCATCTTTACTTATAACACCCAAAATCTTTCTTTGGAGCTATTTCAAGGGTGCTAAATAACTTCTATTTTGTGTTTCTTGGACTGATGACAGATTTGAAGTATCTCTTTGTTGTTTGACAATTAAAAATACATGTTATTTTGTGGAATAATTTAAAGAGAATTGATATCAGCTCACCTTTGAACATCTGGGAGAATTCTACATTGAATCCATCAGGACCTGGGCTTTTTTTGGGGGGGGGGCGGGGTTGAGAGACTTTTGATGGCTGCCACAATTTCCTTCAGAGATATAGGACTATGTAATTTGTTTGCTTGATCTTGATTCATTGGTAGAAGGTATCTATCAAGAAAATTTTCCATTTCTTTATGGAGATAGCTTCAAATGTGGCAAAAAAGCCATTGGGCAAAATGTTGTCATTTCTGCCACAGACAGAATTCTGCTTAAAAATGGGCGAGCTTGGATGCAGGCAGAGTCAACAGCCAAACTCCGCCAGGACAGGGAAAGCAAGTCCTCAATAGTTTCGGGATCGCAAATATGTCTCAGTTCTATTGGGCCAGAAGGCTGAAGATGATGCTCTAGTGTTATAGAGAGTTTTGGGTGACTGTTCAGGCACCAAACCATTTCTGTCATTTTTTTTCATTTTGGAAGCTGTTAGCCTGTACTTGCTGTTCATTCATGTAATTAAGTTTTATTCCTTCTCAAGTCTCTGGTAGGGTTGAAGACCAGATAGCTTAGTTTGACAATTGAGCTTAGTTGCTTAGGGATTAAGATGTTTTTAGATCCAGATCGATGTTTTAAGTTAATAGAGATGAGATTTGATAGATATTAATTTTTCACTCAGAATTTTAGTCTCACCAAGATAGGAAAGATGTTTACCTCACAGCTGCCAAATACAAATAGCCAAATCAATATGAATGTAACAGTTATATAATTCCTAATTGTTTTGTGGTTCTTCCAGCTGTTTGTAGTTTATTTGACCTATGTGTAATAATATAAATGTATATATTAAAGAAGAAACATAATAAAAAGGGAAAAAAGAAAAAAATGATATGTGAAATAATTACATTTCGGTTTTGTGGGGTTCATTTCTCTTTGTTTAGTTTAGGGAGTTTGTTATCCTTATTTTTGGAATTGTTCTAACACATTGAAATTCTATCTTTATATTTTGCTAATTTTCCTAGTTTTTATTACATATTTATTTTAACTCCTCTTTCTGGTAACGTCAATCTCATTACTTTCTCTATTTATTTAGAAATTCTGTACTTATATTGTTACTTTGATAAGAAGAGAGTATCAATATTGATGTATATATATTTTAAAAATATGTATTTAATGTTATTATGGACATTAACTATATTCCAAAATTCCCAAACTACATATTCATTTCTTGGAAAATAATTTTCTCCCTGATTTTTTTCTTTCACTAGTTAACTTTTTCTTACTGTTTTTGACACTTAAAGATTAAGTAGATACAAATTATTTTTATGGCCACTCTTTTTTTGTTTGTTTGTTTGTTTTGGTTTTTAAAAATTAATTTATTCACATTACATCTAAATTATTAGCCCATCTCTTGGATCCTCCCATTCCTCCCTCCCTCCCACTTTCCCCTTACTCCCCTCCCCTATGTCTGTGACTGAGGGGGACCTCCTCCCCCTGTATATGTTCATAGGGTATCAAGTCTCTTCTTGGTGACCTGTTATCCTTCCTCTGAGTGTAACCAGGCCTCCCTATCAAGGAGACATGGTCAAAAAAAGGGGGCACCAGAGTTCTCATGAAAGTCAGACCTCACTCTCCACTCAACGGTGGAGAATGTCCTGTCCATCGGCTAGATCTGCGTAAGGGTTGGAAGTGTATTACCTATATTGTCCTTGGAAAAACATGCTGGCCACTCTTTCTTTGGAAGGTTTTCTTTTCCCAGAAGCTTATCATATGACTACAGCTCCTTTGGAGAGTCTGCTCACAGTTTTAGTTGTTTAAATTCTGTTTACCTTGTTTTTCACTTCAAGAATTTCTATAGGAATTAATATAGATAACAATTGTTTTCTTAAATATATAACACTTAAAACTTTAAGTGAATACATATAACTGGATCTGAAGAGGCAGCTCAGGATTAAGAGCTCTTGCAGATGATCCAAGTTCAGTTCCCAGGATAGACATCGCTGCTCCTGACCAGTTGCAACTCCAGTTGCAGGGAATCCTATGCTTTCCTCAGATATCTGCTGACAACACACACACACACACACACACACACACACACACACACACACACACACACACACACACATATATATATATAATATTTTTAAACTACAAGTATAATTCATCATAGTATAGAATAAAAAATAATCACTTTCAACTATAATGGGAAAAACATTTTTACTAAATCAAAAAATTATACCCTGGTTATAAACTTATTATATCCATTATGTTATTTTGGTTGGGTCATTTAAATGGTACTAAATCATGTGAGTCACTGCTACATGTTTAAACTTTGAAGTCATTGTTCTTATATATCAGATACATATGCATATACAGATACACATACAGATATATGATACATCGAATTGATAAGGTAAGTGTTCCCACTGGCTGACTTTATAATAATTTCTTCAACTTAGCAAATTTTAATTTTTGAGTGAAAATGGTATTTATGGTTAAACAAATTAAATAAAAATGGTCATAAATAGTGACTTCATTGCTCTCCTGTGCCATAGGTCTCAAATTGCCACAATATTTCTCTAAAGGTTTAAAACTAATATTTTGTTTGCAATGGGGCATTTTAGAGCATTACTGAACAAAACATGAACATTTGGCTAACTATTCCTAATGAAGCTCCTATTAATCTGATACAGAATTCCAAAAAAGCAAGAGGAGAATATCTATACTAACAAAGAAATATTTGTCTGAAATTAGGAAGTCACAGTGTTCATTTTAATCTTGTCTTCCTAATATTCTTATAATGGTCCTGCAATAGTCAGCAAGAAAAATAAATTACTAGCTTAAAATCTATAAATTGGAAAATAAGTCACATTGATATTATTCACAACTATTTGTTTTCATGACTTTTTAGAGGGAAAATGATTAGATGAACAGATTTAAGCAAGGCCGCTTTATATAACATCATTATGCTAAAGTCAACTACATTGATATTCAAAAGGACAGAAGCATTCCTCAATATTTCAGGTTAAAATATCTGAACATAATATCACACTATGGAGAGCAGACACATGTTCTACTGTCAGAAGCAATTGCTTATCAGATAAGAACAATACTGGTTATGTAGAAGATCTGAGTTAGATTTTCAACACATGTGTCAGACAGCTCACAATATCCTTTAAATCACCTCAGTGGTATCCAAGGCTTGGCTTGTGCAGCCACTTGAACTCATGTGAGAATACAGCCTTCACATATGATTATACAGTCATAATTAAGAAGAATAAAAATATATCTTTAGTTTAAAAGAGATCTTGCCATTTAACAAAACCCTACATCTTCCAAAAATTTGGTTTTACAGCTCAGGTTAACTCTACTTGAAGACACTGTCCAAAACTCTCATTGAAAAGATGGAGGTAATTACAATTAAAAGGTAATCAAACACAGGATTCATATGTAAGCTAGTGTGGTTGTTTGAATGGGAAATGTCCTTTCCTTAGCTCATGTATTTGAGCACATGACTTTCTTGCTATGATGGGCTGTAGACCCTCTTTTTCTTTAAGTTGCCTTTGGTCATAGTATTTTATTACAACAATAGAAAAACTAATACAGCTAGGAAGACATGATGATGAAAACTCAGGAGTTTAGAAATAAGAGGGATCCTTTGGTTCCTCCTGCATGTCCATGCAGATACCTTCTAGAAACCCTTGGTTCATTCAACACATGCCTAATAATTCTGGGATGAGATTGCCTCATCTACCTGAAACTACACTGAAGGGATTAAAGAGAGGGGTCATGACTATACCCTAGCTCAAAATGTCATCAGAAGCCAAGCATGTTGAAGCACCTCTGTTACTGCAGCATTTGGAAGGATGAGATGAGGCGATGTTAACTCCAAAGCAAGCCTAGGCTGCATAGGGAAATCTTACTTAAAAAAAATAAAGATTCCAATAAGGATCAGCATGCATATGTCAAGGTAGCAGATGCCCATGGCTCATGTAAAATGTGTACAGCACATAACACAGCCCTCAGGGAAGAGAGTTAAAATTGTTCTGAAACAAAAGATGCTGTTTGTGAAAATAACGAAAAAAAAAAACCATCTAGAATACTAATCAAGGAGTTCTAACCCTACAAATACATATTACAAATTATACAAAAATATTCATGAGTTTCAGAAATGCTAGACATAGTGCCATATGACTGTAACTCCTTTACTGGATGGGGGTGGGGGTAAATGAGGAAATTCGTGAGTTTGAGACAGAGTGCTGTATAAAGATTTCCGGCAAACTTGGACCATATAATCAGTTGCTGTTTCAAATAAACAACCAACAAACAAAGAAAAAGGAACAATTTACGGATAAAATTTTCAAATATTATAAAAAGATACAAAAGATTTCACCCTAATTATGCCTTCAATTACTCATTTGTTGTTCTATAACTAATAAGATTATCATGAGACCACTTTCAGTGGGACATCATATTTGGGGCAACTGGAATCTGTGTTCTTGGGCTGTAGTCACTCATATTTGGCTCCTGAATAAACTGCTTTGATAACAAAAAGTTCATAATAATCCATTTATTTAGAAATTTGTATAAAGTTTTAGTTTATTCCAAATCAAAAAATAAACAAAGGACATCACCTACCTTTAAAAATTTAACAAGTTTACCTTTAATTCACATTTCAGTATAGCATAGTGAAAATATCCAGCTAACTCTTGAAAAATATCAGAATAAGACTTGCTGTATCAGACTCCAAAACTATTCTTTTACATATTTTTTTTATTTTGTAATAAGTGTTTTATGTGCATGGTTTCATCAGATAACCCAGACTTGAAGTACAAATGATTGTGTACTGCCACCTTGTTGCTGAGAACTGAACCCAAGTCACCTGGAGGAGCAGTTAGCACTCTTAACACATTGAGTCATCTGCTCAACCACCACAATTATTTTTAATATAATGTGCTACAGTATACCCATGGTGCAAACAGAGAGAAATAGACACATAGATAAAAATCTACCCTAGCATGTCCTTCTGTAGTACAGAAGATGTGAAACTTCAGTTCAATCAGACAAAGAGCAACAGCCCAACTGGCATCTCAAATAATTTTTAGGAAAAATGATTTTGTTTCATGGTCTCTCATCAATCAAAGAAACTAATTCTATATACACCAAGAAAGAAAAGATTAAAAAGAAGCAGTTACAACTGTTAGAATGGAATAGTATGATAACTTAGGTCTTTAGGACAGAAAAGTATTTTACATAAAAGCAACCAATAACATTCAAGAGCAACTGGAGAATTGACTCAGTGGTAAAGAGCACTTGCTCCTTTTACAGTGGTCCTGAATACAGTCCTCAGCATCCAAATTGGGTAGCTCACAGCCTCTTTTAAATCTCGTTATAGTAGATTTGATGTCCTCTTCTGGCTTCTGCAGGCACGCGCGCACACACACACACACACACACACACACACACACACACACACACACGTGTATGTATGCATATACAAATAAATAAAAATAAAATGAATCTAAAAACCGTGCCATAGAGAAAATATGAATATATTTAATACATTCAAAGTAACTTTGATATTCATAAAAACAACACAAGATGATAGTTAAATCATTACATGAACCTAGAAGCAACTACCTGTTGTAAGCATAATTGTAAGATAATTATATAATAGTACAAAATATTCCTACCAGTCAGTAAGATGAACACCACATTCTAAGATGGAAAACACATTTGTGCCAGTGATCAGCCAGCATTTTACAGATGTAGGAATTTGAATTGTTTTTAATCTTATAGATGGCACAACAGTATTAGAAAACCATAGATTTAATGAGGTACCATATCTGTAAGGCCGACAAGAGTTTGTTGATTTTTTTTTAAGTGATGAAGATGTAGAACAAAGATAGTCTTCGTACCATAATAGTGCATACAAAGAAGAGTGAGCTAGCTGTCTTTAGGTTCCCTTCCACAATGCAACTGAGATACGTTGTACTAGTAGAAAAGCAAGAGATAGATTCAAAATACGTTCGACTTTAAGGTACCCATTTAATTTTTCTAAGACATGTAATTTTGTCATGTTTTAAGTCTTCAACATTCAATCACTCAGTTTTCATCATTCTCTTCTTTTATTTGATATACATACCATATGGACGTTTATCTTTACACAGTTGAATTGTTTATAAGAGGAAGTTCTTTAGATTTAAAATGCACGGGCCATGAAAACAAAGCCACAATGTGAAATTGAGTTCTGCCCAGTTCTTTAGACTGCATATGGAAGCGAGACTCTGGGTGTTCTCTCTGCATACCTTGTAATTAAAATACAAGCCTGTGTGGTATTTAAAGCAGGTGTGAGCTCAAACTGTTAATTGCACCATAAATTCAGTCTCTTGCACCTGAAGAGGATGCGTTTATATGCACATTTTCAAACATATTATAAAAGAATTGCCAGCATATGCTGTGCACTCTCCACTAGTCAGTCACAGAACAGGCAACAGCCATTCAGCAGAGTGAGTGTGATGCAGGTGTTAAGCGGCATCGCAGATGTGATAAGGCTCAGAAAAGAGTGTAATTCAACACAGCAGGCAGAGTTATTTCCTGGAAACTTTCTTCCACACCTCTTCTATATAGCAAGAGATCACACAGTTGAAGTTATTATAAAGATTGCGTAAAAGGGAGGCAAATTAAAAGAGTAAAGGAGCGAGTAATCTACCTCCATAAGGTTGGGAGTTACAGATTTCTTTTGAGGTCCTGAACTATTCCTTGAACTTTGATAAAACTTTGATAAACCTGTTTATCACCAGGAAAGCAATCATTTCTCCAGGAGATCTTGATGTCAGATGTTCTGATGTTTACACCTATCTGTTACTTCAAAGCACTCTTCTAGTAAAAAGGTAATGAACTCAGGAAATCATTACATGGGAAAGGTTAAATTCATTCCAGTTATTTTTAATACAGTATTTATAAGATGTCAAAATACAGTAAAACTAGACTAATGAAAAATTTTAAAATTCAAATAATTTTAACTCCTTTAAAATGAGTAGATTTGAAAATATGAGATAAGATATCCTTAGACATAAGGTTTTGCCCTTTCAAAATTCCATTGGGTCTCAGTCAATGACCTATTAAGACCTCAAAGCCTTTGTGGATTGTTTAGGGCAGATTCCTCTGAATTGCTGTCCATGCCTGTGATGTTACTTCAGGAATTGCTTTTGGTCAGAGAAACAAATGCCAACATCTAAGGCAACCATTGACTTAAAAATAGCTATACTTTAACATGACCTTCACAAGACTGTACAAGAAGGCAGTATGTGCATTAGGGCATAAAGTAAGCTTGGCTGTGCATAGTAAAACATATAAGTAAATAAAAACAGAATGAAATATAGCAAATGGTGGGGCAAAACTAATATGAAATAAATTATATGAAGCAAATTCCAAAGTAAGATTAATTAACCTTCATTCTCTGATTAATTTTATGTGTCACTTTGACTGGACCATACGTATAGATATTGGCTGAAAACCTCTTTCTCGAAGTTTCTGTGAAAATGTTATTTCTTCGTGTGAAATTAACATTTAAATCAGTAAAGCCTGAGGAGAGAGCTTTGTCCTCCATGAAGCAGATTGATCTCATCTAATCAGCTGAAATACACAATAGAACAAAACCTTCTTTCCCTTGAGGACCAAAGAATTCTGCCAGCAGATCCCCTTAGATGTCAACTGCAACACTAGCTGTTTGGTGAGCTTCCAGCCTGCCAGCCACAAAGCACAACTCTTGCCACTCTCCATAAATACGTTATTTTCAAAAGTAAAATTTTCAAGATAATATATATGAAATACATTTATTACACTATTTTCCTCGGTTCCTCTCCCCCCTCTCTTTCTCTGTGTGTGTATGTGTGTTGTGTGTATGTGTGTTGTGTGTATGTGTGTTTTGTGTGTGTGTGTGTTATTTAAATGGCTTTTGGTACCAGACTTGTTGCCATAAATGAAAATTATAACTATGAATATTTATTTATGCTTCTACATGAAAAATTAACAAAAGAAATATAGTTATATAGGTAAGGGAAATGCATAGATACATGGTAACAAGAGAGATAGATTATAGATTATAGATATCCAAATTAGATATAGAATAAATAGTTAATATATAGCTAGGTGGACATCAGAGACTACATAGATACCTAGGTACATAGATAGATGGATAGACTGATAGGTAGATAGAAAGATAGATAGATAATAAGGGATTTATTAGATAATTGCTTGATATTACTATAGAGACTGAGGATTTTCACCAAAGTTCAACTATAAGCTACAACAAAGGAAGATGCAGAAGCATGACTGAGTCCACATCATCAAAGGGTCTCTGAACTTGAAAAGTTGATGTTACAGCTCTCAGTGTGAAGTCAAAGTTTTAGGGATCCAGGAAATTGCTGATGCTCAGTAAAGAACGTGTTAGCTTAGTGGGTGGAAGCCCTCATGACTGAGCTTATGAACAACCACACTGCTGAGCATCGAGTTACTGAATCCTTGATGCTATAGCATTTTCTCTCAGGTGACCAGCAAGCAACTTCCCAGCAACTGATGACCTTCGACCACAACTGTCACAGAATGAATGAAGCCTTTAGCACTGTTTTGTTGTTTGTTTGTTTATCTGTTTGTAATTGATTTCTTTCTCTTTCTGTTTAAGAATTTTCCTTCCTTGTATGACATACTTTTGGCAGAAAAAGCATTGTTGGCCTAACAGCACACAGAATTCATCATTGTTATATTAGCTGTGATGCTTCTTTCATTGTAAATGAATATTCATGTTAAAGAAATGTCCCACTCTTATCCTGAAGCAGCTGGCCTGACAGAATGGTGGCACAACCTTTTAAAAGATTCAGTTACTGTGCCAACTGCATGACTGTAACTTGTGGACAAGGGCAAGAGTTTCTAGAAATGACAGAATTAGTATCCAACATATGGTCCTGTCTCTCTCACACATAAGACTCTAGGAATCAAGAGTGGAAATAAAAGAAACATCAGTTCATATCATGTTGAGTGGCTCACTGACAAAATCTTTACTTCTTGTTCTTATCAGTCTTAGTCCTGTTTGAATAGATGTTTTATTTCCAGAGAAATGAAGATTCCATGAGTAACTACACGTACATCTCTTAAAAATCAAGTGACTGCACATGCTGCCAACATATGAAGAAAGGGGACACTCCTCCATTGCTGGTACAAGTGCAAACTTGTACAACCACCTTGGAGATCAATCTGGTGCTTTCTCAGAAAATTGGGAATAGCCCTTCTTCATAACCCAGCTATGTTGATATAGTATTTTGAGCAGACTCTCCTGGGTCCAGATCCACCAGCCTTAATGGTCTTCTTGTAGGTTACTAGGACCTTCTGGAACCTTCTATTTCACTATTCTTCCTCACCTCTCTCACCTAACATCCCAATAGGAAGTCCCAGTATCTGTCCCAATCTCTGGCTAAGTGAAGACTTCCAGAGGACATTTCTGTTGGGCTCTTGTTCAATTATAAGTGAGTATATGCCATGTATATCTTTCTGGGTCTGGGTTAACACACTCAGGATGATCATCTCTAGTTCGATCCATTTGCCTGCAAATTTCAGGATTTCATTGTTTTTAATAGCTGGGTAGCATTCCATAGGCTAAATGTGCCACAGTTTCTTTTTCCATTCTTTAACTGAGGGACATCTAGCATGCAGTAAACCTAACAGCCCTATCCAGATCTAGCCAACGGACACCACATTCTCCACAACTGTGTGGAGAGCAGGGACTGACTTGGACGTGAACTCTGGTGCCCCCTATTCAACCACTTCCCTTGCTGGAGAGGCCTGGTGACACTCAAAGGAAGAATAACCAGGCTACCAAGAAGAGACCTGATAGGCTATGATCTTATAGTGGGGGATGAAGTACCTTTCTGTCACAGACCTATGGGAGTGCAATAGGATGAAAGAAGGAGGGAAGATACAAGTGAGGGGGTAACAATTGAGATGTAATCTGAATAAATTACTTAAATAAAAAATTTGTAAAAAGACCCAGCTATACCACTCCTGGGCATATACCTAAAAGATGCTCCATCATACCACAAGGACATTTGTCCAACTATGCTCATTGCAAATTTATTCATAATAGCCAGAATTTGGAAACAACATGGATGTCCCTCAATGAAGAATGTATAAACTGTGGTACATTTACACAATGGAATACTACTCAGCTATTAAAAACAAGGAAAATGGAGGGGAGTAGAAAAGATCATCCTGAGAGAGGTCGCCCAGACCCAGAAAAACAGGCTTGGTACAAACTCACTTAAAAGGTATATTAGCCCACCATAGATGTCCTCTGAGAGAGTCCACCCAGTGGAGTATTGGGACAAATTCTGGAACTCGCTGCTAGATTCTGGGTGGAGCACTGAGAGTGGTATGGAAGAAAATGGGGAAAATGGAACCCACAGGGCTCAGGAGCCCAACAAGGAGACCATCAAGGCTGGGTGGATCTGAACACAAGGCAGAGCTTGCACAAACTGTTGTACCAACCAAGGACAATGCATGCAGTAAACCTAGGCCCCTGCTTATATCTAGTGAATGTATAGCTCATTCTCCATGGTTGTGGGGAGAGTAGGGACTGCATCTGACATGAACTCTTGTATTTTGATCACTTCCCTTTGGTGGGGAGACCTGTAGGCACACAAAGGAAGTGGATGCAGGCTATCCAGATGAGAGCTGATAGGCTGGGGTCATATGGTTGGGGAGAAGTCCCCTTTTGTCAGAGGTCTAGGGGAGGGGGATAGGGCAGAAGAGGGAGGAAGGGTGAGAACAGAAAGACACAAGCAAGGAGATAACAATTGAGATGTAATCTAATAAGTTACAATTAATTTTTTTAAAGGACTCACTCCAATGATGTGGGCTCTTTGTGGTTCTAACTCAACAAGTAGTTACGATTATGGGAGGAACTCTGATATCAGACATGATGGGTCCAGAATACCAATTGGACTGTTACTCCACAATTGAAGTCACACAGGGTTTTCTGGGATAGTTCTCATTTATCAACATATCATGTCATGAAGATTGATGGACTTCAATACCAATCAACTTTGTCAGAATTATTTAGTGGCCTGGAGTCTTCAGAAATTGGGTTGAATTGTTCCACTAGGCAAGAGATCACAAATATTTGGGTAGCATCCTAAGGGGCATGGGAGCAGAATACAGTGTTTACTAACTCCAGCTAATACAAAGTAGTCCCAGAAATAAGGGTTGTAAGCAGGTTGACTATTTCCTCAGCATTCTGTTGGGATATACAGACAATAAATTGATTAAAACCCTTTAGTTATTTTTGTCTCCAACTTTCTTTGAATTTCGGTTTCTCTGAGGAAGTCTATCTGCAGCCTGAAGTGACTCAACCCACCTGACTTTCAAGATGAAAACACACGAGGTAAATGTGAAGACAATAGGTATACTGTACCCGTATCTGACTGTTCCATGTGTTGGCATAGTCTGAAGTTCTAACTAGTCTTTGGGGTCAACCTGACATACCTGGGAAGGGGGAAATCTCAACTGAATGATTGGCCTGTGGGCATTTTGTTGATGCTGCTGGTCTTCATGAAAGAACCAATACACCTGTGTTCTCTAAGGAAGGCAGGTGAGCAAGCCAAAAGAATCAAGCCAGTGAGTAGTGTTTCTCCACAATCTCCCTGTCTTGACGTTTTTCCTAGCTCCCACCATTCCCTCATCAAGAAGCTTCTCTGGGCAGGGTTTTATCACAACAGTAGAAAGACAACTGGAATAGAAATTGGTTCTACAGTGGGTTGCTGCTGTGATGCCCATGACTACATTCAGTAGTCTAGAGGGATTTTAAAGCTTTGTCCATGACAGCCTCTGAGTGATGGGAGCTTAGTGGGCTATTCTGTGGGAGCTTGGAGATGAGACTGCTGGGAGACACGTAGATGATGGGGATACAGCTTGTGAGTTTCAGAGGGGAGGAAAAGGAATTGGGGCCATTTGTGTGATATATTTAAATTAAGACTCTGTGGAAGTGAAGATTTTTGTGTTTTTTTTTGGGGGGGGGGATGGATGCTGGTTTGCTGAATCTTAAAAATCAGGTGGGGTTGCTTTGAAACTATCATTTGCAGTGAAATATTTTGGGAGGTATTTTCTAGGGAGAATCCACAGAAGCTGTGGCCCAGTGGGAGGCATCATGCTAGGAGAACTTAGCCTATTTATCTCACGTCTGGTATTGTTCTTGAAGGCACGATGGAGTCATGGAGATAAGCTGAAGCTTTTTGTAGTACATCAGGTTGGAGTCTCCCTGAGAAGAGGCCAGGAGGGTTCATTGGGGATGCTACATCCTAGTTGGACCCGAACTCTAGCACGTTTGAGATGTGTCAGGACAGTGGATGAACACCGAGGATGATGTCAGGTGTGGACTGAAAGTGGCCTGAACCAGGAGACAAGCCCTACATGCTTTGAATTGCAAAGAGAGAGCAGTCACACTGTGCGTGCTCTTCCAATCCTGATGATCATGAATAAGCTCCAGATCCAGACATTAAACTACAAGATTTGGATCTCTACTGCTGGACTTCTGTTTCATTTAAATCTGATTATTTTTATACTATATCCCACTTAAAGTATAAGAACATATTTAAAGCATTATTGTTGTTATCAGTGCTGTTGGTGTTATTATTATTATTATTAATTTTATAAAAGACTGCAGTTAAGATACTTTTAATTTTTTATTTTTTAAATATACATTTATATTATCTAACATATATACAATAAACTACCTATAGCAAGAATAACCATGACACAATCAGGAATTACATAAATGTTACATTCTTAGTGTTTTGGCTATTTGTATTTGACAACCTTGAAGAAAACATTTTTCCTGTCTTGGTGCATCTAAAATTCTGAATGTAAATCAATCTGCATCACGTCTTGTCATTATCAACTTAAAACATCTATCTAGATCTAAAAACATGTTAACCTGTAAACAATTAAGCTTCATTGTAAAGCTAAGCTACCTGGTCTTCAACTCCATCAGAGGCTTGAAAAGGAATAAACTTTATTACCTGAGTATGTCAGGAGTACAGGTGGGTAGCTTTCCATTGGAGAAGATGATGGAGACAGTTTTCTACCTTAATAGTCACCCAAAACTCTCTATAATGTTGGAAGATCTTCTTCGGCCTTCTGGCCCAGTATATCTGGCAGACATATTTGTGAGGTAGGAATTGTTGAGTACTTGCTTACCCTGTCTTGGCAGAATTTGGCCATCGATGCTGCCTGCATCCAAGCCTGCCCATTTTTAGGCAGAATTTGGTAAAGTTATTATTGGTCTTATTTAGAAAGAAAACATAGTTAGACTCAGTGATGTCTCTCTTTTACCTTATCTTACATTCTTAGGTTTGGAGATAGGGATTGAAAAGAAAGAAGTGGGAATATAGACATATATAGGGAAGATAGAACAAAAAGTAGATTAGTGAAACTACTCCTCAACTTAATGCCTCAATTATCATTCAAAAGGTTATTTTTAATTCATTGGTATAGAATTTTGTATATAGACACAAAATAAGTTTAATTCTAGATACAGTGGTATAGTATTCAAATGTAAGTTTATTCTTCACACATTATATATTTCTGTATTATATATGTTATATATATTTTAATACAGTTAAGACACTTTTTTGGAACATAGAATTTTGTTTTTTTGTTTATTGAAAGTAGATTATTTTCTCATACAACATATCCTGATAACAGTTTCACTTCCCCGTACTCCTCCCAGTATTTCCCCATTTCCTCTCAAATTCAGATCCACAACCTTTCTGTCTCTCAAAAAAGAATCAGCTTCTGAGAGATAAAACAAATGTAGCAAAATAAAATAGAACAAGATAAAAATCAGATCAGTGTTGGACAAGGCAAAGAAAAGAAGGAAATGAGCCCAAGAGAAGGCACAAGAATAGAAATCTACTCATTCACACACTTGAGAGTCCCATAAAAATATTAAATTAAAAACTATAATATAAATGCTGAGGACATGGTGTAGATCTGTGTAGGCCCTGTGCTTACTGCTTCAGTATCCGTGAGTTTATAGGAGCTTTGGTCAGTTGATTTAGATAGACATGTTCTAGTGTCCATCCGCTATGGCTCTTACAAGACTTTTAAATCATCCAACGTTTTTAAAAGCCTGAAATTTTTAAAGTTATATCATGAGATTAATGTGAAATCTTAGAGACAAGAAAAGGCTGTGATCTAACAGCAATGGGTTTGTTTTTGAATTAGACAAAAGCTACCCTTGGTTTGGTTATTCCTAAGTGCAACTTGACATGCCTGGGATTAGGGAACCTCAACTGAAGAGCAGTGTCCATTTGATTGACCCATGGACATATTTATGTGGTATTTTTTTTTGTTGTTGTTCTTAATGTTAGAGGTGTTTCTACTCCTGTGGGACCAGTACAATCGGTGTCCAGCTACCTGCTGGTTCTTTAAAGACGGTAGCTGAGCAACCAGGAGGAACAATGCTATTTGCTGTTCCTCTATATATCCGCTTCAGCTCCTGACTCTGGATTTCTGCCTTGGGCTTTTCCACTGGTTTCCCTTCATAATGGAGTGTGGCCCATAAAGCAAGAAAAACCCACCCCAAGTTGCTTTTGGTCATCATTTTATCACAACAACTGAGAGCAAATTGGAAGTATAATATCCAAGTATAATGTAACTTAAATATACTATAATGATACAAATTATTTTCTTCTAACCCAAACCCTAATTCTCTTTCTTTATATTGTCCTGAACATAGGCAATGCCCTCACATCTGTTTCTCATGGTTGTATAGAAATGGGGATAAATTTAACGTCTTCTTCCCAATTCCAATGTTATAGCGGAAAAGTGTAAATAGCTTTTCTAGGTACTCCTGACATCTTATTTCTTGTTAGCTCTTGAAATGTGATAACATGGTGAGCATCACTTACAGGATTAGTATATCATGTGGTCATTGGCCTGGTCCTAAGAACATGTTTTAACACACAGCAGTGAAAACTTCTCTGAATTAAATGAAGAGGATTCCTTCCTACACAGTTATCTGATTAGGGTTTCCCAAAGGGGTAAAAGATACTGTGTCCTCACACTTTATCCATTTGGAGGGGGATAAACTAAAGTTCCAAAGATTACAGGAGATAACTGTTTTGACTCATAAAGCATTTCAAGCCCTAACAGTATATCAATATTATTTCATAAAAATATAGCACATTTTGTGGCTGAGAAGTGTAGAGATATCCTAATAAATATGTTAAAATTAACTAAGATTGATTATATGTTGTTGATACTTACGTCTTATCTAGAAACTTAAGGTTAATTATACTATTCTAAATGTAGGACATAACCTCAAATGAATCGATGCTATTTCATCTATATAAACATTTAAAAGCCTGACTTGTACAAAGAAACCTGTCAGTTACGAAGTGTATAGTTGGTATCATCAAAAAATGACATCATACCTGAAAAGACAGAATATCACACACAAAAATTCAAAAATGTCAATATATGGTGGATTGTCCACCATTATTGATTTCTTCTACTATGTATGTATCCAACATCTATCACCATATGCCAGTTATATATCTACCTATGTATGTATATCATGTATATATCTACCACAATCTAAAAATCACCTACTGTATTTCAATCATATATCTGTCATTTATCATGCATCTATCTATCCATCATCCATCATCATCATGAAACACATGCGTAACTACCATCCATCTCTATATATCTGTCATCACTCTTCATCATTTATCCATAAGCCTTATATCAATCTTCTACAGCTGTGTCTCTCTATCAATCGATCTGTCATCTTATCTTCATCATTAATTAGGTAACTATACAGCACCTGTCCATCATCATCATCTCTGTTCATCTTCTATCATGTATATATATTTTTCTATCATCTACCAGCTATTTATCATCTATATATTAATCAAGTATCCATCATAATCTCCTACCTATCAATCATAGTTATTTATTTATCAATATCTACTAATTATCTATAAACTTACTTATAATTATTTATGTACAATCTATCTATCATCATTTGCCCCTTTCTTGTATGTCTGTAACTTCTTTCTATCTACCTATCTATTAATCATTTGTCATTTATTTGGTATCTGCTTATTTTTTATTTTACAGATAGTAAACTAAGATAGCAAGTGTGGAATAATCATATCCAATGGGGCCATTTGGCTTTAAAAAGAAAAAGTAGTTTGAAAGTAAAAATTGACAACAAAAGATCATATTAAAATAGAATTAGAACTTATTATATTAATATAAAATATGTTAAGACTAAAATATTTGTCTTTCACGTTATATGAAAAATGTTTTACTTTTAGGAAATATTTGAAAGCTGACTGAATGTGTGAAATTAACACCATTATTCCATTAATTATTCCAATGTATTTTCACTGATAGGAATGTAAAATTAAGGAAAGTAGAGGAAAATATTTAACCAAAACCTATTTGAAGGAAACTGCATTTGATTTTCTAACATCTAAGTTTGGTTGTTTTTGTCTCAGTTAAATTGACCTCTTAAATATCTGCTATATTTAGTAATAATATAACTAACACTGGAAACAGAGGGTAAAATATGAGGAAACTTAATCAAGTTCCTCATTCTTCCTTTATTCATTCCTCTCAGTTTTTCTGACTTTTCTAGTCTCAATTACAAATCAAAATAAAAGTAACCTTTTTTAAAAATTCATCTAAGGAAATTAAAATACACAAGATTAAAGGAAAAATAATTAGAATAATTGGCTCAGAGCTGGAGGTGTGGCTCATTCGTAAAGTATGTTTATGAAAACCTGAATTCTCTCTCCAGATCTGGAAAAAAATGAGTCATTGTTCTTGCTTTCCATGTTACGATTATAAGACACATGCAGAATCCAGAGCATTTCATAAGCTGAAGACAATTGAACATGCCACAGGAAATCTACAGTCACAGGCTCCTGAGATGCTATTAAATGATTCTAAGATTTATATTTCCATGTAATTCACTCTTTTACATTTTCCAGGGTCAGATGTGTTTGGACAGTGTATTATAATGGAAGTGATGGCTCATGGCTGTTGAGACTAGGCTATTGCTGTCAAGGCACTTTCATTTGCTTTCTCTTGAACAGCTCCTCCTGATTGAACCTAGGAGTCCTGTTTTGAGGAGAAATCAGGGAAAATACCTGTTCACTGAACTCCATTGTGGTGCTTCTGTCCAAGAAAGCCTTCAGAATATAGCAAACCCACAGACTCAGGTGGGACCATAATTCAGAGACAATCACTTGACAATATGCTCAGGTTTTCAACTTTCATAATTTTTAAGAGAAAGCAAATATCTTTGTGTCCAGATAGCAGTAACAAATTCAAAATTAGTATTAATGTTTAAAGAACGGTTTGTAGTATCATTGAAAGTTGTAAGACATGTATCATCATAAAGCCCTGTTAAAAGAACAGCAAGCATTCAACAAATTGTAATTCTGTGTCAATTTGTAATACAGATTCTTTGATGACTGAAACAGCATCATAAGGTTTGATCCCTGAATTCACGTTGAGACTAGAATAGACGCAGGTAAGAATGTATTAGAAAATGATTTTGTTGTGGGAAGACAGATTGATGTAGCATGTAACATTGCGCAGAGAAAAAAAATCTTCTTGATAGATTGTGTCAGAAAAGGCTTTGAGGAACAAATTGGTCTGAAACTTCATTTTTGATACATATGCAATATTTGCAAGAAAGAAAAGATAAAGTGTTCTTTAGAATATCATAATAAAATAAATTATGGTAGAAACAATATGTAAATAATAACATAAATATAAATTTGTCTACTGTAGAGGCTCTGACTTGGGAAATAAATGCAGATTGATAGAGAAAGTCTTCCAGAAAGGGCTTGAATGCCAGGCAGAATATTTTGATTTTAATAGCATTCAGGGGACCCACAAATGATCTTAAACAGTGAATACACCTTGACGTTTCCACTAGTAGGGAGTTGAGTTTACTACTGAGAGATTGTATTAGATTATGGTGCAGCTATAAGTCTTACCAAGCTCTTACATGTCTTGAGCACGAATTTGTCTTCCCTTAATTTTTTACAATCTCTTCTATTTACATAACACAAAAGAATTAGCGGAAAATATGGTAACTTTGTATGAAAAAACCCACTTAAATCTGATGAGCTCTAACTGCTCAACTTATTCTTACAAACTCAAAGAAAGAATTGATATATATCACACACTTAAATAACTCCTTGGATATGTTTTTCTATTCTTTTGTTAATTTGTTTTCTTGAAAGGAGTCTCACTAGGTGGTATAGACAAACACGAAATTCACCAAGCAACCCAAGATTACCTCCAACCCATACTCAGCTTTGACCTTGTTGGGATTATATTTAGTATCCCTTGCATGCCTCAGTATATAAAAACCAAATGTTCATTCTTTCTATGTTGTAAGAATACATTCCCAAGTTTCCATTTAGGGTCCTGAATCTAAATTCTGTTTACAGCTCATTGAAAATATGAACATCGCTAATGTAATTTTTCATTATTAAAAAAAATGAGACAGAAGATGTAACAAAACTTTGCTCTACTAAACAACTATAATAAACTGTTCATAAAACTAGTTGCCATCCCAGCATCATATTTTGTTATTATTTTTCTTATGTTCTACTAAATAAACATTATCAGTATGAAGAATACAAATGATTTTTCTTTTTTTCAAAATGGTGACATATTTGGGGTTACATTTTTCTCACCTCCTTCTCTACTTTTGTTACAGTTTCATATTTAACAATTAAGTCCCATAGATTCACACTACTGTATCATGTATGTTGTGGTGTGCTTAGTAAGATCATATATTATCAACCTCAAAGTTCAGTGTGTTTGTTCTTATCATAGGTGGAAAAAGTAGCCACACAGAATGGGGCTAAGGTACCAAAAACGTGATAAGGTTTTATTTTATCACTTTGGAAAAATTAGGAAAAATATACTATTTGCAATAATTGTAGCTATTTCCAACATACTACTCAATGTGACTTTAATGGTATTTCTGTAATGACCGTCACATTTCAGATGTAGAAATGGTGACCCATTTTTAAGTGCAGAACTGGCTAAGACACTCAAGTTCTGTTACAAGAATTTACCATTCTTCTAGATAATGACCTGAGTGAAATAACATTGTGTCCTGCCATCTGTGTCTCTCTTCTCTAACATGACTCAGTGTAATTGGGGATGCACAGAGTTCTGCACAAATCAGTGGACTCTTGGATTTCTGTGGCTGAAGCGTCCCATTTATGGATGGACTTGGCTTGATTTATTTGATCACTAGCTCATGACCCGGTGGTTTAGAGTTTAAGGCTACGATGAATAGTTCTGCTATGACTGTTCCAAAGTAGGACATTGCATGACTGTATTATGCAATTCCATATGTACACATATATGTATATTTCAAGTATCATAGAAATCCACATGGGATTTTCTTTTAATTATATATATATATATATATATATATATATATATATATATATCTTTCTAATTCTTCATCAAACTGTTTTCCAAATGGTCCTTTTTGATCTGATAAGATTACTGTAAAAATAATGCACCTTAGACAACTTTAACAATAAAATACGTGCGGTGGGTTTCCCCAGGTGTGCTACAGCTGACGTGAGGGTGATGCTGGCTGGGAACCTCCTACAAGCTTTGAGGGAGGTCTGCAGAGCATCTCCATCAACATGTGGACAGCCATCCTCTTCCTCTCCTTGTCTTATTCCAACACTTCCATCTTCCCCTGTCTTTATGTCCTAAAGACATAAAGTTAGGTATGGGTATGTTAGTGTTGGTTAGGGTAGATATCATATTCAATAATGTCCCTATACCAATGGCCTTTTAATTAATTACTTCTGCAGTGGTCATTTTCTAGTTGTCACAATTAAACCCATAGCAGTGTGATTTTTTTTTAGCCTTCTCATTAGCTCTGTATGAGATTTTTCAGTAACTTTGTGCTGGGAAAATAGTCCATAGCCTCTACAAGAGCAGCCAATATTCTTAACTGCTAAGCGTTCTCTCCAGCCCTGTTATTTATATTATATTTGAGAAATTAATGTTTGTTTGAAAATTATAATCTAGGTACTCAAATTTTTAACATAATCATACATTCTAATATTTAAAGAAATGAAACATGATGGAGATCCTGCAGCCTTGGTTCCACAGGACTGGCCCCTTCACGGGCTCCAGCAGTTAATAGATGGGGTAGATGTTTTGGTGGGCTAACCCAAAGCCTCGAGGGAAGCTAGGTTCCACCAGTTCTCCTGTTTCCATGCCATGTGGCCAGCATGACAGTGCAGCAGAAACGAGAGGCCTAAAATTAGAGCAGTAACAGATTGCAATGGAATTTTAAAAAATTAAATGGAAAAAAAGTAAATGGAATTCTTGTATTAAATGGTCTCTCACACAAGAATTGTATTTGTTTAAATTTCATAATCAAAACCTCAAAATTTTAATTCTTAACCAGTTTTGAACTAGAAGTTTGCAATTTAAACAGTTCTGTCAGGTATTTGGATATGTTTCAGGTCTTGATTGAAAGAAAATTGTGTGTGTGTGTGTGTGTGTGTGTGTGTGTGTGTGTGTGTGTGTGTGTGTGTGTCTTCTTGGTCACAGCTCTGTTGAACATTACAAGAAATTACAATTGGAGAAATACAATTTTCATTATTTGGCTGCCATTACTGACACCCTTGCAACAAATTCTAAGGACAAAATACAATAGTTTCTCTTGCTTGGCTCATGTACTGGGGAATTAAATTACAGATATCTATGTCACTGTTTCTGTATACAGTGTGGATGACATATACCTGTTTCTGATTATGGCATGGATATCTTATATCACTTTCTATGTATGTTGTGGATGACTTATGTCACTGTTTCTGTACATTGACAGTTCTATATTGAGGATAGCATGGTGAAGATAAAGCTGCTAAAGATAGCATTTAATATTTATTTATATTTGAAACATGTCAGTCAGCTTTTCCAGGTGAAGTGATTTTGGTCAGTTGAATAATGCTAAACAAGACTGAGATGTCTACTTACTCAGAGAATTGTTTACTATAGATCAGAAATAGAGATTAAGCATTCAACAAATTACAAAACGATTACTGGTTGGAAATTTTTCTCCTCTCAGTCTTCATTATATTTTTTTAAGTAATTTTCAAGAAGAGATAGAAGTTGGTAATGCTACAGTATTTGTGTCAAATTTTAATCTTCCTTCATTCAAAGGAGACAAACCTCAGTGAAAATAAACAGCTGATGCAGAAATAAATATAATCATTGTTTCAGCATCTCATCATGGGACTTCGAACTGAGCATTTAAGTTAACAAATTTATGCCATGCTTTTACTTCTTCCTTTTAAATTTTAATGTTTAGCTATTTAGTGGCCACACAAGCAACTAAACTGTGTAATTCTTTCTAGTGAAAATCTATATTCAACATTTTGCTTATTATATTGTTTTTATTTGGTTATTTGTCTACATATTTTAAGACTGAAATGTATCAGAACTTTTAGAACAATCTACCATGGTTTTGGCTTTATGAGTGTTCTAGGTAGATTGTTTTTGCATACATGGCTTTAATAAAAGGAGAAACTTCCAGATGTTTTTTTTAAACATTTGATATCTTCAACTATTAAATAGGCAGTATTTATTCTGATGACAAATTAATATCAAGTAGAATTAATACTTTGATATGAAAATAAGAACAAATCCATTATGAAGCCATTGAAGGAATTTTAATGGAATAATAGTCTTATATTTTACCTGGAATATCAATCAATAGAACCTTTGCCTATATAGATAAGTGAGCATCACCCTTGATACGGGGGATATTATTATTGTTGTACTCATTGATTTGGTCATATGTTGGGCAGTACATAACAATTAGACCCTGTGAAGTTCATCAAAAGGTACCGTCCAGACATCTGGCTATGGGAAATATAATTAACTAAGCCTCCAGCTGCTTGCATTCTGGATCTACCATTCCATTTTCCCATAGGTCAGACTTCCCCCAGGTTGCTGCCACCAATTACCAGGAAGAGTGAAACCATGAAACAGGCCCACTGCTGTGAGACACTGAGTCCCTATAAATGGACATGCTGGCATTTAAGGGCTCTCAGTGGCCTCACTGACACTGTCCTGAGGACCTGGTGTGTGTAGTCCCTCATCCTCCATACAGTTTTCTCTTCTTCGATTTTGCACCACTATTGACATTTTCTCTATGCTTTATTCTTTCTTGAGGCTTTTCTAAGTTATTCTTTTAGGCGTCTAATTCATCTTGGCCCATTATTCTTCAAAAATAGCACAAGCATATTTGAGTGTGTCATTTACTCATTTAACATATTGCACTAAATACAGACATACTATTATTTAAGTATAATTCTGGATACTGCGGATATAACCACGATGCAAGACACCTGGTACTTGGAGATTTACATTAGCATGAAACATAAATATATACAAAACAAATAGAATGTCAGCTGTGGAAAAACTCTAAACATGTACCAGTGTAACTTCAGGTGCAGAATAGGCACAAGTGAAAAACTAGATGATTTCAACAAAAACAGTAACATTTGCAAGTCTTTTGTACATTTTTTGAAGCAATTGATGTTTTGGGTGATTTTAACGTCAGCTGGACACGATGGAGATCATCATCAGGGAATTTCAATAACAAGTTGCCTAGAGAGAATGGCCTGGGTAGATGTCTGTGGGAGACTGTCTGGGTTGTTAGTAAATGTGGGAGGAAGATGAAATTCTGAATGCAGGCTGCACCACTCCCTGGACTTAGACTCTGAACTATATAAGAGCAAAGAAAACTAGCTCAACATGAGACACAAGCGAGCATTTTCCTAGCTCTTCGCTATGCCATGTCTTGCTTGAGTTTCAACTTGAGTTTCCTGGTGGATTGTAACTTAGAACTGAAAGCTAAGTTAACCCTACTTCCCTGAGTGGCTTTTTGTAGAGTATTTTGGCACAGAATTGAAACGGGAATAACTGGCAGATAGCAAACAAAACACTTAAAGATGATGAACAGAATAAAAAAGAAGGGAGTTGTGAAAAGCAGAGCATTACAGTAGAAGCTACGTGGAGAATCAGGTAAACTTAACAAGATTTTGTTCTTTATTTTCCAGGAGCCGTGTTATATCTTAAAATGTTCTCTGTGCATCGGGATGTCACACAGTAGTCCAAGGTAACTTCACCATCAACAGAATAACTGACTGACAGACAACAAACTAAATATGTTAGAGAAAAGGCAAAAAAAAATTAGAGGAATAGAGAATGAAGAGAGAAAATATACCAGTATTCTTGCATGAAATGATTCTGCAAAGCCATATGAGTTTCCAGACATACAAGTAAGATCTGGGTAAACTTCAGTTCTTTTGTTCTAGAAAAACAAATTATAGGGTTTACTTTTATGAACAGAATGGAATGTTGGGTAAAAGAACCAAAGTGATGTCATACATTTTGGGGTGCACGTTTTTTCAAAACTTCATTGTTGACTTGAGTATTTAAAACAGATAAAGAAAATAAAAATTTTATTTTAGTCTTATGTGATTTTAGTTATCTGTTGGTTGGTAAACTGTTTCAGGTACATAAAAGGGGCCACCAGAGAAGAACAGAAGCGTGTTGTTCAATGGGATGCTCATATTTCCTCCAGGTGGTCTATACAATCTTCTTTCCCTCAGACTCTCACTGATTTTCTTAGACTCAGTTCGTACTAAATTCTTTCTTTCCTTTCTCTTTTTTCCACTTCGATGCATATTCTTCTTACTAATTCATTTCTGCATAACCAGATAATTTCATATCTCTTCATTTTTTAATTAATTAATTAATTTATTCACTTTACATCCTGATTGTAGCCCTTCCTCCTATCTTCCTAGTCCAGTTCTCTCTCCTGCATCCCCCATCCCTCTACCGCATTGCTCAGAAAAAAGGAAACACCCCTACCTACCTACACCAGTTCATGGGGCTACATCAATTCTAAGAGAGTCCTTTGCCCTGTGGCCTGGTGAGGCAGCCCTACCAGAGAGGTAAGTGATTAAAAAAAGGAGGCAACAGAGTCCATGTCAGAGACATCTCATGCTCCCCTTACTAGGGTACCAACATGAAGTCTGAGCTGCCCATCAGCTACATCTGCGTAGGGGGCCTAGATGCAGTCGATGTGTGATCCTTGGTTCATGATTCAGTCTCCGCAAGCTTGCTGTCCCTGGCTAGTTGGCTCTGTTAGTCTTCTTATGGAGCTCCTTTCACCTCCAGGTCCTTCTGTCCTTCCCCGAACTTTTCCACAACTCCCTATGCTTGTCCAATGTTTAGCTGTTGAGTCTCAGCATCTGTTCTGGTTTGCTGCTCGGTGGAACCTCTCAGAGGACAGCTATGCTAGGCTGCTGTCTGTGAGCGTAGCAGAGTATCATTAACAGTGTCAGCAGTTGGCTCTCTCCCATGGAGTGGGTCTTGGATTGCGCCAGGGATTAGTTGGAGTTTGCCTCAATCTCTGCTTCATTTTCATCCTTGCATAGCTTGTAGTCAGGGTAAATTTTGGGTCGACGTTTTTGTGGGTGATTTGGTGTTCCCTTTTTCCCTCCACTGGGAGTCCTATCTAGTCCTCTTCAGTCTCTATGACTCCCGCTATTTGGAGTCTCAACTAAGTCACTCCCATATTCTCCCAGAAGTCTGCCCTGTCTTACGTCTCCAGCTTGTCACAGAGATGCCCAGTGCATGCTTTCTTTTTTCTCCATCGGCCCTCAATCCTACTGCGCCCTGCTCTCTCCAGGCCTGCTCGCTCCACCCTCATTTCGCTCTGTGCTCCTTCCCCGACCTTGTTCCTTCTTATCAAACAATCCCACTGTGTACTTTATTTCCGCTTCCGAGTGAGATTTAAGAATCCTCTCTTGAGTCATCCTTGTTACTTATCTATTTCTTTTGGGGTCTGTGAATTAGTGTTTATCCAGTACGGTATGGCTAAAACACTTTTATAAGTGAGTACGTACCATGTGTATCTTCCAGGGTCTGAGTTACCTCAGTCAGGATGATCTTTTCTAGTTCCATCTATTTGCATGCAAATTTCATGGTTTATTTGTTTTTAATATCTGAGTAGTATTCCATTGTGTAGATGTCCCAAAACTTCCTTATCTATTCTTTGCTTGAGGGATGTCTAGATTGTTTCCAGTTTCTGGCTATTACAAATAAAGCTGCTATGCATACAGTTGAACAAATGTTCTTGTGGTATGGTAAAGCATCTTTTGGGTACATGCCCAGGAGTGGTACAACTGGGTCTGGATGGAGAGGTATTCCCAACGTTCTGAGAGAGCACCAGTTTGACTTTCAAAGTAGATGTAGAAATATGCACTCTCTCTCCAGCAATGTAAGAATGTTCCTCTTTCTCCACATCTTTGGCAACACGTGTTCTCATTTGAAATTTTGCCTGGCCATTCTATTGGGTGTAAAAAAAAAATGGAATCTCTGAATTATTTTGATTTTCATTTCCCTGATGACTAAGGATGCTGAGCATTTCTTTAAATGTTTCTTAGCATTTTGAGATTCCTCTGTTGAGAGTTCTCTGTTTAGTTCTGTAATCTCTGGATTATTTGGTTTGTTGGTATTTAATTCCTTGAGTTCTTTATATAGTTTAGATATTAGTCCTGTGTTGGATGTAGAATTACTGGAGATATTTTCCAATCTGTAAACTCTCATTTTATTCTATTTTATTCTATCACAGTGTCCTTTGCCTAACAGAAGCTCTTCAGTTTCCAGAAGTTCCATTTATTAGTTTTTGATCTTGGAGATCGAGCAATTGGTGTTCTGTTCAGGAAGTTGTCTCCTGTGTCAGTGAGTTCAAGGTTCTTCATTAATTTCTCTTTTAATAGATTTTGTGTATCTGGTTTTATTTTGAGTTCTTTGATCCATGTGGACTTGGATTTTGTGCAAGATGATAAATATTTATTTGCATTTTTCTACATATTAGATATACAGGGAGACCAGCAGCAATTTTTGAATATGCTTTCTTTCTTTTTTTTAACCATTGTATGGTTTTAGCTACTTTGTCAAAAATCACATCAACAAGATACACAAACCTTTATCCAAACTAACTAAAAGGCAGAGAGCCATTATCTAAATCAACAAATTCAGAAAAAGAAAGAGAGACATAATAACAGGCACTGTGGAAATCCAAAGAATCATTAGGTCTTACTTCCAAAGCATGTACTCTAAAATATTTGGAAAATATAAATGAAATGGGCATTTTTCTTGACGGACTTCACTTACCAAATTTTAATCAAAATCATGTAAATAAGTTATAAATATTCCTATAACCACTAAGGAAATAGAAGCACTCATTAAAAGTCTCCTAAACAAAAAGGCCTAGGGCCTGATGTTTTCGGTGCAGAATTCTACCAGACTTTAAAAGAGGAGCTAATAAAATACTCTTCAAACTATTCCAAAAAATAGAAACAGAAGGAACATTGTGAAACAAAGCTATGAGGTGGACAAGTCAGGAGGAATATGGGAGGACAGAGGGAAAAGTGGTGGAGTTCTCATATTTTCTTTTGTGTGCATATAAAAATTTTAAAGAGCAAAAACTAGATGTGTTTTGACCAGCTACCATGGAATTAACAGACAAAGGTAAAGCAGTTGCAGCAATTAACATAGTGCACTTACACACAGGCTTTAACAAAACTTACTTTATGATATTAACATAGTGGACTTACACACAGGCTTTAACAAAACTTACTTTATGATTGAATTATAGTGGTTAAGTTTAGTATAATATTGTACAAAGTTGAAAAACTGCTACTGTGATGTTTTTTATACTGTGAAAGTACTATGTGACATCTCTATCTTTATTTTTCTTTCTCATTTTTCAATTAAAACAGTTCTGTTTTACTCAAGGGCTTAGTGTTAGCTTGCTCAAACTTAAATTATCCTATTTCTTTTCTAGCTATGTGTTCTATTAAAAGAAAGAAATAATGCTACATGATGTATGACAGACTAAATCAATGAGGTAAATACTCGATATTTATATACCTGTCAAAAATGATCACTTTAAATGACAACAAAAATGGCTTCCATTGCATCTTCATTGACTTACGGTGAAATATAATACCATGATGTATTTGAAATAGTCCTTTGTTCTTATGAAAATTTAAGTTGTATTTTACAACTAAAAACGACTTTTCATCTGTGCAATATGCACACTATTATTCTATGGAAATATATGAATTTTTGTTAATAAAGCATAACGTGTTTTCTTATTTATCATTTACAGAAACATTTTTGTCATCTTCATTTGCACCATAAGATTGATGGGAACATTACTAACTCATTGAGCAGAGCATCTTAGTGTCTGAAATCTGCATTTAATGCAAGCACTAGGACGATGGTCCATTATGTTTGCAGAGGACTGTAAATGTCAGAAGCATTTGTGCAACTCTATAGCCTATCCTGTGCAAAGGAATATTACAGATGCAGACTTTGTGCCTCAATATTTCCAGTTTTCATATCTAAATGATGCCCATCCTGTCTTTATAAAAACTGATATGGACATCAAATAGATATATGAGATCTATTTTTTATTCTTTAAAACAATATAACTAGTATTACACTTGTGGTACGTACCTTTTAAAGATGGTTTTGTTGATATAAGTTATATTTTTTGTACTATTGTAATTAGGGATCTTTCTCACAAATAAAAAGGAAGCTCACAGATTGGCTGCCCAATATGTAATTAACAAAATTACATTTATCCTTATGCTTCTTGATTTTATAATGTTTAACATCATTCCTCCAGAAAGCTAAGTGCCAAGAGAATTGGGTCCTCTCTTATTTTTTTAATAAGCAAGAAGTCCATGATTATAGCATGATGTCCTCCCTTCTCTAAGATTCTCCCAAAATGCTTAACATCCTAGGTAACATAGTGTGGAACGCAATATGCACTATCATTCGTCTGCAACAATGACCTTTATAAAAAAGGTTAAGCTCAATATTACAGTAAGCTGTTAATTTTCTGTTGTAAAATAACCTACCAGTGTCATTAATATGACTGCAACACTAGTAACACAAAATTGCTAAGAAGGTAAATATCAAACTCATAATATCTCATTAATGATCAACACTGTAAATGTTATTATTTCATATCACATTTTAAACCTTTTTACTTATTTAATCATTGAAATAATCCTTTAAGGTGATATTCATGAAATATAACATTCACTCTTTATTCTTCATTTGTCTTCAAATAGTCTTTTAAAGAGTTATTGTGATACTTCTATAAAGATAGTACACATTACAGGTAAACAGTATTTCCAATAAAGGGATATAAAGAACAGAATCTATACAGTTGAACACAATGTATTCAGAGGCAAGCTAAAATGAGTATGATTCCAGGGCCCATCTTACAGATAAATTAGCAGGGTGACTGTTGTAGCCATCCTTCTCTGAAAGGACTTGCTGTTACTGTATTCCAAATATGAGCCTTATACCCTGCTGCTGTGGAAGGTCAACACTACAAGAGAGCTATCCCAGGATAAGAGAAGTAGGAAATCAAGATTGGGGATTTAGATAAGTAAGTCTCACAGAAGCTTGGAGAAATAAACATATATTTGGGATATTTCTAGGGAAAACTCAGAGTTATCTGTGTAAGACCCTAAAGACATACAAGAAAGCACTGTTGATGGCCAAAGATCAATGCCAAAAACAATCACAGACAAACAACCCCCTCTCCTCTCAAAACAAAACAAAACAAAACAAAACAAACAAAGAGTGGAATCACTGAAGGCATCCAAGTTTGTCATAGTGACCACACCAAGCCCCTAGGCAGCCATGGAGGGTTCCACTGTGGAAGCAAAGACAGAGCATGTTTCCTCACAAGTCTCTCTCCATCTGGAGCAGCTTCTGTTTCTTGCAACTCCTCTTGCATAGTAATATGGAATTATGCAGCATTTTAAAATGGACAATGGATACTGAGAGATGGTGTTCAAGGAAATAACAAGATTTCGGGGATTGTGAAATAATAAATGTAATCCATTAAACTAAAAGTAGCTGCCAAACTATGAGCCAATATTCAACGGGGAAAATGAACACCCTTAAGAGATGAAACTAAAGTCTTGATCACTCCCAGACAGGCCTGTTTAAGTCCACTGCCTCACAAAACTAAAAAGAAATGGGAGCATGGTAATGGGACCAGGAGGCATGAAGGGGGCTTAAGAGGGGAAAGAGAGCTACAAGAGAGTGTGAGATGAACCTAATCACAATGTATTTTACACACGTAGGATGTTGCCCAAAATCACTACATTTTTAAAGGAAAAATGAGATTTATGCATCACAAGAACTGAAATTATGTCTAGTAGATTTTTTTATTTGAGTTATTATGAAATGGAGCAATAGGCAGGCACACACCAGTTGACTCAGTACCAGTTGACTCTGGAGGCAAAGGCATAATGATCTCTCTGAGTTCAAGACCAGCTTCCCTTATAGAGCCAGTTCTCGGTCAGCTATGCCTGCTGATGAAACCTTGTCTCAATATAAAAACAAACTAATCAAACAAACAAGCAAAACATCAACAGAAAATTAAATAGGACAACAGCAGCAGCAGCAAGTGACACGTAACCACCGTAATCCATGAAACATTTCTGCATAATAAAATCACATTTCAGAATTATCCATTAATAATAATGGTGCTGCACATGCCAGAAAGTGGTGGAGTATGCCTTTAATATCAACACTTGGGATGCAGAGGCAGAGGGATCTCTGTGAGTTAAAGGTCAGCAATGTCTACACAGCAATTTCCAGGACAGCCAAGGCTAAACAGAGACACTCTGTCTTGAAAAAGCAAAAATAAAAAAATAAACATACACATATAGGTATGTATGCATACATCCTGTACAGACTGTTGCAAGTACTTTTATATGTATGATTTATTTCACATTTGCAAGGTAATATGTAGCTTTAGAAAAAGCTGTATATCACACATTTGATATTTTTCAAGCTTAGCAGTCCCCATTGGGTACTCAATGAGACTGTATCAATTCTGAATTGCAAGTTTGAAGACTCTATCAAGTTTATTCAAATCAAGATCAATCTTTCTTTGCTTTATTTAAAAACATCAATCATTGCTGTGCTATCACCTCCTTTCTGATAAATGCCAAATCTTCTTTGAATTGCAGACTCATTTTCAGTTGCCTTTTGCAATTGAAACCTGCGATTGAAGGTTTGGAACATTGGATATGCTGGATGAATGAAAATCAGATATCTCCCAACAACAGGATTCACCACCAAGCTTTCCCCTATGGTTAAAACTTGTCTTTCAAAAATTTATATTCTGAACACCTAATTCTTAATATAACAACACTGAGACATGGGGGTGATGGGGGAACTGTTTAGATAAAAAAAAACATTTCTGTAAATAGATACACGATATTTTGAAAAGGCCTGCCAGAGGGATTTCACATGGGTTTCCTTTCTGCTGTCCCTCCTGTGAAGGAACAACAAGATAGCTCTCATGCACACCCACTGCAGGTCCCTGAACATGAATTCAGGAACAGAGCATTGTCAGACTTGAACTGGAGTCCCTCCTAAATCACTGCCACAGTTTCCCACCTGATATCACTTCAAGCTTTTGGTCACATTTACAACTGGCTTCAGAAAACTTTTCCTGGTGTTTTTCTTTAGTTATCCCTAATTCGATATGAATTTCTTCAAGACAATTGCTAGTCCTTTTATCTACCTCATAGCTCATTGTGACTAATTTATTTGATGAGTCAAAACAATGGGAAAATAAAGAAATCTTTATATTAATGAGCCATTTGTAAATTTAAAAAAATTCTTTGAGGTGAAGCTGCTACTATGTCTTCACTATCCTTGGACACTACTATCTGCCCTGTGTATGGCTAAAATGTCTTCCACCTTCCACAATGTCCACATCTTTTTATAGGAAACTTATTGAATAAACTATTGTCTCAGAAAATGGCTCACACATGCTTTTTCATTAGTCTATTTACACACATACATTGTTAATGTTGTATAATGAGGTGATGAGGGCACCATGGCAGGCCCATGCCAACGTGGACCTCATGAAGATTTACACGCCATGCAACAGATCCGGTATAGAGGAGGTTTATTGTGGGAAGGGAGGAGTGAGGGCCTGGGGAAGAGGTAGGGACAGTGAGTGAGCCATGAGGCCAGAGAGAAGGAGCAGAGAAGGAGAGAAGGGAAAATAGTGGGAAGAGGGAAGCTGGGAACAGAGGGAGGCAGAGAGGGGGATAGAGGGTGGTCCTTATATTCAGCAGCAACGGACACACCTGTCGCCAGCTGGTGAAGATATAAGACATAGCTTGGACCCTCAAGGCCTCTGAAGGCAGGCCAGGTGAATCGCCTTCAGCCTCACATTCCTCCATTTTTTGCCTTTTGTTTGTCCATTTGTTTGTTTGTTTTCAATTAAAAATGACAAGCTAGGAAGGGGCAGTGAGTGGGGCAGGAGGACGTTGTGTTCTTTGGACTGCCTCCTGGTGGCAGTGAGGTGACGACATCTTTGGAGACCCTAAGAAAACTGAGATGCTGGTCAAGTCCTGGGAGATAGCTGTTTCACTGCCATCCAGAGCATCTGAGGTGGAGACTGCAGGCCTAGTTGAAGCAGTCTGCAATGCTAGATTGGAGCACCTATGGGCAACTGCTTCAGAGCTGTGCAGAATGCACATCTCAAGGAAATACCTGAACTTGGCAGGACATACACACAAACATAAATACATACATATGTACATACATACATACATACATACATACATGGATAGAAGATAAAGTTAAGTACGTCAGGAAGATAATTCTTTCTTAGGTGTACATTCCAGCCCCTGAAGCCCCTGAGGCAGGCCAGCTGAACTGCCTGCCTGCACACTGATGGTCAGATTGGACTCGTAGGGCTTGCATGAATTTTTTGGAACAAAAATTTAGTACAGAGCAGAACAAGACAACATGACACTAAATTAAGTCATTAAGTCGGTGTTAAAAGAAGCCATTCTAGTTACCAATAAGTTTAGGTAACAAGAACATATTGCTTATGGATAAGTGAGATGCTTCATAGGCTGGAGACATATTTCTGTTTTGTGTTTTTGAAATGGACCTATGTTCCCCATAGAAACACACATATTTCAGGAACTGGCTTATTTTCATTCTTTTCCTTAAAGGCATGTTGTCAGTTTACATGTATAATGTGCACTGAGCAACTCAGTTGTCCTTATTGAAGGAAAGTGACAGCATACTGTCAAGTCTATTGATGCGTCCACTAGGGAGGCCATCTCACAGGTTGCTTAGTCTCTTGAAGTTTGTTTTTAAGTCTCTAGTGCATTTACAGATTGGACAACAGAGCTGTCATCTTGTTAATAATAACTGGGCACTTGTCACAAGATATGACAAAAGTGTGATGTGTTAATGGTTCAAGGTCACTAGGCAAAACTGTGTGTATGTGTCTGTGTTTCAATAGATAATTATGACTCTTAAAATAGTGATTATAAATTTCAACATGCCAGAATGGACATATGTTGACAGAAAGACTTCATATCAATAGACATGATGGTAAACTTTCCTTCTCACAGTGGAGAAGTATGCCACAAATACAATCATACACAAATACAAGTATATGCTGAACTATCTCCTACAGGGTACATATAGTTAAAACTCAATATTTACTGTAAATGTACACTTAGTGATTTTTTGTGTTTAAAATTTCAGATTAATTTATTTTCAGAGCCTTCCACAGGCATTAAGAAGGTGTTACACCAGGAACACACACACACAAGGGGAGAGAGAGAGAGAGAGAGAGAGAGAGAGAGAGAGAGAGAGAGAGAGAGAGAGAGAGAGAGAGAGAGAGAATTAGTTTAAGTAATTTGAATATTTTAAAGTATTTTATGCCAACTATCTTCTTGGGAAATATTGAGATAAAAAATTGAAATACTAGAAATGACGTAGATCAGAAAACCCAAGAAAATTCTAGACTGAACAAAATAACTAATTAGTAAGGGCTACCAAGAACAGCATATGAAAGTGATGCTGAGTGTGATAGCTCATCCTTGGTTAAACACGGTTTAAAACAGCAGCTTTTTGCTGACATCTGGGTCTCCTGTTACACATCTCTAAGAGTTTGTCCATGGGTATTTCCATGTGTATACTATTAAAACCATTCTATGGCTTCCTCTTTCCCATGTTCAGGTATTGCAATAAAACTGAAGTTAAGTTTTACCAGCACAAAATAATATAAAATATAGAAATAATTGCACTGAGATTAGAGACACTAGACAATAATTGTAATCACTTGGGTAATGTGCCTTGGCATTGTTACATTCGTTAGAACACAAACATGTACGCACTCTGTGCACATGCATGCAGAGGGAGAGAGAGAGAAAGAGAGAGAGAGAGAGAGAGAGAGAGAGAGAGAGAGAGAGAGAGGGAGAGGGAGAAAGGGCAGGGGAAGAAGATGGAGCAGGATGTGTCCTCTCTGCAGCAGGGCTGGCCTGGCCTGAAAGAGGAATCCTTCCCTATTCTCCTGCTAACGTATCTTTAATATGCTGACAAATGATACCAGATCACTTTTGCCTTATTAAGTGTCCAGGATGTAGCCAGACAATGACACAATAAAACATAGTTACATGCATATCTTCAAGAAAGTGTCAGAGAAGAAACAAATGTGAAAATCCCACAACCCCATCTGTAGAATGTCTTCTGAAGACCAGAAATCTAATCCACTATTTCCATGATTGACTGATCCATGGATAGTTGTTATGTACACCCATCAACAAAATTTACTCCTCAAAAATTGTCCATGAGTATATCTGGAATCATCCCTGGTTATCTTTGATCACATGAGGTCCAACTTACCCATGTATTCATGACATTAGAAACAGTATGCTCTTAGTCTGAGTGCAGCGTACAGTATGATTGCTTACAGTGAACCAACAAGCCTCTGCTGTGTGAAAAGCTTCCTCCAAGTTCCTTTAAAGAGCACTTGCTCTGATGAATTTTAATTGATTTGATTTGGGAAGGAGGAGAAAGGAAACTTTGCTAACAGTGAATTTGACAAAAATAGTGCGTAAGGACAGATCCAATGGCATCACTCTTGCGCGAGACAGATTCACATTTCGTTCTCTTCTTCACTCTGTTCTAATAAAATATCCATCAAGATTTGTCAGAATCCGTCACTTCCCTACTTGGGATGTTTCAAGAGCTGTAAATTTTTCGACGGTAAAATCAAATGTGTTTATTGTTCTAATTATGTCTGACAACTTGATCACCATGCCTCACCTCTGTATTTATTGTGCTCCACCCACTTCCCCCAAGCTCAAATACCTTGCCAAGGCCAGCCTTTCTTAGTCTCCACGGCTTAAAAAAATATTAATATTTGTCTTACCTATTCCTTACATGGAATCTCCTTTCAATTTCTTAGGCTCACTTTGCTAGTGACTGTTTCTACCTGCCACTCCCCTCCAGCATTCTCTTTCCCAGGTGCCTGGCTACTTTTTCTTTGTTTCATTCAACTTTTTACTTCCCACTTAGAAACCTCATCTACTAACTGAATTCTGTTTGTCTCTATACTGCAATGTAAATGCAAGTATGTAATTTTGTAAGTGGTGTTTGATGGTATATGCCAAACACTTGTATTGCCACTTAGCACAGGGAATAAATGACTTGCTGATTTGCTTTTCTATTTAGAATAAGTAATTTATTCCAATACCGTTTACTTTTACAAATAGAAAACACACAAATGGAGGACACACAATGCATGCACATACACACACACACATACGCGCACATTCAACAAATGCTTTCTAAGGACAATTGTAATACTTAGTTACCTGCAGAATTCAATATAAAGTTAACGGAAATACCATTGCTACAGACTCTTACAACATTCGAATTCCTGGTCTCAGTGACACTATTTCTAAAATTTTCAGTGCTTAATTAGATCGTGTCTTTTTTTCTTTGGTGGGTGGGAAGGTTGTTTTTTTTTTAAACAGAGTCTCTCTGAGTAGCCCTGGCTGTTTTGGACTTGATTTGTAGATCAACCAGACCTGGAAATCACAGAGATTCACCTGCCTCTGCCTCAGTCTCCCTGAGTGCTGTGATTACAGGTCTGCGCCACTGCCCCCAGCTCAAACGTCTTTTTTAAATTAAAAAAATATTTCCTTCCAACTGGAAATATTACATGTTAAAATCTCAAAAAAAAAAAAAACAATCAATACTGTGTTTCATTAAATAGGACAGACCTGCTATAAACTTATTAAGATCCTTCTTGCCTTTTGGTGCTGGAATTAAATTTTTGAGGCCATTATACCTAGTAACTACTGCTTGTCATTTTGAGTCACATGCTTAGTATTATTTAAAATGAGGATGGTGATGAAAACAAGGGGTTAAACTTCATAACCAATATGGCATAAAATCATCTGAAAAACCTGAACAACTTGATAATGAATATTCTTCAAAGCCATCAAATCTCTTTTCTTAAAAAAAAAAAAAGCCAGGAGGTGGTGTTGAATGCCTTTCATCCTACCACTTCGGAGGCAGAGGCAGATAGATCTCCCTGAGTTCAAGGTCAGCCTCAACTACAGACTGAGTTTCAGGACAGCCAGAGCTGTTACACAGAGAAACCTTGTCTCAAAAAACAAAACAAAAAAACAAAAGCAAAAAAAAACAAACAAACAAAACTCTAAAACTGTACATTGTTAGAAAAAGGAAAGGACAAAATACACTTTCTTAAGAAACTTCTTTCTATGGTAACTAATATCTGCTAATATACAAGCAACTGATAGTTATTTTGTTTATAAAATATGAAGGAGATGGAAAAAGAAAAGGAACAAGGAAAAGAAGAAAGAAGTCTTAAAATAACTTAATACTTCCTTTTTGCCACATGGCCCAGAGTGGTTAGGGAGAGCAGCAGAGACAGTATTTGATACATTTTCAATCATACAGACAGTGTTTTCATCTTTAACCCATATTAGCATGGAGTCTTGTCACTTTCAGAAGGGGCATGGCAGAGCATGGCTCCCTGGAAATAATCCAGGAATTGACTAATGAGGTTTTTGAGATATTTGAAGTAAAGCCACAAAGAATAGTGCATGTCAGTGGATGAATGCTGAACAGAAGTGCACAAGTATTAGAAGAGAAATGCAAAAGTAAGATTACATATCAAGGAGATGTGCCAGATCAAGAAGCAGTAAATGACCAAAGAGTAGATGTCCAGTCTGGCTGCCTGTGTAAGAACTGGCAAGTTCCTTGGTTTTTTGCCCATAATCATTTGCAAAACTCAGCTTACATCTTTCTAAGAACAGTAAGCCTGAGGAATGGAATTATTCCTCTGGGTTTTTTGTTTGTTTGTTTGTTTACATCAAATGCTACTGATTATACCCCAAGCAGATTGCTATACAGTAGAGATAATGAATACTACTCAGGAAAAATAAGTATCATGGGAAATGAAGCTGACAAACATACTATGAGCAGCGAGAGACACACCCTTATGAGGTCAAAGGATTGTCACCAATATGTGGGGTATTAGAATAAATTTAAAAAAAAATAAGAGGAGTGCAAGGAGGGGAGTGGCATGGCCCAGCTGATAAGAACACTCTTCCTAATGGCAAAGTAGAAGGATCCAGAGGGTCCTAGAAACCTACAAGTAGAACATTATGGTAGGCAGATTTGGGCACAGGGGTCCCGCTCAAACTAAGGCACCAGCCAAGGACAATACAGGCGGTAAACCTTAAACCCCTACCCAGATCTAGACAATGGACAAAACACTCTCCACAGTAGAGTGGAGAGTGGGATATTACTTTCTCACATACTCTGGTGCCTCACCTTTGACCATGTCCCCTGGAGGGGGAGATCTGGTGGCACTCAGAGGAAGGACAGCAGGTTACCAAGAAGAGACTTGATACCCTATGATCATATAGAGGGGGAGGTAATCCCCCTCAGGAACAGTCATAGGGGAGGGGAATAAGGGGAAAATGGGAGGGAGGGAAGAATGGGAGGATACAAGGGATGGGATAATCATTGAGATGTAACAAGAATAAATTAATAAAGAAGAAAAAAAAAAAAGAACACTCTTCCTCTTACTGAGGGCGGGGATTTGGTTTCCAGCACCTTTGTGGAGAGGCTGACGAACACCTCTAGTTCAGGCGAATCCTGAGCTCTCCTAAGCCTCCTTGGAAGCTGTGCAACCAAGTGCAAATACCTACACACATACACATAATTAAAAAGAAAAGAAAGCTTTAGAAAAACGCAAAGAAAGTTTGTACATAAAAAGTTCAAATTCACATCTAAACATATGATGTCAAGTGAAAACCAAGCAAGGTGATGCCTCAGATGTAATGTCTTTGTTTCTATAAAAGTCTTTGATTTTTGTCTTTTTTTTTTCTGCTACTTGTTTGTTTGTTTGTTTTTCTGTTTCACCATAGGTTAATCTCTTCTGAAATTGATAAGCTGTACAAGTATTAAAAATAAAACAAGAAAACGAAAGGGAAGAAAGGTAGAGCTCCTGAAACCGTACAGGAAGCAAGGCCTTCAGAAGATAAATGTTACAAGCAAAATGATGAGAAAATTACAGCTTTGTTCCTCACAGAAGTGCGAGCCATTTACCACCCACCATGTCATTTCCAATGCAGACTCTCACTCTGCTTTGTCATGACTCAAAAATAATTATTCCCTGTGTTTCTTACAGTAATAAAGATAATAGTAATTTGTTCTTATGGCATACTTTTGCTCCTAAGAGTTTTAAACACTTTAGAGAGAATGCTCCCACTCGTCTTTATAAGAGCCTTACAAAGCACTGATATAGAGATAAATGGCCATGAAGATGACTAAAGGAAAAGTGTTTCAACCTGGAATGCTGCGTTCCTATTCATCTTAGTTGTCCGAGCTGGGGAAAAGGAGACTATATCACCAATACAGACTCGAAAGTCTCCAAAGATCCAAGATATTTTTTCCCTGATCTGTGACATAAATGGTATATTTTTTATGGCTTGAAATTATATCCGGACTTTAAATTGAGATATATTGTCAAATTCTGTATCTAATGATATTTTACTGGATACATAAAACTAATAATTTTTCCTAAGGATTTTAACACAACTAGGAGCTGGGTCCATAGTTTGAGAATACAGACGTGTTCAATGTTTATGCTATCTGACACAGTGAGCTCCAGGAGTTAATTAAGGGGAAGAATTAACAGGTGTTTGCAGGCCACTATATTTCCAGATCACTGCATTTAAGGGACTGGAGATATGTCTCAACTACTGAGAGCACACAGCTCAGAGCGTCTAAATTGTGAATCCAGAACCAGTATCTGAGGTAGGAGACTCACAACCACTGGGAACCTCAGCCCAAGTAATCCAATGCTTCAGAGACCTCCATGCGTGCGTGCACATGCGTGCACACACACACACACACACACACACACACACACACACACAAACACACACGCATGCCCCATATCCACTTAATTAAGATTATTGCATTTTAAAATATTTAAAGAACTCTAAGCAGAAAATCGTCCTTCTTAGGCATTTTCAGTGCTAGCAAAACACAGTAAGTACACAACCCTTTTGTTTCTGAATAAAAAGCTGAAGATTGATCCAACTCATTAGTGTGATTACTCCATAAATAGCTATTTTTCATGTCAAGCAAATTTATGGTACTGAATGAGATAATTGGCTACTCACGTACGATTTTTCATACTTTACTCCACAAAGGAATCCTTGTTTGTCACCATATAGAGACTTTATTAAATTAGTAGTGCATACATCCAAATATTAACAAAATCAAAGAAATAGTTGCATATACTAAATCCTCTTGTATTTTGTGAAATGCAATTAAATCTAGTGTTTGTTCCTCCAAATTAAAACAAAATTAATTTAATCCCATGTGTAATTTGTGTTTGAGAAGGCTTACAATGAAATTTACACAATAAACTATGTGATTTGTAGCCAATAAAATTAAAGATGTACCCATTTTAACTCTGTTATGTCAGTTTATCATTGGAACATTACATTTTGGGTCATAAGTATTACAGTCCATATAAAAGATTTTCAAAATGCCAGAATTAGATAATTGATAGCTGTAACTATTTACTCTGGCTTCATAAAGAGCTAAATGTAAACATTAGTGTTATTTCTCCATTGGTAAATGGAATGTAAATTTTGCAAAAATATTACGCACTGTCTGTACATTTGACCTTGTTGCAGCTCTGGTACAAATGGAGCTTTATGACACCCTTGCTCCCAACTCCATCAGTTCCATTTAAGGGTGAAAATCAGCACAAAATTACAAATAATAACATGGAAATGATACCGGAAGTGTTTCAGTCTCTGCGTAGAGTATGACGTTGACCAACTGTATCCTTCACAGCATTGCACCTGGACATTTTGACCCTTTGCCATGTTTTAAAAATCCACTTACAACTTTAATGGTACATGTGAAAACCTTTACAGAAATACTGATTTTCTTATGTCTAAAGCATGCTTAAACAGATTAAATTTTCTAATACATCAGCTATGATGATGTACTCTAAGTTTAGATGACTTTCAGGGAAGGCGAGGGTCTGCGACTTCTCTCAGAAGGCTTACTCTTCATTGAAAACTGAAAGAAAGGAATTAAACAGAATGAATGCTTACTGTCTACCTCTCATTTCGACAAGTATGGTAGTCTGCATAACAAACATTCTACAAAGTGCATTTTCATAGATAGATAGATAGATAGATAGATAGATATTCATTGAGAATTTCCCATGTTTTGACCATTTTCACACATTCTCAAATACTCCAAGTTCCATGTTCCCTTCTTTACTCACCAACCTTTGTGTTTTTTAACCTATCAAGTACAATTTGTGCTTCTCACATATTCTTGGATATGTGCCCTTCTCCTGCATTCATGGTCCACTTACCAGAGGCTACACACAGTTGTTTTTTTTTCATTCTCCTCTGGACTCTTCTTCTTCTTCGTATATTTTTATTATTGAATTTATGTTTTGGGAATTTTACTTATGCATACTGAATTTACTTTATATTCCTCTCCCTTCAATCCTCCTTTGTACTTTCCACTCTTCAAATTCAGTATATTGTTAGAGGAAACTCTCCATCCCTCCCCCAGCAGCCTGTCCTTCCATAATAGGAGTGGAGCTTTGTGCCGAACTCGCTTCTCCTTGCTGTGATTTGGTCAGTCCTGAACTTGTGCAGCTCTTGTGGGTGCTGACACAACCATTCTAAGTTCATGTGTTCATGTGCCTGCTTGCCTGGAAGACACTGTTTCCTTGAGGTTAGCAACCCAGTATGATTCTTAAAGACTTTCTTCTCCTTCATATATAATTTTTACATTGTATTTTAGGAATGGAGAACCTATGTCTAAATAATTTCATACTAGTAAATATCAGGTAAAAGTTATAATTGGTCAAATGATAGATCCAATGGATTGATAGATAGGTGATAGGTGGGTAGGCTATAAATTATAGACAATCTATAGACAGACAGACAGACAGAAAGATAGATGATTGATACATAGATGAGAAAGAAAGAGTGAGAGAGAGAGAGAGAGAGAGAGAGAGAGAGAGAGAGAGGAAGAAAAGAAGACACATTCATTACAGGGTATGGAATGAGAGCTGAAAGTGGGCAAAAGAAGAGAAATATATGTAAAACTAACTAAAGAAGAAGAGGTAATGAGTAAAATGACTGCACTGTGGGAGGGGGTACATTGGAGGATTTGGAGGAAGGAAAGGGAAGGAGAAAAGGATGTAATTATTTTAAAATCTCAAAAAAGTATAAAATTGAATTTGAAACTCTATAGTTGAAATATATATATACATATATATACATATATAATTTTATAAATTAGGAAACCAGTTCCATGAAAGATTGTGTACATTACCCCACATTACCCTCATGGCAAAGTGGAATAAGAGACTGTGTAGAGACTCCTGTATGCTTGTCATTTACACTGGCATGAACACCAGTGACCTAACATGTTAGTATTGAATATTACCCAAGAATCAATGAATGAACTCACAGGCGGCTCATCACTGACACTGGCCCTGAAGAGCAGAGAGCAGCATGAGCAACGGAAATAGCCTGCATACATTCCAGACATTTGTACATCAAATAAAGATGAAAAATCTCAGAAAAGAGTGCTTTCCAAATGAAGTTAATGAATCAGGCAAGCAATCCCTCTCACTTGCATGGAAGACTGCCTACTGGCCTGCCAATCAGTTAAAGCGGAAAGAGACCGTGCCTTTTCCTAGTCCTCACATTTGGCAGTGAGGAATTCAGCTTGAGTTTGAGAGCCTTCATTTGTTTTCAGCCGAATCTCTGGTGGGGTTGGGGGTCCCTTGAGAATAAGAGTCCCCCCCACAACTCTACAAGTTCTGCTTCTCTTTCTTGCCGAATTGCTTACGAGTGGGGAGCTTCTAGCTACCAAAGTCTACTGTAAGACATGATCAGAAAGGCAAAGGAAGTCAACCACTTTCTATTTTGCCTTATAAAGTAAGGAGTCTAAGTAACTGTGGAATCCTGTGTTTTACGAAGTACCAAAAGCAACTAGGAACCAGCTTCTTATTACAAAATATACAAGAAAGATACTTGCCTCTTTCTGTCTTGTTCTACGTGTTCTTCAAGCCTTTGCTTTCATCCTGAGATATGCTAAAAGACTATGTGTCCTTTCACGGTTTCCAAATCTTAAAAGTTCTGTCAACATTTCTAGCTTTCTTGTATTAAAATTTTAAACTAGATTTGACTTATATTTTATATATTTTTCCTTTTTAACTTATTTGTTTACTGACTTTACATCCTTGTCATAGCCACATCCTTCCTTTTGTTGAGGTCCCACCCTTCTTCCCTCTTGCCCATCTCCCTCCCCTATTCCTCAGAAGAGGGGAACGCTGCCTTGCCATCTGCCCCAGCTCATCAGCTCCTATCAGGACTGAATGTGTCCTCTTCCCCTGTGGCCTGGCAAGGCAGACCTGCCACGGGAGCATTGGGGTCGAATAATTGCAATGCTGTCAAGAAATCCCATGTCAAAGAGAGCCAGCAGTCTCCTTATTAGGGGACCCATATGAATACTGAGGTGCCCATAAGCTACATCTTCGTAAAGGGCCTACTTCCGGTCCATGCAAGGACTTTATGGCTGGTTAGTTGCCTATGTTGGTCTTCTTGAGAAGCTTCTGTCAACGTCCAGGTCCTTCCCTCTCCAGACTCCCCTCCCCCCACAGACACACATACTTCTCTGCATGGATCAGACTCAACATTTCTTTTGAGGCACTGATGAGTGGAGCTTCTCAGGGGACAACACTGCTTGACTTCTCTCAGCAACCATAGCAGAGTATCCTTAACAGTGTCAGGGGTTGGTTCTCTCCTGTAGGTTGGGTCTTGGGTTGGGCCAAGCATTGATTAGACCTTCCTTCAATCTCTGCTATGTTCGCTCTTTCTTTATTCATGCACATCTTGTAGGCAGGGTGAATTTTGAGTCAAAGTTTTTTGTGGGTGGGTTGGTGTTCCCCTCCCTCTACTAACAGACTTGTCCAGTTAGAGGGGGTTGTCTTTAGTTTCTATGGCCCCTGTTGCGAGGAGTCTCAGCTAGAGTTCCTCTCATGTCACCCTGGGAGCATACCCTGTCTCCAGCTTGTCCCAAAGATAACCCCACAACAGTTTCTCTTTTCTCTACAGGCCTATTGTCCTCCTCCTGCTGCTGTTATCCCCGGGTCTTTTCTCGACCACATACGTCTCTGTGTTTCCTCTCCTACTTTGTTCCCTCTCTTCTTCCACTGCCTTTGTCTATTCCATTTTCCCTTCAAAGTGAGATTTAACCATCCTCCCTCAGATGCTTCTTGTTACTAACTACTTTGGGTCTGTGCATTGTATTATGTTTATCCTGACTATATGGCTACAATCCACTTATAATTGAGTACACGCCATGTGTGTCTTTCTGGGTCGGGGTCACCCCACCCAGGATGATCTTTTCTATTTCCATACATTTGCCTGAATGTTTCATGATTCATTTGTTTTTGGTAGCTGAGTAATTTATTTCATTTGCTGTTGGGATTGCAAACTATTACAACCACTTTGGAAATCAATCTGGCACTTTCTCAGAAAATTAGGAATAGCTGTACCTCAAGACCCAGCTATACCACTCCTGGGTATATACCCAAAAGACACTTCATCATAAAACAAAGACACTTACTCGACTATGTTCATAGCCGCTTATTTGTAATAGCTGGAAGCTAGAAACAACTTAGATATCCTTCAACCAAAGAATGGATAAAGAAACTGTTACATTTAGAAATGAACTTTTAGATTTTTAAATGATGTTTTCTGATAATGGTTTAGCAATTGGGCTTCATATATAAGACAGAAATATTTTCATACATGAGAAATAGATGTAATGTCTCAATCCTAGGAGATATAAGTAGGTAAGCCAATTGATACAAGGTAGATAGATAGACAGATAGATAGATGATAGGTATGCTATAGCTAGTTTTTGTACACCACCACTATTTCTGTGTGATAACACACTTCCAAGTTTCCAACAATTCATGAATTTTTTGATCCCACAGAGATCAAATTCAGCAGCTTTCTGGTTTGGTGAATCCTGTGATCTCACCGTGACAATAGATAGTCATTTGTTAGTTGTAATAGCTTTCTTAATTATTTAGCACACAGAACAACAACATGAAAAAGTGCAATTTCAAACCCAGCAAAAACCAAGTTCTTAATCCTTAAAAACAAAATTGTGATAGCAAAAACTAAAGCCAATGGAATTTTGCTTTTAAAATTATGTAAAGGAAACAGTAAAAAAAAATATCAAACAGAAACTGGCCCAATTATGTCAAAGTTCTCTATGAAATCTGGGGATTTGTGTAGTCTATGCTGTGTTAACAGGTAAAGATTACTCACAACACTGTCAGTGCTGTTTGTAAAACCGTATTATAATTGACCAACTCTATCAAGAGTTTGTGTGCACACCAACCACACCATGGCACAGATGAAAATCAACATTTCAAAGAGCCAGGATCATCATCCTCTGAAGTTGTGTTATTCTGACCATCATTCAGGCAAGAGAAACCCCACGGATTAAGGGCTTCAGCGACTCCCAAAATTGGAGTCAATTCCAAAGATGGTGTCTGCTCTAACAAAGATCTGGACATCATTTTAGCTAGTGTACTGATTACACTCCAACAGACACAATGCTGCCCTCGGCTGTAGCTATGAGATAAGAATATTCTGGATAATAACAACCGTTCTAGGACAGCCACAAATGAGATTACAGGTTGCAGGTCAAACTTCTGCCAGAACTCAGGCTGATGTGCATTTTTTGGTTTTTGGTTTTTTTCTTTTGTCTTCAGCTGCTGCAGACAGAATGGCTTAAAATACATTCAGAAATCATCTTTATATGTGTATAGATGAAAGTTGTGAGGAAAAAAATCTAAGGGTTTTCAAGGACAAAACATTTTAAAATGAAAGAAAATTTGGAATTAGAGAAAAAGACCACAGAACTAAAGCTATTACAAACTGGCACAGTAGAGTTCATGTTCTTGGCAGGACACATTTATAACAGATTTCACATCAGAGATGGAATCCAAAAACTGCTCCTCCCCTAATTATGAACTGAATTTGCTCTTCTTCAGAAAAAAAATAGGATAAAGGAATAAAAATAACTTCATTTTTGGAGTCTATGGAAATCTGAAAAAAAAAAAAACACAGCAGGATAGATTACCAAATGGAAAATTTGGAAAGAATGTGTGGTTTGGGACTTCAGGTCCCTAGCTGATGGCCACTGCATTTGTCACAGAGATTGGCTCTGTCTCCAAAGGCCATCCAGCTAACCTGAGCAGGAGCCCCATGTTGGTTATCTGGCTGGACCATTCATCAGCCTGCTGTGTCAGCTGCTCATTTAAACTTCAAGCCTAACGTTTGTTGGAAGAAAGGAAAGGAAGACTTGGGAGAGGGATCAAGGTAGGCTCAAAACATAGAAAGTACCCTGCAGAAGGAAGGTATTGATGGGATCTTTTTTGTTGTTGTTCTTTTTGGTTAATGACGAAAGGAGTGAAAGGAAATTACAAGGAGCAGAGGGAAAAGTCTGTTACAACATTCCAAAGGCACTGTTCACTGCTAAGACCCCTGTACCACAAGCTTGGCTTCTGTAACCATGAATGGAACTTTTGTTTGTCATCATACAAGTCACTGCAGCACTACTGAAGCCAGATGATTCCGGGATGATATAAATCATAACATTAAAAAAGAAATGCATATTAATTTATCTTTTGGAATAATGAAAGAATATTTGAAAAATTTCCCAACTTCTTTAATATTTATTCAATGCTAGAGGTGAATGAAAAGTAATAGGATTCTGACTAATTATGAATATATTTTATAAACTATACTATATAGTTTATATACAAAAATTCTTCATGAATCCTTGTCCCATTGGCTTTTTTTTTTCTTCAGCTAAAGCTAAGTCAGATATAAAAAGAAAACCTGGGGCTGCAGAGATGGCTCAGCAGATAAATGCAAGTGCTTTGAACTCAGGAGGCCGTAAGATTGGATGCCAGCACCAGATAAACATAGGAAGATGGCATGCTATTACCTGCAAGACCATCACTGTGGGACATGGTGAGAATTGGACCATCAAAACTTTACCTGGCTCCAAGTGAAGAGAGAGTCCCTGCTGCAAGGTATTAAGGTGAGAATGATAAGACAGAACACAGATCATCTTCCTCTGGTTTCCGTGCTTTGGCAGTCTCCATCCCATGGTAGTAAGATAAGAAAGATAAAGCAGGACACTGATGGTCTTTCTCTACTCTCTGTGCCTCAGCACAGGTGTGCACACATTGTCTCTCACCACATGTGGCATGCTAAATACAGAAGAAAAGCCTATTTGAAGATATGTACATACTGATGCAAAGCCTCCTGCTTAAGTTTTAGCCCATATCATGGGATTGTAACAAAAGTGTTTCTGTCCTAAGAACTGTGAGCAGTATGGTGCTCCAGGTGGAGCATTAGCCAGTGCTGGCAGAACTGCAGTCAGATTTGTTGTAATCTTTACAGCAGGGATACACCAAGGTTCATGAAGGTTAATGAACCACTTGTGGTAGACCTTTCCTTCACATTTTAACTCTGTTTTATTCCTGATAGAACCATTAACTCCTACACTAACCTTTCTACTCGTTACTATTACACACCTTCTCCCCACTAAAGCTTTCTATTGATTTTTTTTCCAGTGAGGTTTTATAAAATGTAGCTTTAACTACAAGGTTTCTGCCACTGTGTTAGCATCAGGTACTGGGTGTGAAGAAAAAGATTAATTCTCAGGCTTTAATTATTTGTTATATCGGTCCCTGCGTACTTATTTCATAAAGAACCTTTTCCAAATACCTCAGTTTTATTCTAAAAGCTGTATGATTATTTATATTTTCCATACTTTTAAATAATGTCGAACCTATAAATGTTATGGTACATAACTTCATTGTTCTAATGTTTTCAAATATTTTCCAACATTTTCATTGATTATTCATATTTTTCTGCTGGCATATATGTGTGTTATAATGACAATAATAAACAAGAGTTGACAATAATCAACCATATGGTGATATCAATATTACTTAATATGAATTCTTGCTCAGAATCCTATGCAATTTGTACAGATGAAGGAAGACATGATATTCTTTCTTCAGTAGAAGTTGTTGTCACTAAGCAGCTTGTGTTTGTGGAAATCATGTGAAAAGGAGGCACACAAGCTTAGTGTGTCTCAATTGAAAATGAATCTTACAAATGAGAGTTAGTGCTCCCATTTTATTCTGACATCCTTGCTTTGAATGGAGGCTTCTTTGCTGATGCTGGGATAAAACCCACAACAAATCGAGTCATGTCTAGAAGATAAGGTGAATTAAGAAAACTAGATAAACACTGGGCTGTTTGTGGTAACGTTAGAATGCATTAACTAGCCAATGTTTAATAATATGCGTCTTTATTGTTTCTTTTGCCATTTTTACATTGAAAAAAATCTTTTAAAATCCCATCAGGATTCTTTCCTTTCTGACTCAGAAATTAAACTCCCAGTCTAATCTGTCAATACTCACTCAAAAATGACAACGGAGGACTCAGTTTCCCAAGCATGGCGTACTCAGTTCAGTTCTACAGGTTTCCTTAAGGTTGGGCATTTGAGAGATGAATTGAACACAACACAGCATATAGGCTTTGCTTCCTGAGTGTATTAGCACAAGTAGTTGTCACTGATCTTTCTCTTATCATTGTATTAAGAATTAACATGTGTTATATTCAATATATATATATATGTATGTATGTATACATAATATACACATTTTAAATTACAAAGCAGATACAAAGACTGAAAGAATGGAAGTGAAGAATACAACAAGCCTCTTAGATGGCAGAAAGATCATGAATCTTTGCATGTGCTTTCCATATGATACATCCTATGTTGGGTAATTTGTTGTCAACATGGTAGAAGTCAGAGTATTCTGAGAAGGTGGATCCTCGATTGAGCAAATGTCTCCCTCAGATTGGCCTGTACACAGCGTCGGAAGTTTTCTTGATTAATGACTGACATGGGAAGGCCCAGACAGCTTGATGAGGTGTGGTGGCTTTGTGTTTAAGCAAGCCACTGAGAGCAAGTAAGGAAACAGCATTGCCCAATGGCAAAACACACCAGTTTCTACCTCCAGGTTCCTGACCTGAGTTCCTGCCTGGACTCCCCTCAGTAAATGGACTGTAAGCTGTAAAATACAATATTCCCTTTCTTCCCTGGGCTGTTGGACATAGAATGTATCACAGCAGTAGAAATCAAGCTATGGTGTTTCTGAAGTCTCCTCTCACACCCTGTGTAGATTTCTTTCTCAGAGCTCCACAAACACACCCCGGCCTGAAGAGAGAATCACAGTGTCATGTTCATACGTACAGCACCCTGTGTTTCCCATGTCTATCATTTATCGTTAGTCTCTAAGATTAAAACTGCAGTGCATATGAACAGGTGAGGTGCTGTGCTTCCTACCCTACTGAATTTCTTCCTCCTTCCTCTCATCGTATGTCTTCAATTTTCACTTTTTATATAGTATCTAATGGAGTGCACTGTATGATCATGTGCATGTATACATATGTACACATTCATGTGTAAGTGAAAGCGGGGACACATGTACCATGTGTGGAGTTCAAAGGACAGCCTTGGAAATCAATGCTCACCTTCCACACTGTTTGAGGCAGGGCCTCTTGTTTGACATTGTGTATACCAGGCTAGCAGGCCCCTGAAATTCCAGAGATTTCCTTGTCTGCACCTCTCATCTGAGTTCATTGACACCTAATTTTCATTGACTATTTAAGAACGTAGAAACTTATTCTCTGAAGATTAGAGGTGGGACCATGAGAAAAATGATTTATATTAAATAGAAATGATTAGACCAGAGGACCACCTCAGCTAAAACTGGGTTAAGGACTTTTTAATGGGGAAAAGATAAGCCAGATACAAATGTGCTTCCTGCCTCCTGCCCTTAGATGCCACATCACAACTCAGGGAACTATGCACAAACGAACCATCACCATAAGTAATATATTGTTCCTTTACTAACTAGAGCACTATTCACCCATAAATAAGAGGGAAACCCTGTAATTTGAAGTGAAATAGTGTTTATTTGTCTATTTGTAAGTATAGATTATATGGCTTAATTTTTTTTCTTTTTTTCTTTTTTTCTCCTTTATTAATTTTTTCTTGTTACATCTCAATGGTTATCCCATCCCTTGTATCCTCCCATTCTTTCCTCCCTCCCATTTTCCCCTTATTCCCCTCCTCTATGACTGTTCCTGTGGGGGATTACCTCCCTCTGTATATGTTCATAGGGTATCAAGTCTCTTCTTGGTAACCTGCTGTCCTTCCTCTGAGTGCCACCAGGTCTCCCCCTCCAGGGGACATGGTCAAAGGTGAGGCACCAGAGTATGTGAGAAAGTAATATCCCACTCTCCACTCTACTGTGGAGAGTGTTCTGTCCATTGGCTAGATCTGGGTAGGGGTTTAAGGTTTACCGCCTGTAAAGACACCGATAACACATGATGGCAACAACGTGTTTGGGGGAATCCCAAAAGAGAAGTGAGGACAGAGCTAAAATGGCACATGTCTGGTGTGTGTGTGTGTGTGTGTGTGTGTGTGTGTGTGTGTGTGTGTGTGTGTCTGTGTGTGTGTGTGTGTGTGTCTGTGTGTGTGTGTGTCTGTGTGTGTGTCTGTGTGTGTCTGTGTGTGATGGAGCTTCTTCCTAAAGCCAGTGACTCTTCCCATCATTGTTTCTCTGAGTGACAGAAGATCCAAACTCTCACCATTTCCAATTCTAACATATTATCAGAGCCCTAATTTGTCTATGTTCACAGGTGGTTTCCTAAGCTACTTGGAATTTCACATATCCCAATTCATCATCACCTGAGTAGTGTGGATGTTAGCTCCATCATGGTAAGCATCCATTCTCACACTGCACTGTGTCTTCGCTAGCATCTCTTTAGATACAGCCTCTATAGATCATCACATTTCCACATTGTTCTCAATCACCATCACAATAAAGTAATTGTGACAAATAATCCTCATCATCTTACCAAAGGTAGCCTGCAATTAACAGGAAAAATTGTATCTCTCTCTCTTTCTCTTTAGAAGCAGAAATATATATTTGCGTACTGGCAATCTTTTTGCTCAAGTTCTGTTTCAAGCACTTGGTTAAGAAAAGTGATGAAAACAGCAGTAGAAAAAGAAGTACATCTTTAAAAGAATGATTTTTTTCTGTCATGTTGAAGTGACAGAACTTTTACATTTTTCAAATACTCTGATAGTGGTCATTCTACAGTATGAAGGTAAAGGCAGACTGAGGAGGGTAGGCAATTTCCCTAGCCACAGAAATCTTATGGTTTGAATGATATCTGTCTCTTTCAGGTCCATATGGTCACATATCTGTTTAATACCATTGGGTACAATTGGAAGCTATGACTTTTTTTTTAGGAGTTAAAGACTAAAGAAAAGAAGTTAGGTCATTGGGAATGTCCTTGAAAAAGATACTTGGAGTATGGTGTGTTCCTCTGATTTTTTGCATCTAGGCCACAGTCTTTTCTCACTACGTGCTTGTCTGGCCATAAATACAGTGCCACCCTACCATAGAGCCACCAGGCAAAGTGAGCATAAACTCAAATGTGAAAACACGAGCAAAGCAAATTGTGTTATATAACTTTCTATTGTGTTACAAAATACCGTCAAAGAGCCACTCTGAAGAAGAGTAAATTTGGCTCATGGTTTCAGGGGTTGTGGTCCTTGGTCTGCTGGCTCTGTTGTCTCTGAACCTGATGTAAGACCAAGCATGCTGGGAGAAGACATAGTGGAGCTGTGCAGATACTTATGGCCACTGGGGAGCAGGAGAGAAGACAAAATAAGGAAAAGAAGCATTCTTCAAAGGGACGCTTCCAGTGGACTAATTTATCCAGCTAGGCCACAAGTCTTAATTTACAGTTATGACACTCACCAAGAGTCCATTTAACTATCAAATCATCAGCACAATGATGAGTGTTACAGTCCTCATAATCCAATAACACTCTGAACCCCTTACCCCTGAACATTCTTTCAACAGAGATCAAGCCTGCGCCAGAGAGTCTTCAGGCTTCATCTTCAAAATGTAGTGCAACTCTTTCCTTCTTTTAACTTACGTGTCTTGGGTATTTTTCACCGTGATTGAAAGCTCATTGACAAATGCATTGTTTCTGAATCATAAGGGGTTAGTAGATATAATAAGTCTGTTTAAACCACAAAAATCTCTGAATTATGGCGAATAGTGTTAGTACCTTTCAAATGTTATACAAGAGTTAACAGAATGTCTGCTATGCGGGTGGGACAACCAACAAGAAGATTTTCGTAGCCAGGATTTACAAACTGTTATTGTCTACAGCAATTGGCGCAATGCCCTGATTGAAGGGAAGATGCCCTTCCCACTGCAGCTTAGGAGAAAACAACTACCGAAGTGTGAGCATACTTTCCAAAGGGCATATGTTACTGTCGGTTACAGTGATTTCTATGAGCATGTGCTAAAGTGCCTTTAAAAGGGAATGCATGAGAACCTTAAAGAACCTTCCCAATCCCATCCTCCAGCAGTATTCTGTGACTAGATCACTACAGAATCTGGGGGACATGGATGGAAAAGAAGGAGATGTAAATCTCTAACTGACATGAAGTCTGCCTTCTTGAAAAATTACACCACAAACACAAAAGTTAATGGTTTCATTGAATGAAATTGTACTTCCTATAGTTGTGTTCCCATCTACATACAATTTATTTTACATGTATTTAAGAAAATGTTTAACTTTACTCTCATTTCTTTTTTTTTTTTCTCACAAGGGCAATTAGGGTCTCCTGGTAGAATTTGTGTTCTTTAAAATCAGACTTGTATTCCTTTTCATTTCCCTCAACATGCATACACCTCTCTGTATAGGTAGGTTCTCAGTAAAGGTTATACAAGTAAGGTGGGGGTTTTTTTGCAGTGAGTCAATTTGTAAGAGTGCAACAATATACCAAAACAATGAGGGGCTGGAGAGATGGCTCAGCTGTTAAGAGCACCGACTGCTCTTCCAGAGGTCCTGAGTTCAATTCCCAGCAACCACATGATGGCTCACAACCATCTATAATGTGATCTGATGCCCTCCTCTGGCCTTCAGGGGTGCAAGCAGGCAGAACAATGTATACATAATAAATAAATAAATCTTTAAAAAAATGAATGGTCACTTTTAGATCCAATTTATTGCAAAGATCAAATTATTTGTTTGCCTTTGTGGAATGGAATCGTTAGCTTTGCAAAATAGATCACGTGTGCAAAGACTTTGTCCTATGCTCTCTAAAAGAAGTTTTATAGGAGTCTATCATTTCAATAAGAATGCAGACAAAGGGACACGTTTCACAGCAATGTTCCTACTATACCAGCACTATCTTTTTAAAGAGGCACTATCCTCTGCCTGTTGCTCCATTTGGTTTGATTTGGGAAATGAAACAGCTTGTTTCATTTCACACTTTAAGGCCGCACAGTCCATCCTTGAGTGATATCAGGGCATGAAATCAAAGCGGAAACCTTATGATAGGATTGCTGCTATTCCATGCAATGTTGACCCCATCCTGAGAATTTACTTTCTGAAGGAGAGATAAACCTGTTTTTGTTATGATCCTAAGTGGGATCTTGTGAGAGAACAGGTGAGGTTAATCCACTAGAAGACAAACCACCTCATCGGGGAGTTTGATTGTTGCCAGCTGAAAAGATCCCCTGAACAGACTCTGGGAGGAGATATATAAATGGGCCCAGAACTGGAGGAGGGAGCCTTTGGAGACTTGGGATAGTTTTGGTTGTTCATCACTGCACTTCGAGACGCTCCTAGGGAGAACTGCTCAAGGGAAGACTTCCAGGCTCCGGACTCCTGCTGAGGTTCTGGGTTCTGGTTACTCCAGGTTCCAGCAGAAGGAATCCTGCTGGTAATGCCAGGAGAATCATTCCTCAGAACTGATGTCCTTATGGTTTTGTTATTCTTTAATCCTCTTTTCCTATTGTTTCGGTTAGTCAGGTAATAAGGGACATGAGCTCGGTTAATAAGTTCGTAATAAAATATATTGGTTAAGAAAATTGAGTCTACAACTTTCAGCTAAGGAAAGTAGCTCTGGGAGCCTGGAGGATGCAGCCTGTAAGTCCTGGCTGGCTAAAGGCTACCACTTATGTTCCTTGAGCTCAGACTTCTTCTAAAGATGATTTGCCAAATCATTTCCCAGTTTTGGCAATTAATGAATACATGAAAACAAAACAGATTCATATACCCAAAGTCTAAAATAAACCACATACAGGCCCAATGGAAACCAGGAAGGGTACAAGGCAACAGCATGGCTTCCTTGATTCTCATGAAAAGTCTATGACCAAAATTTGAGAAGACTAAATACTCCTGCTCAACACTATTTTTAGTAACATGAAAGATAGCAAGGATGGTAGAAATAGAGGAGACAGCTATGTTGATTCTAGTGGTTGGAAATAGGAAAATATTTACCAAGGTGGCTTGAAAAATTGCACAAGACGTATATTCCCATGCCCCTAAAGAACAATTTGGCGCTCTGCCAAAACATAAATGTTATCTAAGTCCTTATATGTTAACCAAGGAAATAATAGCCCACAACAGTCATCTAAAAGTGGTCTCCAGATACTCAATTTTACTTAAATAGAATTTGAAGCGAGGAACAAAAAGTATGGATCAATAAAAATCAAATTATGAGCTCTTAGATAAAAGCAATCTACACCATAGTCCAAGACAATTATACCTCAAAATGTATCAGGCATCAGCTCTCTCCAGGTATTGTCAAGCTATTGGTAATATACACAATTTTGTTCTGAAGTTATTCATACCTCAGAAAAATGCTTTTTCAAAAATTAAAAGGTAAAAATAACACTCATGACACAATTTATAAATACTATAATTTTGTTAGAAGAGGATTACAATGGGAAGTAGATATTTTAATTTTATAATATTATAGAGTTGAACAACATAATGTTCGATGAACAAAAAGACCTCAGCAATAAAATAGTCAGGAGACATTTTAGGATATTCTAATAATTACATCATTATCTATTTCAATAAGAATGAGAAAAAAACTAAGCAGAGTAGAGACTGAATAAGGCTTTCTGCACAGTGCTTCAAAGTTTCCTCAGCCTGTGCTAGTCGTTTCCAATGCTTTCTGTGCACATAAAGTGCATTTTCTGTTCATCAGGAGTCTCTGGGACACTCCTGCTTGCCAGCAAGATCACCACTGCACAATGTTTGTCAAGGAAGATGTATTTCATCTAATAGTTTTTGGAGAATGAATTTATTGACATTTGCAACATTATTCTGCCTAGGACCCTAGGGGGAAATGATCAATCTAAGTGAGAAGTGAGGTGAGCTCTCACCCTGTGTCCAGTGACTGAGAGCTCAGTCTTTTCTAAGTAGAGCATTGCTAGTTGGTGACTCTACTTTCTATAAGTGTTCAGTTTTTCTATTGACTAGCTCAGAAGCATTGTCAAAATGCTTCACTTGCATACCCTTTAATTAGAGTGTCTTCCTGTGCATTGCCCAAATGAAGTACAAGTTATTTTGTTTGCAATACCAGGTTTAGATGAATACTAAGTTAGATGAATAAAGTATAAGGATGATCAGCAACTTAGACTGCATCATTTTCCCAAGCTTTCAGCTTTTAGAAGCAAGGTTTTGCAGAATTGAATCAAATTCCACTTTGGTCAGAATAGAGGAAGTCATTTCGCAAAAGCCTCGGGTTTATCAGTCTAATGACAAAAAAGTGATCACATGTATTGCATATGTCTTGGCTCATCAATCCAAAGTTCTATACCTTCTCTATAAACTGAAAACACAGGAAACAGGAAGGATCGGCCAAAGACAAAAGACAGGAAGGGGCCTGTGATTCTGGGTGGGGTATTATATTGCCAAAAGGATCATGATTGGGAGGGAGGGAGAGAGAGAGAGAGAGAGAGAGAGAGAGAGAGAGAGAGAGAGAGAGAGAGAGAGAGAGAGAGAGAGAGAGAGATGGTTCTGGCACATAGCTTAGGAGTAGGAGGATCTGACAGTAGCAGCTAGCTTGGTGGGAACCTCCAGGTTCAGTCCAGGGATGATGTGGCTTCTTCTTTCTGTAGGATACACGATCTGCTGATTCCAGAGAACTATGCCAGGGGAATTGCTCTGCTGAACTGACACCCAGAAGGTTTCATTCTTGTTCTCTTTAATCTCCTTTCCTTCCTATTTAGGGTGGCCAAGTTGTAAGGGAGGTACATGCCTTTAATAAATCACTAATAAAGTAGAATCTTTAAGGAATCAGATCCAACAACAGTTATTCATTCTTTGGTCGAGGGACACCTAGGTTATTTCCACATTCTGACTAATACAAATAAAGCTGTGAGGAACATAATTGAGCAAATGTCCTTGTTGTATGATGTAATATCATTCAAATATATGCCCGGGAGTGGTACAGCTGAGTCTTGCTGTAGCACTATTCCCAATTTTCTGGGAAAGTGCCAGATTGATTTTCAGAGTGGCTGTACAAGTTTGCACTTCCACCAGCAATGGAGTGCTCCCCTTTCTCCGCATCCTCACCAGCATGTGCTCTCCCTTGGGTTTTTTATCTTAGCCATTCTAGTAGGTGTAAGATGGAATCTCAGAGTCGTTTTGATTTGCATTTCCCTGATGACTAGGGAAGTTGAGAATTTCTTTAAATCTTTCTCATCCATTCCGCATTTCTCTGTTGAGAATTCTCTGTTTAGTTCTGTACCCCATATTTTACTTGGATTATTTGTTTGGTAGTGTTTAATTTCCTGAGTTAATTATATATTTTGTATATTAGCCCTCTCTTAGATGGAGGGTTAAAAACAAACAAACAAAAATATGATTAATCTTAAAAACAAGTGTAGAAAATGAACACTGGGCCATTAGCTGGAAGACTGAACTCTTCCTATCATTGTCCCTACATCAACAAGGCCTTTAAGTATATAGACTGTTCACAATCTCTTCACTGTTCAAGCAGAGACAGGAAGGCTGCCTCTCAATGGCCTGATAGAAAAGTCAATGCTATCTTTTCCAACCACACATTCTGTGTTCTCTTGAGTTCAAGGAAAGAAAACCAGCACTATAAAACATGCCACAGTTATATAACAATCTTCCCCTTAAAATTCCTAGGCCTTGGAAGCAGTACTCACATGTAAGACACCACAAATCACCTGGGAGCCACTTTTTTAAAAATATTTTATTAATTTATTCATATTACATCTCAATTGTTAGCCCATCCCTTGTATCTTCCTATTCCTCCCTCCCTCCCTCCTTCTCTCCATCCGTCTCTCCCTCCCTCTTTCCCCCATACTCCCCTCCCCTTGTCTGTGACTGAGGGGAACCTCCTCCCCCTGTATATGCTCATAGGCTATCAAGTCTCTTCTTAGTAACCTGTTATCCTTCCTCTGAGTGCCATCAGGCCTCCCCATCAAGGGGATGTGGTAAAAAATGGGGCACCAGAGTTCCCATGAAAGTCAGACCATACTCTCAACTCAACTGTGGAGAATGTCCTGCCCATCAGCTTGATCTGGGCAGGGGCTCGAAGTTTATTGCCTATATTGTCCTTGGCTAGTGCCATAGTTTGAGCAGGACCTCTGGACCCAGATCTGCCCATCATAATGTTCTTCTGGTAGGTTTCTAGGACCCTCTGGATCCTTCTATTTCCCCATTTTCCCATGCTTCTCTCACCTAAAGTCCCAATAGGATGTCCTCCCCTCTGACCCACTTTCCTGGTAAGTGAAGACTTTCATGGGACATGCCCCTTGGGCTAGTGTCTCGATATAAGTGAGTATACACCATTTGATTCTTTTAGTTTCTGGGTGAACTCATTCATTATGATAATTTTTAGTTTAATCCATTTGTCCAACCACTTTGGAAATCTATCTGGCTCTTTCTCAGAAAAATGGGAATAGGGCTTCCTCAAGACCCAGCTATTCCACTCCTTGGAATATACCCAGAAAATGCTCCACCATACAACAGGAACATATGCTCAACCATGTTCATAGAAGCCTTATTCATAATAGCCAGAACATGGAAACAGCCTAAGTGTCCCTCAGTAGAAGAATGGATAAAGAAACTGTGGTACATTTACACTATGGAATACTACTCAGCTATTAAAAACAAGGAATTCCTTAAATTTGTGGGCTTGCTCATCTTAGTGGACTTCCCAGGGTGGGGCTAGGGCATAAAAACAATGCAGCAGATCCCTGAAGAGAGTCAACAAGCTTATCACTCTTTATCCCTCTAAATCTGTGCAGCTTATGTTGAGTACCTAAGGTCACTTTGGCTGACCATCTCAGCCTTGCTCTTTTTTTGTCCCATAAGCCCTGCTCTGTCATTTCCATCTTTTCCTTTTTATATTTTTTAATTTTTTAAAACCTTTTTTCTCTCTATGCTTATTCTTTCCTTTTGCTTTCACTGATACCTAAGGGCACAACTCTTGCCTAGTTGGAAAGGTGACTATGTTTCAGCTTCCTAGGAGAGAGGAGTGTTCGTTTTTCTGATAACATCTTCATTTCTCCCTCCTACGCATTCTTTTAGCCAAGTCTTCATTGTGCTCATAACATGTTTTGTCCTTACAATTCTTTCTCCTACTTGTGCTCTCCTCCTCTACTTTCTATCACCCAAATATTAATCACTAGTGTCACTGTGATTTCTCCTCATCTTCATTTTTCCTCCAACTCATACACAGTACCTGAGATATTAGTTTACACACCACGTTCAATTCCCTCTACTCCTTAAAATGACAGGTAGGTATGAGGAGATTATATTCTTTCATATGTTTGTATCTGAGTAACAACCTTTCTTGCAGAGGTGGACAGGGGACAGAGCCTTGTGTGCTGAACCTCAGTCCTACAGAGCTAATGATTCCAAAGTTACTAAGATATACCCTGACTGAGCATTATACTGTCCCTAGATCTCTTCTTTTTGTGAGGAGTGGGTTACATATTCCTATGTGCATGTGTTCATATATGCATGTATGCACATGTGTTTGGAGGCCAGAAATCAAATCACAAGATGTCCGTGACTTCATTTTTGAAAGCAAATTTCAAAGGCTTGGAATGCACTGATTTGGCTAGATAACCTGCCTGGGTAGGCCCAAGAATCTTCCTGTCTCAGCTTCCTGAGCATGTGCAGAGTTTTTACAGGGGTTCTAGTAGGTAGAGCCAAAGCCCTCACACTTTTCCTGCAACCACTCTTCAAACTAAGTTAAGTCTTCAGCCTGATCCCTGAGACTTTAAAGACTTTGGTAAGGGGTAAAGCCTCAAGTAAGTATTCTGTAACTATTGTTCTAACCAATGTCACTGCTGGAGTGTTCTTTTCTTTAATGCTGAGCTTTATTCATTAATCTACATTGTAAATGTGAAAAAAGAATCACACAATATAACTAATTTGAGTTCTGGACTCACAAAAAATGTTCATAACATGTACAGAAATCTCAGTCTAAAACAAGCTGGGTGAGAGGTGCTCCTTCTGAAGAGGTCTCCTCTAATGCATTGAGAATTGCTCCATATGTTGCGTATTTTCAAAACCCTATAGTCTAAGAAGCTTTAAAGTGTGTAGGAGGAAAGTGAGGCTACATGTATGGCCCACTCTTATCAGCATAATTTTGTCATGCTGGAAAGATTTTCAACAGTTTCAATGGAGATAGCTTTTGAATTTATCAACAGTTTCAATGGAGATAGCTTTTGAATTTATGAATAGATTAGTGAATCAAGTTGTTTTTAAAAATATTTACATTAACAAGCACAGAAAAATTCTATCCTCAGATTCTACACTTATTGTGTCAGAATATTATGAGCAATCTCCAGGCATTTTATCCCAGATCCCAGCTATTTTCTTTAACACTGCACATAATTTCAGTTCCTCTTGTATTTTCCCCACACATTAGAATAAAACAGAACTTTGAAACATAAGTTGCCTGTAAACAAATGCTGTTGTATATGGAGTATAGAAAGGAGTTAGTACATATAGTTTTAAAGCATGTTCTGAAATTTGTTTTTTTTTCAATCAAAATGCACATGTACATGAAAACTGTACCATATATGCCATACCATATCTATCTATCTATCTATCTATCTATCTATCTATCTATCTATCTATCATGTTTATCTATCCATCTGTCTGTCTCTCTATCTGTCTGTGTTTAGCTATCTAACATAATCCTCAGATGCCTATCATTTATCCACCTACCTATCATCTATCTATATCTGCTTATCTATCATCTACATATCTTATCTGTCATCCATCTATTTTCTATCTTCCATCATATATACACATATAAATATACATGCAAATAACCTTAAACTTGTAAAAAAAAATCAAGTTTCTGGTGTTATTGTTTAGTTTGCATTGGCAAATTGCAAAGCTTTGGAGTTTCACAACTGTACTTTAATACTGCTTAATGGAATTGTTTTTTTCTCTCCCAATTTGTAAACCTACCATTTCCCTGAAATTTTTAACTCAGTACGTGACATTTTCAGACTCTTCTTATCTCATTTCTTTTAAAGACAGGTCTGACTTCGGGAACATTAAGAATTTCAGAGAATTGAATTCCAGAGAGGAATTCCAGCTGGGATAAAGACTGTCTACCCAGGAATGCACAGGACAGCTTTTTCTCACCCTGATAATGGAGAGCTAGACTAATACACTCTCTTGGGGATTGCAGCAACACTCTCAAGATATATTCATTTGCCAAAACTGCTGAGTTAACTGTGAAGTCCTCTTTCCCATATCAACTCTTCTACAAAGACAATAAATTTAAGGGGCCATGATAATAGTATTTCCCAAGACACTGAGTAAAATGTTGCTAGTTCTCAAGCCAGATCTTAAAGTCTCTGATGCACTGTTGATGGGGAAATGTGCATATCTATCCGAAAGAGGTCACCTCTAAGAAGTATTTACTGCACAGCAGATTCGGAACTGAGGTGTCATGGAAACAAAGGCTCTTTTCTGAAACAATCTTCCTGGTAGAATTATAGTGGACATGCCACTGTGTATCTGTGAGAACTAAGATTGTAAATCCACAATTTAAAGTTAAAGCTACTAAATGTCTTATACTAAGGACCTCATTTAAGGGAGACAGTGTTTTTCCAACCTGTTCCTCTGGTTGAAATGATACCTTCCACAGGGGAAGAAGAAAAGGAGAAAGGAAGACAAGGAAAAAGAAGAGCATGGAGTGATGATCTTATATATGGTTTTGAGCCATATGTATTAGGTTTTATTTTCAGTTCTTTTCTAAATTTTCTAAATTTTATCTTAATAATAGTATTATGAAGCTAAAATATAAGGCTAGCTCCTACAGATGGATTGAAACTTAACATTTTCCCTATTGTTGGTGTGAATGGTTTCTTTGTCTTTTTCACCCTCAATTAAGAATTGTGTCCTCCTTTCTGCCACAGATAGAAGTCTGCCTAAACCAGGGCAAGCTTGGATGCAAGCCAAGTCAACAGCCAAACTCTGCCAAGACAGGGTAAGCAAGTCCTCAGTAGTTACTGCCTCACAAATATGTCTGTCAGATATACTGGGCCAGAAGGCTGAAGATGATGTTCCAACATTATAAAGAGTTTTGGGTGACTGTTTAGGCATCAAACTGTCTCTGTCATTTATTTTCACTTTGGAAGATACTAACTTGCACTTCCTGTTTACTGAAGTAATTATTTTATTCCTTCTCAAGTCTCTGATGGGGTTGAAGACTGTATAGTTTCGCTTCACAATTAAACTTAGTTGTTTAGGGGTTAAGATGTTTTTAGGTCTAGATAGATGTTTTATGTTGATAGAGATGAGATATGAGAGATATTGAACTACATTCAGAATTTTAGATTCACCAAGATAGGAAATATGTTTTCTTCAAGGTTGCCAAATACAAATAGCCAAAACACTATGAATGTAACATTAATATAATTCTTGAATTTTTTGGCTCTTCTTGCTATATGCAGTTTATTTTATATATGTGTAATAATATAATTGTATATGTAAAAACAATTACAAAATTAAAAAAAAAGAACTGTATCCATCATCTACAGGAGATCAACTTATGGTATTTTTAAGATAGATAAATCCAACAATTATTCTTTCTTTCTATAATATTTTTTAAACCTGACAGAGACTAGTGAAGACGAACTTAATACATGGACTTCAAGAATGATTTTTTCCTTAAAGTGATGCTTTATGCCCAGAAGTGAATCTCTCACTACTACTCATTATCTGGGGACTGGTTTGTAACTCAGTGTAACAGGAGCTCTTTTAATAACCACTGGAAGAATTAGTTGAAAATTGACTTTGAATGTAATTCATTTGCTACAAAGTGCTCTTCCATCCCAGCTCTTTCACTTAGCTCATATCCTATCTCCATCCTCCCCCGGAGTCCTTTGTTAGCAAATGAGCCTCATAGCAAAAGCATGTGAGGGTCAGTTTCTAAATCCCATCACACAACCAGGTGTTCCCAGCATCCACCCATCGATCAGTTATGGAGTGGTTATTGTCCTGTCCCGGCAGGAGCATGTGGGGAAGGCAGAGGAGCAGCTGGCTAAGGGAAGCTGCAGGAGGAGCCGCAGAAGCCACACACCAGAAGACAGTCTCATCTTCATGTCACTCCGCTCTCACCAGCCCCTTTGCCCGCAGCTACTAGGATCAGGGCTCAATGTAGGCCATGACAGTGCTAGCAGTGTCTGTCAGAAGCCTAGGAGATTCTTTTCTTGATGATATATTAAAAATCAAAGTAATAATTGTTTCAGACCAAGTAAAAAATGAAATTATTTATTTAATTTTTGGGGTGTGTTCATTTGGGATACAGAGAAAGACAGAAAAGAGGACAGAAGAGAGAGAGAGAGGGAGAGAGACAAGAGAGAGAGAGAGAGAGAGAGAGAGAGAGAGAGAGAGAGAAGAGAAGAGAAGAGAAGAGAAGAGAAGAGAAGAGAAGAGAAGAGAAGAGAGAAGGCCAAATTTGCCTTGAACTCACCATGATCCTGGCACAGCTTTGATCTTCCAATCAGCCTGCCTCAGCCTGCCAAGCTGGACGTGAACCTTTGAATTGGTGAAAATGTCCCCAGGCTTAATGCTTCTTCTCTGGCTCTGGGTACTCTGTGCTTCTCGCTAAAGCCTTTTCGTGATGATCCAGTCCTAGGAGGTACATTCTCTTATATCTGAATTAGTGTGAGGGCACTTTCTACATATACTAAGTCAACGTTTGAGGCTTTCTGCTCCTGGTCAAAGGAGTCACAAAACTGACAGACAGAAAAGAAATCATTTGAGTCAATATAACAGGTTTACTCAGAAGTAAACAGAGAGTGGTTTCCTTCTGCCTTGGCCAGAAGCAAGGCATTAGGATACAGAACAAATTTGCACTGGGAAAATAAAATATGTTTTAGACTCATAGCATACGGAACTTCTCAGTACTCAAAACAGCATTCATATCTTCCTCATCATTTACATGACCCATGATATCAACAAATCAAGCAGCCTTTCCCCAATCTTAAATATAGTGTCAGTATTGCCCATAGCATTTGTAGCATGTCTCGGGGCCTCATTAGTGTGTATAAGTTTTAATGCATAGAGAAAACAATCTATGGAAAGTCAGTATAAACCAACAGGGCAATGAAAATACAACAGCCCACGAAATGCCACATTGAACACTGATTTGAAGTTACCTGCTGGTTTTATTCACAGAATAGCTGAAAATTAAATCTACGCTATCAGCCATCTTTAAGAGGCTTTTTCTTCTTTATTTAAAAGAATTTTTCCTCTCAAGAAAATCCAAATTGTTCCCATCATTTCAGCTAGGCTCAAATGAAACATTAGAAAAACATAGTTCCTTATCTTTTTATGTGTAACATTCCTTCTTTCTAGTTGCCCTGCCCAGTCTTCCCTCAAGTACCTAATCCTGCTGCCTTTAAATCCTCAAACTGGGATTGAATGTGTTAACCCTACACCTGTAATGAGCAGACATGGAGTCAAACCTCGGAAAGCATGCCAAAATGTTCTCACCACAAGAACAAAAACTACATTGATATAAGCAAACACACGTGAGGCCCTTAAAAGTAGTCTCCAGGAACTAAAAGGTTATTAGATTTAATGGATAAACATTATGAAATCTCTACATATCAGCCTTTCTGTGTTATTATACCATAATGCCATATGTCAGGCAATTTTAAAGAACATACGGTCATTTCCCACAGTTTTGGATGCTGAGAAATTCAAAGTGAAGTTCCAGCAAGGTAGTAGTCTGGAGAGGACCACTATTTTCTTCTGATATGGCACCTCACTACTGCAACATCCTGAGGAAAGAGTGTTTAAGCCTTACATGGTGGAAGGCAGCAGCACAAACAAGCACAAACTGGATTAATCCTCTTTTCTCCTGGCTTTAGTCACAGTCTTGAATTAATCATTTTTTTTAAAGCTCCACTTCTCTCTTTTGTGTGTGTGTGTGTGTGTGTGTGTGTGTGTGTGTGTGTGTGCACATGTGCCAGTGCATGTGTTGCACATGTGTCTAAGTGTACATGTTCCTATTCGCAAGTAGGAGTGTGTGAGTGTGGCTATACATACCACAGTGAATTGTGTACTCAGGGGATAAATTGTGTGTTGGTCCTCACTGTCCACCATTCCTTCAGAATGGACTCTTGTTCACTGCTCTGAATTCCAGGCTTCCTAGCCACAAGACTGAACTTCGAGGCCTCCTTCTGACTTCGCTTTACTTAGCAGTCAGTGCTCTGGAGTTACAGATGTGGGATACACAGTAGGTGCTTTATCTGCTGAGCCATCTTTTGGCCTCAATAGATCCTAATATCACTTTTACCTGATACCTGAATTTTGAAAGAGACACATCCCTAGCCTCCTAAGTCCACATCCACCTCACAACCAGAATAACCAAAGTCTTTCCACCATGGTAGCTGCCCTCAAATCAAATCACCTCAGCATCAACCTTAGGAGAATGTTGCACACAGGAGATGTAGCAATACCCTTCACCACACAGGTCATCTGGGCAAAAGTCTCCTCCTACTGTGAACTTAGGAAGTGCAGTGAGTCATGTGCTTGCCATGTGCAGGGTGAGAGAGATGAAAACAGACATCTTTATTCTCAACACTTTCCCATGATCCCATGTGGAAATTTCCAGGGAGGTTTGAGAAAGGATATCATTGTACAGCCCCAACAGAGTGGAACTTCAAGTGTAGCCCAGGCTAGTCCAACTCAAACTCAACCTCTATTGTGAACATGCCTCATCCCATTAAGCAATGAGATTATAGAAATGAGTCATCACACCAGGAATTGAGGAACTGCTTCCCATTTGAATTATAAACACCATCTTTAAGTTATGTCTTTGGCGCCTGACTTAACTACAAGAAGGTAATATAAGTCATGAAACACCCAAGTACCCATATCCTCAGACACTTTCACTAAGTTCATGACTTACGTTCTGCCTTAAAAATGTAAAACAGGGCACAGCTCAGTCAAGTTCTTTGCTTGCTTTTAACCTGGATTTCCATGGCCCAGTTTCCAATGCTTTGGTCTGCATTGCTTCCCAAGCCTCGGCAGAACGGTCATCCCTCTCTGTGTTTCTGCCGATTGTCGGCTCACGGCTGCCTAAGTAGCTAACAAGAAGGAGAACTTCCCTACACTCTTCTCTGAGTTCTCCCAGAATTGTGTTCATTGGCCTATACATTGAAAATTCAGTCTCCAGTCTCTTCCTCCAAACTCACCCAGTTTGTGGACTGACAAGTGTCTCACGGCTTCTCACTCTCGGGACAGCATCTGGCTACGTATCTGTATTTGTTCCCCCCTGACACAGAGAAGCTTCTCGGATGATGGCTGACCTATAAGTATAACAGAATGCCACTGGGAGTCATTTTATAGCTATGTGCTTTTTTCTTGCCATTGTTTCGTTTGCTTTTAGAACATAGTATTTGGTTTAATGCTAGATCCTTGGACTATCTAGTCTCAGTTTTTTTTTGTCACCTGAGTAGTGTTGGGTATGGGACCCATTTACTAGAGTGGATTTTAAGTCAAATAAGGCATTGTTTGGTTATTCCAAAAACATTCGTGGTACTATTATATTATAATAACTTACAGGCAGGACAGAATTTTGGACAAGTGGTTGTTGGGCTGGTGTTTCCATTTTTCCTTTGGCAGCAGGAAGAGTACCTTCCTAAAACAATGATGCTATCATATAGAGGCCTTTCATGGGCAGAAACTTGGCTTCCCTTTCTTCACTGGGTTGTCTACAGCAATGGAGCCTTGAAGTTAGTTTGTGGAGAACAAGCTATTGTCTTGGCAACAGCCTGTTGTTTGGGGTTCCCCTGAGACCCTGTTGACCAACAACTCAACTGAATAACCCTGTCTCCATACTGGAAGTTTTATTTGTTGACAAGAGTTACCAATTGGGGCTCATTCTTCCCCATTATTTGGAAATTTCATTTAGACTGCCTTCGTGTATGAAGCTCCTTACTATCCCTCAAGTGCCCCTTAGTTTTAACTGTCTCTCTCTATATTCACTCATTTTCCCCACTGTCCTCTCTGCATATCCACTGGGTCCTCCCCTTCCAGCTCTCCCCATCTATCTATAACTGTCTAGTCTATTTCCCTTTCCTAACAATATCTATCTATGCCCCCAAGAACCATACTTTATACCTAATCTCAGTGGTTTTATTGATTGTAGCTTGGTTATCATTCACTTAAGAGCTAATATTAACATATAAGTCAATATAGAGGAGATTTGTCTTTCTTATGTCTAGGACAATTCACTGAAGATGAATTTTCACCTAATTCCATCCAATTACCAGCATATTTCATTTTTAACAGCTGAGTATGTAAATATACTACATATTATTCATCTATTCTATTGAGAAATATTTAGGTTGTTTCTAATTTCTAGATTTTATGAATAGAGAAGCAATGAATAGGTTTGAGGAAGTGTCTCTAGGAGGATGAAGTATACTTTGGGTGTGTCCAATAGAGTGTAGCTGGATCTTCAAGTTGACCTACTATCAGCTTCATAAGGAACTACAACCCTGAATTTCACAGAGGCTGTAAAATTTTGCACACCCAGCAGCAATGGATGAGTGTTCCCCTTATTCCATGTTCTTGCCATCAAGAACTTGTTTTTCTGATCTTAGTCATTCTGATAGGTATAAGATAGTATCTTAAAGTACCTTTGTTTCCATTTTCCAAATTGCTAAGGATATTGAACATTTAAGTGTTTCTCAGCCATCTGAGCTCTTCTTTTGAGAATTTTCTGTGTTGATCTGCATCACATTCTTTTTTAAATTAGGTTATTTGTTTTCTTGGTGTCCAGCCTCTTGAGTTCTTTATATATTTTGCATATTAGTCCTCTACTGAATGTGTAGGTGGTAAAAATAAATCTTTCACAATTCTGTAGGCAGCCATTTTGTTGAATGAGGGTGTGCTTTGCCATGCAGACTCTTCTGTTTTTCATGAGGTCCATTTATTAATGATTGGTTTTAGTGTCTGTGCTAATGATGTTCCTTCACACGGAATTTTGCTATGTATGTGAGTTCAAAACTACGTCCTACTTTCTTTTCTATTAGGTTCAGTGTATCTGGTTTTATTTTGAACTCTTTGATCCACTTTGGGTTGAGTTTTTGCAGATGATAAGTATGTATCTATTTCTATTCTTTTACATATAGCTATTCAATTTGATGAATATCATTTGTTGCAGATGTTATTCTTTTTCCTGGTGTGTATTCTTGGCTTCTCTATCAAAAAATGAGGTGTTTATAAATGTAGATTTATCTCTGGGTCTTAATTTGATTCCATTGATCAAGAAGTTGTGTCTGCTTTTGTGTAAATTTCTTGTTGCTTTGTTACTATACCTCTGATTCACAACTTGAAATCAGGGATACTGATACCTCCAATAGTTCTTTTATTGTTTGGGTTTTTTTTTTAAGCTATTTTGGGTTTTTTTCTGTGTATGTATATTTCTGCATAAAATTGAAAATTATTTTTCATGATCTGTGAAGAATTGTGTTGAAGATTTATGGGTATTATAGTAAATCTGTAGATTGCATTGGAAGGATGGACATTTTTACTATATTTATCCTGCCTATCCATGAGCTCAGGAGGTCTGTATGTCTTCTGATTTCTTCTTCATTTCACTTCTTTGGTATCTTAACAGTCTCTTAATCATGAACTCTTTCATTTCCTTATTTAGAGTCACGCCAAATTATTTTATATTCTTTGAGGCTATTGTGCAAGGCATTCCTTCTCTGCTTGTTTTCTCAGTTAGTTTGTGATTTGTAAATAGGAGGTCTAGTAATTCAGTTAAATCTCTAATACCTAACATAACATGTATGATCAGCACTATGTTAAGTTCACAATGACCCCATCTCAGGCCATCTTTCAAATGCTATCCATTGCCTCTCAACTCTTAACTTCCTAGAAGGACACTGAGTGTGGCACTAAAGAAAATACATCTTTGAGAAAAAAAATTATATCTGAGGTGCTTAAAGTTCACCAGTAATATAAAAAAAAAAGAAGAAATAATTGTAGCTTTAATTTTCAAGAGTATAGCAGATCTATTCTTATGACATTTTTCTGGGATTGCAATATTAATGACAATTTTTATTCATGGTTAGTCAATGAACTCAACACATCCACGTATTTTCAGTTGTTATTTTGGTGCTTTAGATATGTCAAAGATGTGTATAAGTAGATATATGTGTGTAATATGCATATGTAGGTATAAGTGTGTAATGTGTTTGTATAAATGCAGAAATATATACCTACAGGTTACTCTTTACAAGATTCTACCAAGGTACAACTATGAGATGAGTTTTGAAATTATATAGACTTTAGGGTTGATAAGATCTGCAGTATTGAAATATTGGTGAGTATCCAAGGTGACTTATTACATAGGAATTCACCTGCTGCGTGACAGAGCCCGATAGTAAAAGTGCAAGACTACTGACAGAGAAGAGAGCTGCACTGTGATGAAGTAGCTGAGAGGAGCATGCATGGACTCAAGGTTTCATTCTGAAGTGCACAGCAACCCAACTTCTGATGAAAATAAAATAGAAAATGCACATGTGTAGCTGTAGCTACAGATGGGAGTGAACTGGGATATTAAAGAAGATGAAATGGCCTATTTCTTCCATCAATATCCTGAAGTTAGTTATCTCAAGGTCACCTGATGTGCTGGGCTCTGAAAATTCTAAAGAGACTTTCCTGTTTCGGCATTCTGTGATCTAACTTCACTTGTTCTTTTTTCTTGAAATAGTCAAGTTTAAAGTCAATATCTTAATCACTTAAGTACTGCTTATCCTTTGGAATTCAGATTGACAAGTGAAGATAAAGGAATAAGAGCAGAAATTGGAAAAGAACACTTTTTCAAAAAAGGTAATTACTTTTCTTATATATGTCTATATCAATGGTTCTCAAGTTTCCTAAGGCTGGGATCCTTTAATATAGTTCCTTGTGTTGTTGTGAACCCTATCCATAAATTATTTTTGTGGCTGTTTTATAACAATTATTTTGCTATTGTTACGATTGTAATGTAAATATATTTGGTGATGGAGCTTTGTCAAAGAGGTTCCAACCCACAGGTTGAGAACCACTTGTCTACATGTATGTGAAAACACTGACAGCAAGTAGTAACCACTTCAGACAGCAGAGGGTGTCAGATACCTTGGTAATAGAGTTAAGAGAGGTGAGTTGCTATGTGGGTTCTGGTAACTGAACTCCAGTCCTCTGCAAGAGCAGTTAGGATTTCTAATTGATGAACCATCTCTAACCCCACTACAGACAGATTTCAAAGGACAAATTAGCCCACGAGGTGGCTTAACTACAGCCGCACTGCTAGGTGGGATAGGTATAAATCATTATGTCCGTAGGATATTTTCAACCGCTAAGCCTAATTATGTTGTAATTATTATAAAGAAAATATTCTCATATAGTATATTTTTCAATCTACCAAAGAAAGGAGAAAACAAGAAGATAGGTTAAGAATGGTTAATTTCACTCTGCATGTCAAGTGCTTAATATAAAATGAATAGCATAATTCTAAATGTTAGTCATTATTATTATATATATCATTGTGTAAACTAATATAAATTTTGACAAAAGAAGTTGTCTTAAAATGTGAGTAATTTCAAAGGAACATTCCAGGTGAGGAGAATGTGAGTCCTAATAACTGAAAAAGAAGGGAGAAACTGAAAGGACTTACATATTCAAACTTCCCACAAATGTCCCTAAGAAAAATCACCAATTAAACAAATCACACTTGCTATAATTGTCCACATCAAGAATGTTTCTAAGAATGTGGAGGCTGTAATGCTTTATTTTAAGATGTCATTTGGTTTTCAAAGAAAAAATTCACTATGAATTGATTCTCCTAATTATGGAACTACTGTAATGAGTGATAGTGATTCTCTATGGCAGATTCTTCACTTAAAAGTATTTTCCTAGGAAAGTTTGCTATCTTAGACATTTTACAGGACTTCCAAGTTCAACTATCATGGAAATGAGGAAGACTTAATGGAGCTATTGGCACTCACTGGAGAGTAGACTGCAAACCTAGAGGAAACAAGGGTAAAAATAAAAACATCAAAGCATAAGACTTGTACATGCCTAAGTATCTGCATGAAACAAATTAATGAAGACTGAAGACCTTGGATGATGATGGCATTTGCAACCTCTCTGAACTGAGTAGAAAGGAATTAGAGATTAAAGAGGTTTAGAGAGCTGGCGGTTTGAAGGTAGATGACTGACTGACAGAAAGCCACAAAGCAGAAGTTCCAGGCATCAGCATGAGGATCATCTTGAGTCTCTTGCTAAATGCTAAGTTCCATATACATAAGATGACTCCTAATGACCAAAGAGTGACTGCTCAGGAAACACAGCTTCAGGACAACACAGAAATGGGAAATTTTCAGAACTCTAAAACCATTGACATCTGAGCCTAATCAAGGAGAACCCCGAGATGTTTGAAATGTCAGAAATCAAGCCCAGGAGTGTTGCTGAGCCAGCCAACCATGGCAAAGGTACTGCACATGTTTCCACAGGTTCTTAATGTCATGTTGTGGTAAACAGGGTGTTCTTATTTTCTATTTTTAAATTTTTAATATATTGTAATTTATTCAGATTACATCCCAAATGTTATCCCCTTTCATTTATCTTCCCATTCCTTCCTCCCTCCTTCTTATGCACTATTCCCCTCCCCTAGACCTCTGACAGAATGGGACCTCCTCCTCAACCATATGACCACAGCTTATCAGGTCTCATCTAGATAGGCTGTTCCTCTTCCTCTGTGTGCTGCTAGGCTCCCCAGAGAGTTCAGGAGTCCCACAACAGAATATAACAATACCTAATACAGATATAAACATTATATATAAAACAAAACTAGATAAACTAAAAACAAACAACACGAAGTAATCAAAATTAAATAAACTGTAATTGTGCTTGAATTCTTTAGTTTTTCCCTCTCAATATTTTTTAGGGAAATTTAGTAAGGAAACTCAGACAAGGAACCCAACCTAGGTCATCCCTTAGCTAATTATACTACTTTTCATCCAAAAATAATGAAATGAAATTTCAATAATATAATTTCAATAATAAACATATCAAGAAAATGCACATAGAATATAAAGATGTTTCATATACTTAGTCGTGATACAGATTTAAGAGTATCACTATCATTAAGAACATGTTAACAAGATGTTAAAGTATTAATTGACTTTGAAATCAAGAAGACCTAGAAAGTATACTAATTTGGACCCATGGGGGCTCACAGAGACTGAACCGCCCACTAAAGAGCATGTATGGGCTGGACCAGGACCCCTATACATATATATAGCAGCCTGTTCTTCATGTGGGTGCCCTAACAATTGGCACTGACTCTGTTGGCTGCCTTTGGATCCCTTTCCCCTAGCTGAGCTGCCTTATGTGCCCTCAGTGGGAGAGGATGTGCTTTGTCCTGTTGTGACTTGAGGTGCCATGGTGGCTTGGAAGCATTGGGGAGCCTTCCCTTCTCTGAGAAAATGGGCGAGGGAGGGGGAAGGGGATGAGGATGGAATTGGAAGGAGAGGAGAGAGAGGACTGTGGGCAAGCTGTAAAGTGATTAAACAAATTAATTAATGGAAAGGGAAAATAGAACAAAGAAATATCTAGAGATGCCTCAAATATGCAAGAACTAAGGAAAATACTTTCCAACAACCTATTTGTCAAAAAGGAATAGTCTCTGTCTTTGTGTGTCTCTGCCTCTCTGTCTCTGTCTCTGTCTATGTCTCTCTCTCTCTTTCCCTTCATGAGTAGCTTTGCTCCATTAAGTCATGCTTTCTTTAACAGGATTGTTTGTTTTGCCACAGAATCAAATGCATTCGAAATACACAACACATACTGAATCTAGGAGCAAACACATACTTCTCCTTTCTTCATCTTAAATTACTTTCTTTATAATGGAGAAAAGGCTAGTACAATTATACATACATATACATATATATTCTACAGTTTTCAAAAACAAGGGATTAATTAATAACAAGTTTAAATGATACAAAGAGAAAATAATATATTTTTATTTCCAAACACACACACCCATAGACATACACAGAAGATACACACACACACACACACACACACACACACACACACACACACACCTGTATATGTGTGTGTAAGGAAAAGAAATGAAAGATTAAAAAAACTAAGCTGTCACAATTTTAACTATTTTAGTCTATATATAAAATGACATTACACATTCCTATCATATTTATTTATATAAATTGACAAACTAATTCTCAAATTCCATATGGTGGTTCTGCCAACCCAATTTATTCAAATTAAGTTGAATAATCAAAGTTATATGTGAAGGATCTACACTTGGATTTCAAAAACTGATAAAACGTTACAGTAAATAAAATAGTGCTGTTTGTGTAACATATTCATAATCAATGGAATAAAATAGTTTTAGTGTGTTTGATCACAGACATAGACAGATATGGTTCATATTTCCACTAGTTGGCTAAGAAAATCCAGCAAGGATGGTAACCTTTCACTAATGTGTGCTTCAAGAACATTGGCATTCTTATTCATAATAGCCAGAACATGGAAACAGCCTAAGTGTCCCTCAGTAGAAGAATGGATAAAGAAACTGTAGTACATATACACTATGGAATACTACTCAGCTATTAAAAACAAGGAATTCCCAAAATTTGTGGATAAATGGATTGAGCTAGAAATGATCATAATGAGTGAGTTAACTCAGAAGCAGAAAGACTCAAATGGTATATACTCACTTATATCTGCATATTAGCCCATGGGGCATGTCCCACGAAAGCCTTCACTTACCAGGAAACTGAGACAGAGGGGAGGACATTCTAGTGGGACTCTAGGTGAGAGAAGCATGGGAGAATGGCAAAGTAGAAGGATCCAGAGGGTCCTAGAAACCTACAAGTAGAACATTATGATAGGCAGATTTGGGCCCAGGGGTCCCGCTCAAACTAAGGCACCAGCCAAGGACAATACAGGCGGTAAACCTTAAGCCCCTACCCAGACCTAGCCAATGGACAGAACATTTTCCACAGTAGAGTGGAGAGTGGGATATTACTTTCTCACATACTCTGGTGCCTCACCTTTGACCATGTATCCTGGAGGGGGAGACCTGGTGGCACTCAGAGGAAGGACAGCAGGTTACCAAGAAGAGACTTGATACCCTATGAGCATATACAGGGGGAGGTAATCCCCCTCAGGAACAGTCATAGGGGAGAGGAAAAAGGGGAAAATGGGAGGGAGGGAAGAATGGGATGATACAAGGGATGGGATAACCATTGAGATGTAACAAGAATAAATTAATAAAGGAAAAAAATGAATTAAAAAAAGAACATTGGCATTGTTGTTGAAAACAGTAATTTTAAAACTAACAAAAATTAATTTATATTACATAATATCTTAAAATATAGGATAAAACATCAAGGAAAACTTACAACTCAAATGCATAAACACACACACACTCAGAAACCACATCATATATACAGATACACACAACAAAGCTTTAAAACTTTCCCCTAAACCCCATTTTTTAGCATTTATTTATTTCATTAAATTATGCCATATGGGATAGTATGCACATTTTTAATGGTATAAAACCTTTATCCAACAAACTTCCTCGTGTAACATTCACTGTCATGTATCACTGTCAAGAGTAGTACTGTTTCAAGAACTGTCTTTTATAATGTTTTAAACGATTCCCTATAATGATGGCATTCAACTCTGTTAACCAAAACTAGTTTGATGCAATAAACTCGTGACTTGAATTTTGAAATTAGTTGATTCTATTCCTAATTCTATCACACTATAACAGCAAGCAAAGTCTAATTTGTACCTGAGAAATAATGGACATCATAGTAATTTTGCAAGTTAGAATTCATAAAACACTGACCATTTCTCAGTTCCATATATAATGACAAGCAGATAGGTATAGCCAACTTGAGGGTATCAGAATGACATGTCATGCTAAAGTGATCCTTAAAGCTCATTTTTTTCCAACACTGATTAATTTCTGAAAATTAACTCCAAGAAAGCAGAAGTGGGAAGAGTGTGTGAGGTGTGTGTGTGTGTGTGTGTGTGTGTGTGTGTGTGTGTGTGTGTGTGTGTGTGTCACAGAGAGAGAGAGAGAGAGAGAGAGAGAGAGAGAGAGAGAGAGAGAGAAAGAGAGAGATGATTCACTGTGTATGTGTTTGCAAGCTTGTGTGTGTATGTGTGCCTGTGTATGCATATGTGTGTGAGCTCATGTGTATACATGAGCTTGTGTGTGTGACTGTATGTGAATGGGTTTGTGCACATGTATGTAAATATGAGCTAGGTTCGTACAAAGCTTGTATGTGTCCAAATATTATTATACAAATGTTTCTTTTAAAACATTAAAGCATGGATTAAACTTCACTAAAGTTACCTTTTTCCAGTTCTATCTCTTTTGCTGTGTAACTGATTCCACTCAGAAGTGGTAAGCAGCTAAGAAACTGTTTGTGACAGCAGAGAGAGAGAGAGAGAGAGAGAGAGAGAGAGAGAGAGAGAGAGAGAGAGAGAGAGACAGACAGAGACAGAGACAGAGACAGACAGACAGAGAGGCAGAGACAGAGACAGTGACAGAGACAGAGAGACAGAGTGAGAGAGAGAAAGAGAGAGACAGAGACAGAAAGAGAGAAAGAGAGAGACAGAGACAGAAAAAGAGGGAGAGAGAGAGAGAGAGACAGAAAGACAGAAAGAGAGGGAGAGGGAGAGAGACAGAGAGAGAGTAAAACTTCCCCAGGACTTGTACAATGTCACCATTCATTTCTACTCATAGGCTTGGGATTTCCATTACTTTAAATTGTCTTCCTCACTCCCCATGATACTTCTGTTTCTGACAGTAAGAGTCATGGTCACCTGGTGAACCTCAGACACATCACACAGTTTGTCAGTGTGAACTTCCTCTTTGCATTTCAACTTCTCCTTTCACCTCTCTTTTCCTGACATCCCCAGGGAGACACAACTCATCTTCAGTGGATGAAGATGTGTTTGGTGGTGGGGTTGGGAGGGAAAAAGTATTTTTACACACACTGAATCATCAGCTTGAACATTACCAAATTACATCATAGGAACATGAGAAATGTAAAAGCAAAAAGAAGGTGAAGAAGAAAAGAACAGAATCTCAAAGTTTATCTTCAAAAATTATGTGACTGTTTCTACTGTACAAAACTTCCTGCTATATATCTGAGGTTGTTTTAGCAGCCTCAAAAATTAATGTAGTTATTGCAAAAGCTAAAAAAAAAATCACTGTGGGGAAAAAAAAGAGTTTTCATCATCTCTTGACGAGTATTCATCCATTTTTTTCACTAGAAGCAAAATACAGTAGAAGTGTCAAGCTAACGTCTTAAAGCTCCAAATAAGAGTTGGGGAATATTTATTGTGTAAGGTAAAAAAATAAAATAAATGGGCTAAATCTCTAGGGTCTAGTTTTGTGCTTGAACGCAGTGAAGTGTCTGCAAGCGAGACAAAATGGAAAATGCACAGATTTTCATCGTGTAGCATCGCAGTCCGTATTGTCAACTAGGCAGGATTCAGTGCAGGGGTTAGATGAGGCACTGTTTGCAGGGGTCTGTTTTCACAACCTCATCTAAATCTTACACTCTTGGTGTTCTCTCTCACTGCTCTACAGCTTGGTCCTGCTTGCGATTTCCCCGGCCAGCATTTTACATGTCTAGATGATGCTTCTGTGAAGGAAATTTTTCACTGACAAAATTAAATCTATATATGTATACTTTCTCACAAACTTCTCATCTCTGAGTCCCATTGGTAACCTTGTCTCAAAAAGTACTTCTCTGTTGTCTGGCATCCTGAATACTTGGCATTATGGGGCAAATCTAAACCCTAAGGCTCCTGTGTTAGTCCCCTGCTGGTCAGCTTGGCCTGCAGCTGAAGAGATGACTAGATGGTGAGAGCTCTAACTCCTGTAATGAATCTCTGAGTGAGCTCAGAAATGAAAGGAGGATCAGAAGGTCGCTTTAGAAGGAGGCTGCTGTGCCATGAGTAGGCTGAGTATTCTTAGCACTTGCTCTTCTGTCTTTGTTTTTACATCATGTCCTCCATAAGGTAAGCCACTGTGCTCCACCACATGATCCCTAGCATGACGTTTTGGGTCCAGACTCACGGGACAGAGTCAGGGAGCTGAGTGAAGGTGGGTCCAAACATCTGGAGCAGAGCACAGCACAGAGGGGAAGTACGTGAGTCGGAAACCTGACATTGACCTCTAACCTTCACCCATGTATGGTGCATGTGCACACACAGAAACACACATACTCACATACACACAAAATTACATGCACATACTCAAATAGACATGCTAATAATCACATATATACACAAATCAAGCACATAATCTCATGTATATATACATACAATCAAATATGAAATATACACACAGTCACATAGATGAAATCACATCTGAACACACACACACACACACACACACACACACACACACAGAGCAAACAAACATGTATGTGGATATCACCTCTAGCCTACAGTGAATATTTCCAATACAGTAATTGTAGAAATAACCTTGATTAAACTACATTGCTCATAACACAAGTCATGACTTGTAAAAATGACTGTAAGAACAAGGAGACAATTTGATATAGATAAAAAGAGAGCTTGAGAAGGTGGAGAGAGTAGCTGAATGCATTACATGTATGTATATATGTATATATGTATGTATATATGTACCTGTGAAACAAATTAACCATATATCTGTAATATGTATATATACTGAAATTACCCAAATAAAAGCACAAGGATAAATAAATGTCCAAACAGTGAAAATTCCAGTGACTCCTTTGAATGTTGACTTAAAAGCATTTTAACTGGCATCTCCTATGTATTTGTTAACACAACCAACTGCTGTCCGGGATGGATGCCATACACTCTGGATAGGTATTCCTAGTCAAGAAAAAAATGGCCTTGAGTAAGCATTATGACAAATGGTAAAAATGGATTTTGATTATGGATTCGTGGGGATGTGTTTTGATTACAGAATTGGTTAAATATATTTCTTCAGTGGAATCTTCCTCTAGAATCCAGGGAACTTCTGCTTCTTCTACTATCAAGAGAAAATGAAAGACAACAACACATCTGCACTTGGCTAGTCCCACCTAGGACTCAACTTTCCTGTCTTCTTCTGATGCTTATTTGTCTGATTCTTTATAGAACAATGTAACAATATTTTCACTCAGTCTCCAAGTTCCATTTGCACAGAGATGGCTGCCAGCAGAATCAGTGTGTTTAGTTGGTTAGTTCTTCACTGCTATTATGGTTTCAAAGTTTACTTCAACTGCACTGTGACAGGGAATGATTTACTTATCACACACTCATTCATTCTAAAACACCACTTCAATCGCCTGAGTGCTGCCTCCTACTCAGTGTCAACAGCTGAGGTTCGGAAAGAATGACAGTCCTTAAGTGGTTAATCAGAGGATGCAAATGATGTGAACGTGACCGTCGCTGCTGTATTGGTGTTTCTCAAGGAGGCTAACAAGCATCCACTACTGATTCTTAGAAATCATGTTGGGTAGAATGGCTAACACCGGTTAGGCCCAGCGCCTGCCTGTCACAGCCCCCCAGTTCTAGGGTAACAGCCGGACACCGCCATACAGCAGTGTGGGGAGAGCCAAACTAAGGCCCTAGTATTTGTACAGAAAGAGCTTCATCCACCAAGCCATATCCTCAGTTCCCCCAAATAAAGCATCTCGGGAGATGCAAATATTCTCAACTGCAAAATGGTCACATTTAATTATGGGATACTCAAAATAACCTCACAATAGTATGTATTGTTCTAGAATTTACAAATAAAGCATTTGAAACATATATGGCATGTGATATATTTATTATGAAATGAATTATCCTTCTATTGTGTTTTTTATTTTGATTATGCAAAATTTATGCAAGGTAATTTTATGAAGAAAAGAATGTTTTTTTAACAACAGTTTGAGATGTTCAGCTGCGTGTTCCTTGGCATAGATTCAGTTTATTGAGGGTTCACTACATATAGGACAACACTCTGACAGCACCAGGAAGAAGAAGAAAGCACATTATTACCAGGAAGTCAAGAGCCAGGCTTCATAACCCCTTATAAGGGTACCATCTAAGTTGCCTCAGACATGCACTAAGCCCATGGCCAGAAGATTTCCACCCATCTCCTACTATTACATAGAAAATCAAGCTGACAGCCTATAAATCTTTGGGCTATGCTCAGAACTTCTGTAACCCACTGCATTGCACATCTGCCACCTCCCAGGCTTCATACATGTCACATAATACATAATGCTCTCAATTTACTCCCAAAAGCCCTATAGCAGTGACTGTTCCTTTATTAATTGTTTTTAGTAGCATTACTCTCTTTCACTCAGTTCATAATAAAACTAAGAAAAAAGGCAAATGTTAGCCATCATATAATATTTCATCAGAGTTACAGACATTAAAACATTCCGTGGCCTTAGATGACAGAATATAGTGCTTCTTATTTTTTAAACCTGTTCATCAATGAACACAAATAATTTAAACTGCTTGTGATGTTTAAACTATAGAAAAGTGATGTGTTTGCATAAGAAAAATACATTAGCCACGGGAAGTCTTCCTCATCCTTGTGAATGCTTTTATTTTGTATCTGAACTCCTCAGGGTGCGCATTAATATTGGTGACGGGATCACCATTTACTCCCATATTCAAAAGTGATGGTCTTCCCGCAAATCCAGTGTCTTCCCAACTAACACTCCTCTGCCACATACTAGCTCTCAGGAGGTGGGGGGAAAGGGAGTCTATCTGAGCCCCAAATAATCTAGTATCACTTAAAAGCTCTTTAGAGACATAAGAGAAATAATTTTACCAGTTATATATCGTAACACTTAAAAATACATGTTCCCAATATATAACAATAAAAGAAAGTATTAGAATAAACAAAGAAGGAAAATGGAAAGAGTGAAGCAAGGCATAAGCCAGTATGCTAAAAGCAAGCAAACAACAAATACAGCATATACACCCATTCATATGCACAGGCACAGACATACAGATGCATGCACACATGCATAGAGAAATACAGGCTCACACACAGACGCACAAACATACACACACACATGCACATGCACACCTGCAAGCTGACTGGGAGATGGCACTTCAGAGCTGTTCTTTCTTTCTTTCTTTCTTTCTTTCTTTCTTTCTTTCTTTCTTTCTTCTTTCTTTCTTTTTTCTTTCTTCTTTCTTTCTTTCTTTCTTTTGTTTGTAGCATTCTTTATTCAGATTATATCTCAATTGTCAACTCAAAACTTGTATCCTCCCATTCCTCCCTCCCTCCTGTTTTCACTCTATTCCTCCCCCCTAGGTCTACAACCAAGGGGGACCTCCTCCCCCACTATATGGCCACAGGCTATCAGCTCTCATCCTGGTAGGCTGCTTATTCTTTCTCTGAGTGCCATCAGGCCTCCCCCGCCACAAGGGGACGTGGTCAAATATGGGGCACAGGAGCCCATGTCAGTCTACAAATTCATCTGGAATACAAAGATCCTCTGTCAATTACAATTGAGATGTCGCCATGGGTACATGGAGTTCACAGGTACACAGATGGAAGCAAGAGGATCTTGAGAGAAAATGTGACAATTTTCCTCTTGAAGCAGTTTTCCATCTTTTGTTAGAATACAATCACCACGTATGTAAAAAACTCCTATTTGCCTAAAAATATGAATTTCTGGGTTTTTTTTAGCTCAAATGTATGAAATAAGTAAATGAATGCATTTTTCTTTAAACAATTAGGGAACCAGCGAGATGTCTGCTCAGGTAAGAGGGATGCTCTCAGCGCTTGAGGAAACCTAGGTTTGGTTCCCAGCACCATTTCATTAGCTCATAAACACTTGCAGCTCTAGTTCCAGGGCATCCAGAGCCATCTTCTGACTTCTGTGGGCACCACACAAAATATAAACACACACATAAATAAACGCTCAACTAATAATGAAGTATAACAATCATTAGTGAACGTACGTAGAGTGCAGTTGGCAGGGTGCCTCACAGTGCTTAGGGCTTGAGTGACCTCTGAGAGTCAGATTAAGTGTGGGCTAAAGTAGGGAAAGCTGAAGAGATGGATAAGGTTGCCAAAAAGGACTCAAATGCGAATATGATTCAGAGTCAAACTACCTCTCTATGGGCTAGTTGACACTTTCATTCCTTCTAGTGAGTTCTAGATATGCATTTATTCTAGTGAAGCTCTTCCAGTATCCCCAGTGTTGTTCAAGCTGGGATTGATGCAAATTGCAAGCCTCCACAGTGTGAACATGGTTTTGGTTCACTAGGTTTTCAAAATTCAAACAGTATTGAATCCTGGGGGTTTCCAGAAAAAAAAATTAAGGGAAAAGTTAAGAGTTCAGGTCAAATTTTGCCACAGGGTCAGTCAGAGCTAGTACAAAGAGCCTGTGATAGGCAGTGTTTAGTGAGGCTGTGGAAGAAGAGAAAATAGTAGGACCCAAGAAAGCTGAAGGGAGTAAAAGCATGGCATGCTATTTTTAGGAAGCAGACATTGACATGTAGCTCAACAGGACAGTCACATGTGCCAGTAATGCTGTTTTAACAATGTGATGGCTCAGACTCCTACTACACCAAAGCAGCCAATTAGTCCAAAGACAAGTAAGAAGCCGATACAGAACCTTAGTAGGTTTATCTAGTTATCAGCACATGCCTGGACTCTTTTTCTAACTGGACTATCTTGGTTAAACACCCCTAGACCAAGAGCTTATATATGAAACTAAGGAAGCATACTTGTGGCCAAACGTGAGTGGGTGCTGAAGTAATCATTAATCCTACGCTGCTGGTCCGTTTTCTGACACACGTTCTGATGTTCTCTAAAGGTCACCAGGTGTTCCGGTTTCTGTAAATCTAAGGGACTGCTGATCAGAAGGACCTTTTTATTCTAGCATGTACTAATTGGACAAAGTTATGAATTTCACTGACATTTTCATACATGTCCACAGTACTTTTTGATCAAATTTATCCTCTATTATGCCCAGTTTCTAATCCTATTTTATCTCCATAATATTCTCTCTTTTCAATTATTGTTCTATTGTTCTAAAGAATAATTTTTAAATTATTTAAGTGTAGCTAATCAGTATGGAGAACGGGAAGAGAATACAGAATTTTCAAAGAACAAGTTAAAACGTTAGGTAGCGTCAATATGGATAGATGTGTGTGTGTGTGTGTGTGTGTGTGTGTGTGTGTGTGTGTGTGTGTAAAAGAGTGAAAAGGGCCAATAAATGAATCGGGGTGAAATCAATGCAATACTGTTTGCAGAATAAAGTAAGCATACATGGGACTATAAGACCTAAATACTGCAAAGTTTATGTGAATGTTAGGCTGGGAATGAATGCCCAAGCATCTGACTTGCACAATTCATTTTGCATATCTTCTTTAAGAAGCAAAGAGTTTCAGTATGCTTCAAAGATAGAAAAGAATGGAAGATGACCCACCAAGTTGTAGTTTGGGATCAACTTTCTTATGAAATGTTAGGAAATCTTTCTTTTCATAACTAAAATCAAACAACAACAATAATAAATATTTTATATATCTATTCACTTATTTTTCTCTTCTAACATTTAAGACATTATTTTTGATAGGTTTAAACATCTACTTAATGAGTGTTAGTCATTTTCACTCACACCTCTTTCTCATCCTCTCCCTATCCCGCTAGAGGCTTCTTTACAATATGGGACATTTGTTGTTGTTGTTGTTGTTGCTGCTGCTGCTGCTGTTTAATATTTTTCAGCTTCTTTATCTTAATTTTTCAGTCTGTGGCCACTGAGTTTAATGGGATTTTCTTGCCAACAACCATGGATAGAAGATTGTTGAACCAAGATCAGGCCACTTATCATCATCAACACTAAACTACCCAAATTGTCAACAGATCCTCAGAGGTGGGTAGATGCACCTTCTCCACCAAGACAAAATGTTGGGGAGCTCAACCTTGTCCAGGTCTTGTGAAATTACCCACAGTTTCAGTGAGCACATGAATACAACGTCAATGTTATGTGCAGAGCGCATCGTTTTGTCACACAGCCTTCCCTTCTCTTGCTCTTTCATTCTTCCCAGCCCCTTTTCACTGGTGCTTCCTGAACCCTGCAGGGCATCACACAGCTCTACTTCCCAGCAATGAGGACTTCATCATCACTTCTTGTAGGCATTATTTCCAGTTGTAAATTACTAGATTGATACTGTGCTAATGTGCTGCTAAATCATGAGATACTAAGGTAAGAAGCAGGATATTTCATCATATGGTCTTTAAAACGTAATTAAATTTAATTTTTAAAAACCAGGAAGCTCTGTTGACTTTCCAGGTTAATTCTTCATGTTGTGGCAACAGGAGCTCATATTTTCAAATTCAGCTTTTGTAGACAAAGATATTGACATCAGATATTTTGATTTACATCATTGTGATGTAGTTAACTTCTGACTTTTACAGTTTTGACCCAACCTGGAAAGCATCCAACATTCAGATGGCTACAAGAAAAAAAAAATATGGAAGAAACTACTTGCCCTAAGGCTGTGCCTACACAATAAACCCAGTGTACAGTGATCTGGAGTGAAATAAAAAGGAAATCTGCTTAGGTGTGTCAAATGTTTAAGCTTTAAGATCCTGAGTGAAATGAAATAAAAAAGGCAGGAATCTAGGGATGTGTTAGCATCATCAAGCTGCCTCATTTCACTGAAGACACAGCTGGATTGCACACTTCACTGCTGAGAGAAAACTTGTAAATATATTTCTGTCCTGTAGTCACCAGTGGACATTTGTGAGTCAGGGGAGGGGCAAGGTGATTAAAAATTTATATAATAAAAAAGTAAACAGAGGGAAATAGAAGAAACCTCTGTCTCATTCATTTTCCATACATTTGCAACATCTCAACTATTTTCCTATTCCCTTCCTTCTCAACTTCACTTGTGACTACTGGTGAATTGTAGTAAGGGGTGCCCACTACGTTATTTTATTCATTGTGAAATTATCTTAGTGCATCTCAAAAGTGCATTGGAATGAAGCAATACTACACTTGTAATATATTATTTTATCCCATAGCTACATGGAAAATAGGTATTTATTTTTGTTTATGTTTAGTGTCTTATGTGTTAGGTAAAAATGTTGACTAGGACTACAAAATACTATATTTAAGCCCAAGCATTAAGAAGAGGACATCTTGTTGCCTTGTACTCTGTGACTCTGTGGTAATGGCCTTTTAGTGCATTTCCAGTTGTTGATGCAGTGAAAGTAGCTGACAAGAAAGTCAGACTCAAGAGAGGAGAGATTAATGGCAGTTTTTGAAACAAAACCTATTCATTCAACCTAATATCAATGAAGAATGGTTCACATATCTATTTACAAGCTATATGTTTGTCTGTTGAAGATATAGAAGTTGGACTAGGATGGGTAGCAAGTAAATAAATGTACACACTTCAATGCAAGAGGGATAAAATTTATCTTACTATTTTTACCTTTCAAAACTGCAAATATAACTGTGACTGAGGGGGACCTCTTCCCCCTTTATATGCTCATAGGGTATCAAGTCTCTTCTTGGTAGCCTGCTATCCTTCCTCTGAGTGCCACCAGGTCTCCCCCTCCAGGAGACATGGTCAAACGTGAGGCACCAGAGTTCGTGTGAAAGTCATACCCCACTCTCCACTCAACTGTGGAGAATGTTCTGCCCATTGGCTAGATCTGGGTAGGGGTTTAAAGTTTACCGCCTGTATTGTCCTTGGCTGGTGCCTTAGTTTGAGCAGGGCCCCTGGGCTCAAATCTGCCTATCATAATGTTCTACTTGTAGGTTTCTAGGACCCTCAGGATCCTTCTACTTTGCTATTTTCCCATGCTTCTCTCATCTATAGTCCCAATAGGATGTCCTCCCCTCTGTCCCAGTTTCCTGGTAAGTAAAGGCTTCCGTGGGACATGCCCCTTGGGCTAGTATGCAGATATAAGTGAGTATATACCATTTGACTCTTTCTGCTTCTGGGTTAACTCACTCATTATGACCATTTCTAGCTCATTCACAGTCATAGGGGAGGGGGGTAAGGGGAAAACGGGAGAGAGGGAGGAATGGGATGATACAAGGGATGGGATAACCATTGAGATGTAACAAGAATAAATTAATAAAAAAAATTTTAAAAAGAGTTAGAGGTAGGACAAAGTAATGAAGAAATGCTGTAAAGGTTAGTACTCATGAAAGATAAAAAACTTACTGAAAAATAAAAATAAAAAAACTGCAAATATAGAGAAACAAACACGATACATAGGAATATTCCCAGAAACTATCAAGAAGCAATTTCTTTTACATAAATAATTTTAATAAAAAGGTAAAGTACTATATACCATGTATGACAGGTAGTTACCTAAAATATCAAGTTCGGTGGTCATATAGCATTTATTATGAACATGTGATTAAATTCCCACCTTTCTATGCTTTTTCCAGTAAAACATAGAAAAACTACACCCTAAATAAATGTGGTGAAACCTTTTCAGTCCTCTAATGTCTCTTCTTGAATAGATTTATACTAAAGGTTATTTTTTCCCATTTTTTATTTTTTTTTTATTTTTTTTTACACATTTTTATTGAAAATTAAAAATAATTCCTATTACATCTCATTTTCTATCCCATCCCATGCATCCTCCCATTCCTCCCTCCCTCCCACTTTCACCCCAATCCCCCTTCCCTATGACTGTGACTGTGGGGGACCTCCTCCCCCTGAATATGGTGCTAGGGTATCAAGTCTTTTCTTGGTAGTCCTCTATCCTTCCTCAGAGTGCCATTGGGCCAGAAGATGCTCCAGCACACAACAAGAAAATTTGCTCAACCATGTTCATAGCAGCCTTATTCATAATCGCCAGAACATGGAAACAGCCTAAGTGCCCCTCAGTAGAAGACTGGATAAAGAAACTGTGGTACATATACACGATGGAATTTTCCCATTTTTTAAAAAGCAGTGCTGTCCCAGACACTGTTGAAGGAAACATCTGCATTAAAAATGTAGATGGGATAGATAAATTATTTGCACAGTGATGTTGCATCTCTCTCTATACCTCTCATTCTAGAAGTGTTGTCATTACAATGACTATATGAATTTGAAATACGTGTCTGTGTTACAGAGCTGGGAGCTCAGCTTCCACAGCTGCAGGTCGCATGGTGTACACAGTACAGATGCGACAACTGGCTGAAAACTGTATGTTAACAGTGAAAGTGATGGCATCTTGAACATCCTTAGTTTGTATAAGCTATTTGTCTTACGGAGGGGACTTGTTACATGGTCCATGCTGTCTCTGTTCTCACATAACTTGTCAAGCTGGCACTGAATTTGCAATCCTCTTTCCTTAACCTCCAGAGTACTACTATTATAGGCATGCTGGTACATGCCTGTAGTCACAGTCATGTTTTAAAAGCCATGTATGATTATTTTGCATTGTGTATACCATGTGCATACAAATGTCCATGGATACCAGAAGGAAATGTCAAATCTGCTGCAAATGGAGTCACAAATGATTGTCACCTTGTGGTGCCAGGAACTAAACCTGAGTTCTGGTCCTCAGCAAAAGCAACAAGTGCGTGGGGGCTGGAGAGATGGCTCAGCGGTTAAGAGCTCTGACTGCTCTTCCAGAGGTCATGAGTTCAATTCCCAGCAACCACATGGTGGCTCACAACCATCCACAATGAGATCTGGTGCCCTCTTCTGGTATGCAGTACATGCAGGCAGAATACTGTGTACATAATAAATAAATTAATATTAAAAAAAAAAAGCAGCAAGTGCTCTTAACTGTGAAGCCATTTTTTCCACTGCCTAAGTAGTTTGTATTTATTGTTTTTATGACAGTATTTATAATACCTTAATATATTTACTCATTCAATAAATATTAATATATATATTCTCTATTAGAGGTGTATTCAGCACATGTAAAATGCTTGTGCCCTAGAAAATATTTCAACACATATCAATATTACTTGCTAACACAGCATGTAATTTCTAAACTTTACCTAACTTTAAAAACAAGAATATCAAGAAATTCTTCTGAGAAGTTTGGCATTAGAGTGAAGGAGGTAACACTTCAGTTATTTCAAGTCCTTTTGCATATTTAAAATCAATGAACCAGTTAATTATTGTATTGCAGCCAAATCTACTAAGATTTCTTTTCACATGAACAATTTAATGTTTGAATTTATTAATTAAAATAATTAAAAAATCATTTAGTTAAAATAAAAACCTCTCATATGAATTCAAATGCCCAAAGTCACAGCAAATAGTGCCTGTGGATTAATATCAGTAGTTCTGGTGGCTGAGAGACGAGGCTTGAATCACAATTCCGTTATTTGCAAACTATTAGCATTGAGAAAATATTTTAGTCTTTTTGTTTCTTCTTCTATAAAATAGGAATAATATTGATGAAATTCTCATCAGTGTTCCATAGGGCCTGCTGAATAGATAAACCCCTATTGAGTATTCAGTACATACTATTGGTTTGTGTTAATTGTCATTATGTTTATAATACATCAATATACCAGGTTACATAAAAATGGGAAATTTGTATCTGGAAGTGTGATTTCTTAAACCTTAGTAATGTATATTTAAAATTACATTATTTGTCATCATATTTGCAGATTAAATTATGAGCATTGTGGATTAATGAATGACGTTCTGAAGTGTACACACAATGTGGTAAAAAAAAAGTCACTACATTTTAAAAAGACTCATTGCATAGTAATCAGCCTTTAATAAAAGTGCATAGTATCCACTCTTTCTGCATTTTTCAAGAGTAAATACTTCATTACTAACCATAGTTTCCACAGTATACATATATCTCTTGATCTTATTCCTTCTAAATGAAAGCACATAATATAATATCCCTTTGTTTCTCTTTTTATTCAGTGCAACTGTTAATAATGATGATTCTACTATATTATCCTATGAAATCAGCTCTTTTAAAAACATTCCGTGACAGAGTGACTTCATGTAGTATTTTCTTTCTGTCCCGGGATCCTGTCAATTAGCATAATATCTTCTTTCATTGTGTTGAAAATGGCAAAATAGAAAATAGTCTTTTTCATGGCTAAATAGCATTTCCAGGAGTCTATATATCATAGACTTTTCTTCATCCATCCATTGATAAACATGTTGCAAGTAGAGCTGCCATGTATAGAAGAATGTAAGTATTTCTATAGCAGGCAGCCTTCATTTGAATATACACTATACCTTGGCTTAGGTTGCTAAATTACACTCAGGTGACACATCTACTTGAATTTCTTGTTATGCTTAAGATCTTTATTATTACATTAAGTGAAAGTCCCCAAAATTGGTATCTATCTGTGTATGTTTCAGCTCTTAAATAGAAAGCACTCTGTACTTCTCCATTCACTAAGATGATTGCAGTGGATTTGTAATATGTGATCTTTATTGTGCTGAGATACTTTCTATAATTAATTTATTGAGTTATCTATATCACAACATGACAACATGATATTGTATTCTGTGAAAAGTTATAGTTGTATCAATTGAAAGGATCATTGACCCTGTCTTCTGTCAATGAGATACATGACACTGATTCACTGATCTATGTTGAGCCATCCTTGCATGCCTGAAATAAATCATTCAATTGTAGTGAATAATATTAATGTGCCATTGTAGATACATTGTTCATATAGTTTTTGAAATTTTTGTAGCTATAATCAATAGATGTTGGCATACCATATTCTCTCTCTCTCTCTCTCTCTCTCTCTCTCTCTCTCTCTCTCTCTCTCTCTCTCTGTGTGTGTGTGTGTGTGTGTGTGTGTGTGTGTGTGTGTGTTTGTATTGTCCTTGTTTTGTATGGAGGGAAATGCTGAGCTCATAGAATAAACTTGCAAACACTTCTGCCTGTTCAACCTCTTTGATATGCCTTGGTAAGTAGTCTTCAGATATTTATAAATTTGGTATGACCCCTCAACAAACCATGAGGTACTAGGGTGTGGATGGATGTGAGACTTCTTTTTCTCTCCAAAACCCTTCCAATTTAGTTTTCTTAGTCATCATGAATCAGTTAAGATTATCCATATTTATGTTCCTATTTTCTTAGTTTGTGCTTCTCTCAGTGGCTTTTTTTCTAGTTTATTGAATTATTGTGCAACTTCCATCTTATATGTTCCTTGCTGCTTCATGGTGTTACTCTAATTTTTCCCTATAAATCTGATTTAGCTTGTGTCTTCGTTAACCAGTCAACCTGAATGTTTGGCTCCCTTTGCCCTTGCTCTTGTTCTCTTTACTATAGTATTATTTCCTTCCTTGCACAGGTTTTTGTTTAATATTCCCTGTTTAACTGGATTCCACCATGGTATAATAGCCGGTTATTTGGGGCATTGCAGAGTTGACTCAGTCGTTCAAAGTACTTCCTGTTTTTCCAGAGATCAGAGTTCAGTTCCTAGCACCCATGTTAGGCAGTCACCTTAATTCAATTTATACAGGATCTTATGCCATCTGCTGCTTACCTCTTGGTAGAAAAAAAAAACTGACAAATTTAACTCTTTAGAATTTGGCAAACATTATATGATGATCTAACATATAGCTTTTCCTGGAGAATATTCTAGGTTAAGTCTAAGAACATATACTCTATTGAATGGAGTAGGCTCTAAATTTTAATAGGGTTTTATTTAATTGGGGTCTGTCTCTATTGGTTTGCTATTGTGGGTGTATTGAAAAATTCAGGAACTAAAACCTCAAGTAATATATTTCAGTCATATCTGCCTCTTTATATTCACTGATATATTTTGTTTTCTTAATGTTAAATGTACATTTTCATACTGTATTAACCTCTTTCTTATTTAATGATCATAATTTCTCTTTTTATAATTTTGACTAAAACTCAGTTGTATCTAACTATTGTTCCTGCTTTATGGAATATCCCTCCCCATCATGCTTTCAGCCACTTGTACTTTCATATCCAATGGACATCAGATCTGCAAAGGAGAAAGTGGGCTTGTGTCAACCCACTTAGCCAATTCATCTTTTAATTGAGGAGTGTGTCCCATTGACATCCAAGATAACTCTTGGGAAGAATTTAAAATCACTCCTTTTCAACCATTTTATATTTTCCTGTAGATTCCTTGTTCTCTTAATATCTTATTTCAGGATAATTACTTTTCTCCAATAGTAAGTTTGATCCATAACATTTCTGAAATATCAACGTATATATTCTTCAACTGCAGTTTTCTTATCAAGCTATTGTAGTTGCAGACAGCATTTTCTTTCAAAAGCCAACCTTCATACTACAGATATGTGATTTGGTTGTCACACTATTATGACAAGAGACTATTCTACATCTGTGACTTTACTATTACTAATGAGTTTTAACATTCTATGATTTCTATTTCGCTTATTATTTCCTTGCTTTGCAAACAGTTGTACTGGTAATGCTATTTTTTTTGTTGGTGATTGATTTTCACCATTTTAAAAATATCATCCTCTGAAGTATCCGTAGTTCTGCTGCTCAGTGTGTCAGAACACCATTGAGTGTTATTTGTGTGCTTTCTCTTGATGGCTTCACTCTCTTCTCTGCCTTGGATATTTAGAGTTTGGATATGCTGTGTTGCCTGTTCTTATCTGAACCAAATCTTACAGAAGATGTTCACTTTCCTGGAACTGGATATTTTTGCTTTAGTCAGGCTTTAAAGTCTTCTGCTGCTGCTACTTTAAATGTGATTTCTACTCCTTCACTGTTCTGTCATGTAGTGAATATGTTATGATCACCCTTCTTGCCTGACAGTGGCTCACATTACTCAGCTAGTGACATCCTACTAATCTCATCAACTCTCTTCGTACTTTTCATTCATTTTCTTCTCCTGAAATTGTATATTTTAGTTAATGTGGACATTATTTTGTGAGATTAATTAAACTGTGGGCTGTTTCTCTTCCAGTTTTCATTTAGTAATTGAAGTGTTCAGCCCCAGTTATTTGTAAGATGATTTTATCATTTGAGTAATTTCTTTAAAGTTATTTATCTAACCATTCTCCTCTCTCTCTCTCTCTCTCTCTCTCTCTCTCTCTCTCTCTCTCTCTCTCTCTCTGTTTCTCTCTGTGTCTCTCTCTTTCTGTCTCTCTCTTTGTATTCTACATCATTTCAACATTTACTAAGCATCCCCGGAAACATCTATTTTTAGTCCATTGTCACACAGTTTATCTCCATCTTTTCACTATCATTTATTGTCAATGTATATCATCTATTTGGAAATATCGTGTCTCATCATAGTTGTGCACCCTAACAGCTATACCTCTGGATTAGCCTACTGGAGAATTCACCTAGATGGTTTTGCCAACTGAGCTTGAGTTTATGCAAAGATTATCTGAAAACCACTTGATGTGGACCACTAGGGCTGACGCAGCACTGCTGTTTTTCCCAGACTCTGGAAATCCATAGTTATTGTAGCTGGAATGTTTTGAAGCCTTGAAACCACACAACCTCAGGCTAAAATCCTATGAGTGCCTAAACTGTAACAGCATTGTGAGTAACTTGAGGCCTGTTGCTTCTGGGGACTGTCAGGCTGTGTCATTTAACCATAACCCAAGGCCGATGCAATTGTTTATCCTGTTAGCTACAACGCTAGTCTGACTGACAATATCTAGAAGCGTTTGTTTGGCACAGTGGTGGGTCAAGAGGGTCTAGCTTCCTGCATTGTTCTGATTCATGACTGTCTAGTCTAGGGCTGTATTTTACTGTTTGTTTTGTCATTAAGGACCCATGCCAAGTCTTATTCTCGATTTCCTCTATTTCTGCTGGGAGGTTGGGACTCTTTACACTTCATGTTGCAGGAAGGAGATCATGGATAATTTGCCTTGTTTCTAAGTCCAATTTGTCTCTTTTGATTTTGTTATTGTCTGGTATTATGACTTCCCTTCTGAGTTTTGTTGAAGGTAAGTTTGTGTGAGAGCTAAACATGGGGTATCATTGCAGAGTTCCATCCTTTCACCTTACTCTGACCTTCAGAACTAAAACAAATATACATTGAAGAAAATAAAATATTGGTACTATATATTCAGAAATTTAGTATAATACTACTGCCTTTTAATCACAGTATTTTTATTATACTATTATAAATATTTATACATTTTGCTTTACTGATTCCAACACTACTTTGGACAAGGGTATATTACTTAGATTCTTGGCTTGAAAATTTTGATATTTCAGTATACTGTCTAATCAGAGTTCTGCTTTGAAAGACATCTCTTTGAGGGTATTCTTCTTGAATGTTACATGGAAAATAATTTATTTCCCATTTATTCCTCATTCTTGCTCTCCCTTCAGCACTCATTGGTTAAAAAAGTATATTATTTTTTCTAATTTTCAATTAATAAAAGTCCTAAACTGAATAATAAAGGAAACAAGTTTTTCTTCAATGGTGTGCTCCCACACTTACACTTTTCTTGGTATTTATATAATTATTTTATAACAAATAAATAAAAGACAAGATGATATATAGTAATATTACAGTTGATAGCAAAACAAATTAATAACAGGTTTTTTTTAGCTATGCATGCCACTTCTGCAGTCCATGCTACCTTGACTTTTGAAAAACAGACACATATTTTCTTTAAATAGACCTCAACCACATAAGATTATCAAAATTCTATTAAATTCTAATGAGTTTGAAGTGAGGAAGATATTCACAACTGCATACCTCCATCTGGGGACGGTACTGTTATGTTTACTTCTTTTGAGGACAGTGCCAGGTCCTCCCCTTTGTTTAACCATTGCTACACCCATAGAATGGTGAGTACAGGCTGTCGCTATCATTTCAAATGAAATGCTTAAAATTCAAACAGAATGAGCGAACTTAAGAGCCACATAGTTAAAGGGGTAAAAGTAGAGTGGAGCCTGTATTGCAGATGACTGACCTTGAACTCTGTGTCATATAGTTAAAATGCTTCTAGCTTGTGCAAGTGAAGCACACTCCATGCAACTGATTTTGAGGTCCTGTGGTTTCCTGTGCTGCCTTGGTAATCCTGATCATAGATATTCTTGTATTGTGGTACATATTATTAAATTTTCATCTTAAAATTATGTATTGTGTTTAGTGATTTTTCTCTCTCGTTTTTCTTTCTCTGACACTTAGTATTTGCTGTTGCTTCTCTTACAGCCAAATGCTCATTAGTGGATCAGGTTGAGTGTCTGAAGTAAAGCAGTGTACTGTGGAAAATACATAAGAAAATTTTTTCATCAGAAAAAAAATTTTATATCTTGATATTCGTTGGCATTTGTTTTTCAAATGTATAATTGCTTTCCCCAAAATCTTGATTTTTATACCTAGTTGAGATGTTCTCAATAACTTCTTTGCATTTATATTTTCTTTACATTCTAGTATTTAAAGTTAAAAGAACATCTGACCGTGTTATCTTTTATGACAACATGGAACTTAACATCTATCATTTCATTTTGGAGTTTGTCAGTTACCTGCTCATAACCTTGTCACACAGCCTTCAATTCACAGCAACACTGTGCCCTTGTACACATGGGACTGGTTTTCTCCAACATAAAGAATACCAACCTTTAGTAGCTGACCTACTCTGTTTAATTTTGTCTGTTACATTGATGATAGGCATAGAATTAGCCTTTGTATCAGTCCTATATTGTTTTTCACATTGTTCCAGTCCCAAAATATTTTTAAAGGAAAGATATCCATGCAGACCATTTCCAGATTGTTCCCTAATTAGTCCATGTAACGATAACTAGTCCACCGACCAGTCCAGCTGGTCAGTTATTGGGGGGCCGAGGGGGGTCGCAACCTGTATTTAAAGAAATGGGCGAGAGAGAGACATAGAGCTCAAGCGAACAGTTGCTTGTCAAGAGCCATTTATTGAAGGTAATGGCAGGCTTTTTAAAACCTGCTTTAGTGAGGGCGGGGGTACGCAAGGAGAGTAGTGGAAAAGTACAAAATCTTCTGGGTTGAGCCCCGGGAACATTAGCAAGGGGAGGGGTCTTCCAGGTGAGACAAAGCAGGATATCTCTGTGGTTATCTTAGGATCAGATCGCTGTCTTCTCAGGGTTAAGCCGGATGCCTTGCATACCTAATGAGTGGCCCAGCAGGATGTTTGCTGCAAATACTGAATGGGTGGGGGTCGGCCTCAGGCCTTTTGGTCCCTGGCATCTTCACCCCTTTTGTTTATTTTGGCCTGAGGGAGACCTTACAGCCCAGCGAATGACTTTTAGGAGGTCACCAGTCATTGTTACAGGATGGCGGTATATTTAAGAATCACTATTGTCCAAGTGTTTCAGGACAACAGTTATTCTGGACCGGCCAAATTCCCAAGGAAAGGGGGCCTCGCGATGGCCTGAGCCTGCTAGAGGATCGATGCTCAATCTTACCACGCCTATGGTCTGTCCTCCCACCAAGGACCGACCGACGTCTGATAACCGAGACTTATTCGATCGCTCCGTCTCTGACTTACCAGGCATTATCGCGGGTCAGGTCAAGGTGGGCTCAGGCCAAAAGATATAGGGGAGGGCTTGCACAGGTTTACCAAAGGCACCGAGGGCACAACCAGGCTCACCATCCAGCATTCTGCATCCTCGGGAACTGCAAAGGCCGCCCATAGGAACTGCAAAGGCCGCCCGTAGTTAACCGACTGAGGCGTAGGTGAAATCTCCTGGATGGAAATAGAAGTCTCATTTGAGTCCTCAGTCTCCAGGCTGCGGTAGTGAACCTGGATATTCTTGGTGGCAGCTTCAACCTGACTTTTAACAAACCCTGTAAGACGGTTTAAAGTCCATGGGCCAAAGGATAATAGAAGGAGAACACCAACGAGGGGCCCGAGCAGGGTGGGGAGAAGAGTAGTAAGCCAGGGGGAGGCAAGGTTAGGGTTGGGGAAATTCCCCCTTCCAGAAAATTTAAAAATGAGTCGGGGTCATGAATAGTAAAACGGGGAAGAAGAATAACAAGGACACACCAGTCTTTGGAGGAAAGGAAGGTAGGGGCATAGACGATCGAGGTTAAACCAGAGGAACAAGCAAAATGGGTGTTATTTGGCGCGGGAATGTAGGGGAGGGAGAGGTAGGGAATGACAGTCTGGGCGCGAACGCCGCTGAGGGGAAGAGGAGGGAGCATATGGGGACCCAGGAGGCAAGTACCTATGCCGGAAACGGACTGGAGGGTAATGCGATTGTCGGGAGCTAAGCCGGTGAGGGTGGGGTAACATTAGTAAAGAGCAAGGTGGAAAGAAGAGCAATACCCTCGTAAAAGGGCGGGGAGGGGGAGAAACACATCCAACATTCAGGAAACGACAAGGAGGAGTCATTTTTAAAGGCCCATATGGAGGCATTTGCCAACTGGAGAATGACATCAGCCGAACTGGGGGGGGCCCACGGGGAGGGTAGGTCGGAAGGGAGGGGGTGAAATGGACCGAAGGAGGACGTCCGAGGGGGTAGGCGGGGAGGGAGGCATGGGGGTGGCGGGTTTAGGCGGGGGGCCAGGAGCAGGAACGGGAACAGGATGATGGAAAATATGATTAGGCCCAACCACTGCAGTGCCCTTATTGGGTACCTTTTTCAGGAGGTGTAACCTGAACGTAAGTCCAAAATCGTACTCTGATTTATAAACACGGAGGCCCCATTTAAATCCACGACCCGTCCAACTGGCACGTTTACCGGGCTCAGTGAAGCGAATGGTCAGCGGGTTGCACCAGCCATTGGTGACTGAACGAGCTGCATTGCAAAGGTCTTTAATGGCCTCACCATAGGGCTGAGGATGAACCCAGGAATCAACAATGATGTAGTCCCAAGAAGAGGATGGCTTCCAGTACGTGTCGCCAGTGGTCTCACACCCCCAAGAGGCACAGTAAAAATCTTGGGCCCCACCACAGCGGTGGTTATCAGGACGGGGCCGATGAGAGGGTCCCGGGCAAACATAGAGTCCTCCGGCCCAAGCAATCCCATCCTGGTGTAAGGTTTTGTGGAGCATGATGCGCTCCAGGTCATTACAGCAGCAGGGACTGGGACCACCAACCGAGCGAGAGAAAGGGGGCGTCTCCTCGGGAGCCTTAGGCCAAAAAATGTCTTCCACGCCCCAAGAAGAGGGGCCTCCCAGGGCCAGGGCACAGAGGTCAACCTGTAAATCGGGCCACTGGGGGTTAATGCCCTGAGAGGAGGAGGAATTAACAATATCTCCCGCTTGGTTAATAATGACCCAGGTAAAATTATAGATTGTATAAGGCTGAGGTTGGCGCAGGAATGCGGCGAGAATCACTTCAGGAAGGCAGAGGCAAAGGAGCGACGCGGTGAGTAGCAACATGATGAATCGGCGGTATCTTTTTTATCCTAAAAAAGAGCACAATTACATCTTTTCCTCAGGGGAGTTCCCTGGGAGAGGGGGGTTAAAAGGTTTGATTAGGCGCTCAGGTAACCAGCGCGCATTTTGTTCTTTTTGATCATAAATGCAGGCATGACCTTTGCCCCAAATAAGGACTGGGTCGGGTCCATGCCATTGGTGGGTCAGTGGATCCTTCCACAGAGCCTTGGCATAGGTGGAGGAGGTGGAAGAGTGCCAAAGGCGATCGGCCGCCGAATGGCCAAGATCATCCTTTTGTAGAAAATTTAGGACGAACAATGCATGATTGAGAAGCAGGCGAGGCCCTGCTGTAGAGGGATATAGGATTCCTTTGGAAAACTGTAATTTATTAAGCATTGTTTTAAGTGTCTGGTGGGCCCTCTCGACAATTCCTTGTCCTTGGGGATTGTAAGGTATCCCCGTAACATGTTTAATCTGCAGTTGGGCACAAAAGGACTTGAAGGCAGAGCTTGTATACCCAGGGCCATTATCAGTCTTTAATGTAAAGGGTTTGGGGGCAACAGTAAGGCAATACAAAACATGATCAATAACATCTCTAGTAGCCTCTCCAGCGTGCGGAGAGGCGCAAATAAATCCACTAAAAGTATCTATAGACACATGAATATACTTAAGTTTCTTAAAAGAGGAGAAATGAGTAACATCCATTTGCCAGACCTGTCCAGGCATGAGGCCACGAGGGTTGACTCCCGTATGTGGCTCGGGAAGAAAGGTGACACATGCCTGGCATTCTTTAACAATAGCCCGGGCTTGTTCCCGAGTGATGGAGAACATGTGGCGGAGGCTTTGGGAATTAAGGTGGTGGAGGGCGTGAGCCTCCCTGGCCATAGCAACGGGGTCGCTGGCGGATGGAACGGCCAGCCCTAAAAGCAGGGGGCGCGTGGCTGAGTCCACCTGGGCATTAAGTGTAGTCAGAGGCCCTGGCAGGGTAGAGTGAGCGTGAATATGACCAACGAAAAAAGGCTGAGAGCGCAAAAGAATAAGCTGTTGGATACGGGAGAAGAGAGGGGAGGCATTAGTAGCAGGCTTAATACGAGGAACCGTCTCGAGGAGTGGAACAGAGGACGCGACATAGGCACTATCAGTATATAGATTAAAGGGAGTATGGGGAAGCAATGTAAAGGCGTGTGCGACAGCTTCCAGCTCAACAAGCTGAGCAGAGGTATGGGGGGTTTGTTTTTGCAGGATAGCTCCGTCCACAGAGAGGGCAGCAACCCCGGTAGAGGAGCCATCAGTAAAAACCAGGGAAGCTTGGGGGAGGGGTCTGGAGCGGGTGACTCTCGGAAAGATGACAGGTTGTCGCTGCAGGAATTGAATTAGTTTATCTGGGGGATAATGATTATCTAATAGGCCGCAAAAAGAAATACAGGAGACCGCCCAATCATCTGAATTTTGAAAAAGCCACCTTATTTGTGTGGCCGAGTAAGGCGTGATAATAGAGTGAGGGTCCCTTCCGAAGAGCCTGGTGGCCGCTTCCCGCCCCTGCCGAATGAGAGACGCAACCAGAGTAGGATAAGTAGGAAGGACCTTAGTGGAGGAGGAGGGGAGATGAAGCCAAAAAAGAGGGGCCCGTTGCCAGAGCAGTCCTGTGGGGGCAAAGAGGGAAGGAAAAATTATGAGCGCGAAAGGCTGGGTAGGGTCATAATAGGAGATGGACTGGTGGAAGATGGCGTCTTCGACCTTTTGTAGGGCCACAGAAGCTTCAGCAGTGAGACTGCGTGGTGAAGAAGGGTCAGAGTTGCCTTTTAAAATATCAAAAAGGGGTTTAAGCTCTCCAGTAGTGAGCTTAAGGTAGGGGCGCAGCCAGTTAATGTCCCCCAAAAGCTTCTGAAAGTCATGAAGTGTTCTAAGGGTGTCTCGGCGGAGCTGGACCTTTTGGGTCCTAACCGAAGAGGTCCCAAGTTCATAGCCCAGAAAAAGAAAAGGGGGGTGTTGTTGTATTTTGTCTGGGGCAATTTTAAGTCCCAGATGACCCAAACTCTTAACAAGTTCCTGGGTGACTAGAGAGAGCTCAGCCGTGTTAGGGCCAGCAAGTAAGATGTCATCCATGTAATGAATAATATATAAATGTGGGTACCTAAGGCGTAGCGGGTCGATGGCCTGGGCTACATATTTTTGACAAAGAGTGGGACTGTTGGCCATGCCCTGAGGAAGTACCCGCCATTGAAATCTGGGTGAGGGCCCCACATGATTAACGACAGGGAGGCTAAAGGCAAAACGTTTGGAATCGTCAGGGTGTAGGGGAATGCAAAAGAAGCAATCTTTAAGGTCGAGAACAAGTTTATGAAATCCTTTAGGGATAGCTACAGGAGAGGGGAGACCAGGCTGCAGAGCTCCCATGGGCATCATGGTCTTGTTAATTTCCCTGAGGTCCTGGAGGAGTCGCCAGGCACCATTCTTTTTTTGGATGACAAAAATGGGGGTGTTCCAGGGGGAGGTAGAGGGCTCAACATGGCCTGCATCAAGTTGCTCCTGCACCAGCCTTGAGGCTGCGGCCAGTTTACGGGAAGGAAGGGGCCACTGATCGATCCAGACAGGAGAATCAGTTCTCCAAGTAATTTTATCGGCCTGGAGTGCAGGGGGAGAAGTGGCCCTTATAAAAAATTTTGTTTATATCCCAGCCCTTGGCGACTAATCCTAGGCATAGGGACAATGGGCTCGAGACGCCCCTGTCCCAGCTTGCCGAGGCCCTGGCCTGGCAAATAGCCTTGATCTAAAAGCTGATGCGTGACAGGAGAGGAGGGGCTATAGATAAAGACCCCCATCTGAGAGAGTATGTCCCGGCCCCACAGATTAACAGGTAACCCGGGGACAATGAACGGTTGCACCGTCCCCGTCTGGCCATCAGGGTCAGTCCAGCGAAGGACCCTAGAACTTTGAAGGGTGTTGGTAGATATTCCGATGCCCTGAAGGTGAGTAAGGGAGGGCTGACAGGGCCAAGACGAGGGCCAAGAAGATTGGGACAGGACCGTCGAATCTGCCCTGGAATCAATGATGCCTTCAAAGGGGCGGCCATCAAGCCTTAGTGTAAGATGGGGTCTATCAGAAGTTAAGCGTTGGACCCAAAAAGCGGAGGGGGGCAGGGAGGGAGTTGGGGCGGCGGGAGGAGAGACAACAGAGTCAGCCAGGGTTAACGGAAGGGCCCAGGCCAAAATCTGACCAGGAGAGATGGAGAGAGGGCCCTGGGTAGCGGCGGCAAGGAGGAGCGTAGGAGAAGGGAGCGGGTGTTTTAGAACGAGGGGATAGATGAGTAGCCCGATAAGGGCAGAAGAGGCACGGCCGAGGACCAGGAGGGGAAGAGGGGGAGGGTTTCCATGGAGGGAGACAGGCAAGGACAAGGTTCCATCCTCGGGCGTCAGTATTGTAGAGGTGGTGGCACGGAAGTCCAATCCTGTGGGGGAGGGCAAGGGGCCGCCGCTGGAATGGGAGGAGGTTGGGTTTGGGAGGTGGGGTAGGAGGTCTGTGGATGGAAGCGGGTCTGTAGATTGGAGGGAGCCTGTGACACCGGTCCCGACGCAGGCTGGAATTGGATAGGGTGAGGGGCCCGGGACTGGCCCCCAGAGGAGTTTCCCGAACGCGGGGGGAGAGGGTTACCCATGGCATCAACAGTGGAACGGCAGGTGTTGGCCCAATGACGACCTCTACGGCAACGAGGGCAGAGCGTAGTAGGGGGGGGCCGGGCCACAGGTCCCCGGAATCCAGTGGGTGGCGGAATGACCGGTGGCTGTCCAGCCTGTGAGGGTGGGCGATTACGCTCATTTGGGCAGGCGCGGGCAAAATGTCCCGATTGGCCGCAGCGGAAACAGGAGGCCCCGCTAGGGAGGGCTCCGACGGCCATAATGGCCTTGGTAAACTTATCAGTTAGGGGATCAACCTCTCGGCAAAGCTGAATCATCTCATCAAGATCCCTGCCCTTATATTTGTGTCTAAGAACTGCCTTACAGGCTGAGTTGGCATTTTCAAAGGCCAATTGTGTAAGAAATTTACTGTCGGTCTGGCCAGGACCAAGGGATCTTTCTGAAGCCTCCAGGAGGCGCGCAGCGAAGTCGCTGAAGGGCTCCTGAGGTCCCTGAAGAATCTTGGTAATAGGGGACAGGGCGGAGCCCGTGGAAGCAATAGTTCTCCAAGCAGCGAGGGCGGCAGAACTAGAATGGGAAAGTAAGGAAAAGGGGAGTGCACGCTGTTTTTCGTCAGTGGCATATTTGCCCTGGCCAAGGAGTTTGTCAAGAGACCATTCACGGGTCTCACGATGTCCCTGCTGTACGTTTTTTCGGATAAGGTCACGGCAACGATCAGCCCAGTCCGCCCTCCAAGAAAGAAACTGTCCTCGAGTGAGGACAGTCTGTGCAGTGGTGATCCACTCGTTGGGCGTTAGATGGCCTCCATCTGCCAAATCATCAAGGAGGGAGAGTGTGAACGGCGCATTAGGTCCGTAACTACGGACAGCCGTGTTAAGTTTTTCTAGCTTTTTAAATTTGAGTTTATGATAAGCAGTGGGGGTAGGGTCAGGAGCCGTTCCACCACCTTTCTGTTCTCCCTCCGAACCTGAGGAATCATGCTCACTATCAGAATCTACAAGGGCCGCGGACGACTGGGAGGGTGTAGGGGCAGGTGGCTCTCCCGAAGCAGCGCCTGAATCAGTGGCCTCAGTTTTTGCCCCGCTCAGGGCGGGCTGGCTCTGGGAACGGGTGACAGGGAAAATAAACGGAGCTGTGGAGGAAAGGCGCGTTGTTAAAAGTGAAAGCCGTTGTTGAAGTTGAAGAATCTTCGTCGCATGGGAGATCTGGTGTTGGAGATGGGCCTCCGTTTGGCAAAAGCAGTTTGGGAGGGAACAAGGTGGCGGGAGCCGGGAGGCAGGGTAGGGCTTAGTAAGGGGAGGGGGAAGAGTGAGCAAGGTAGAGGAGGGAAAGGTTGGCGCCGCGCGGAGGAGGCCATCATCGGAATGATATCGAGCAGCCTCCTCCTCAAGGGTGGCAGCAGCATCCGGATCCAAGGGCTCATCTGGGGCCTGAGAAAGGAAAATGGCGGAATGGCGGGAGGCGCGTGAAGGGCCGACCGACGGAGGGGGAACAGGAGAGGCTGGCGGACCGGACCGGACAGAGGGTGTCCTTTTTGGGGGAAAAACAGGGGCACAAAGTGGTGAACACCCGCGTTCCATAGCGGAAATGGGGTCCTCATAGGTGGGAGGAAGCGACGGATAAAGACGGCGGGGGGAAGGGGAAGGATTGGACACAGGCGCAGGGGAAAGATTTTTTAAGGGCTCCGAGGATGTAGGAGGAACAGAATCGGGGGGCATGTCAATGAGCGTAAGAGAGGAACCCTGCAGAGAGGAACAGGAAGGAACACGAGAAGGAGGGAGAGATTCGCGCAGGCAGAGTTCAGCCACGGAGAGGAGCTGCCTCTGTCCGCTTTCGTTTTCGCTGGACTCAATTATGTCCCGTATAAGGCCCCAATAAGAAAAAATACTGTTCGACACCGCTGTATTACCATCTTTTTTAATAAGTGCATTAAGCTCACGCCCCACCTTTTGCCACTTTTCAGAATGAATAGTAGGTCCATCAATCATGAACCAGGGACAGGTCTGGTCAATAAAAACAAAAAACTCAATCAAATGTTTCTTTTTTACCCTAATACCCCTCTCTCTGAGTACGTCCTTTAAGCCTCTTATGAACTTTGCTTCCTTGGACAGCGAATGGCCCATTCTTGAGATATGCGAACGGATGACTCACCTAATGACGAAGCCGGCCGGGCGAACTCGGCTGGTCATGAAAACTCCTGTGGACCGGTCCCTTAATCCGTTCGGGAAGAAACCCGCACCTCGAGCCCCACGTTGGGCGCCAGATAATTAGTCCATGTAACGATAACTAGTCCACCGACCAGTCCAGCTGGTCAGTTATTGGGGGGCCGAGGGGGGTCGCAACCTGTATTTAAAGAAATGGGCGAGAGAGAGACATAGAGCTCAAGCGAACAGTTGCTTGTCAAGAGCCATTTATTGAAGGTAATGGCAGGCTTTTTAAAACCTGCTTTAGTGAGGGCGGGGGTACGCAAGGAGAGTAGTGGAAAAGTACAAAATCTTCTGGGTTGAGCCCCGGGAACATTAGCAAGGGGAGGGGTCTTCCAGGTGAGACAAAGCAGGATATCTCTGTGGTTATCTTAGGATCAGATCGCTGTCTTCTCAGGGTTAAGCCGGATGCCTTGCATACCTAATGAGTGGCCCAGCAGGATGTTTGCTGCAAATACTGAATGGGTGGGGGTCGGCCTCAGGCCTTTTGGTCCCTGGCAGTTCCCTGTCTTTTTCCTCTCACAGTTATGTAGTTTATAAACTTCAGTGAAAGTCTATGGAAAAGCACTAGACTGATGATGGTGTACATCAAGCAGTGTGGGTCAGGCTACTCCTCTGCACCTGCAGAAGCAGTTTTCCCAGCAACTTGTATTTCTTACTCTCCTTTTCCATTGTGTATTTGAGTGACTATCAGAAATAAGCTTAAAAATTTTATGGATGTGTTTCTGGGTTTTCTGTTGACTTTCCACAAGCTGGTGTACACTTTTGTATCGTAGCATGATCTGTGTTTGCTCTATCACTGGAGGGTATCTGATGTGGGGTGTGGTTGCTCTGTTACTGTAGTGTATCTGACATGGAGTGTGTTTGCTCTATCATTGTAGTGTATCATCAGATGTGGGGTGTGGTTGCTCTATCACTGTAGGGTATCTGATGTGGGGTGTGGTTGCTCTATCACTGTAGGGTATCTGATGTGGGGTGTGGTTGTTCTATCACTGTAGTGTATCAGATGGGGGGTGTGGTTGCTCTATCACTGTAGTGTATCAGATGTGGGGTGTGGTTGTTCTATCACTATAGGGTATCAGATGTGGGGTGTGGTTGCTCTATCATTGTAGGGTATCTGATGTGGGGTGTGGTTGCTCTATCACTGTAGGGTATCTGATGTGGGGTGTGGTTACTCTATCACTGTAGGGTATCTGATGTGGGGTGTGGTTACTCTATTACTGTAGTGTATCTGTCCTGGGCTGTGGCTGCTCTATCACTGTAGTATATCTATCGGACATGGGGAATCATTATGCACCCAGCTTTGTTCTTTTTCCTCACTTTGCTTTGGTCAGTTAAGGTCTTGAAATTCCCTCTGAATATTTAAAGTTTCACTTTGATTTCTATGAGATATACCTTTCATCATAGTTCGGTCACCTTCCTAAGTTTATTTCAAGGCTATTAAAGATACCATTATCATATCTGTCTCTTTTCCAATAGTCTGCATAGTACATAGAGATGCTACTAATTTTATATATTTAATCTGAATTCTGAACTCATACCTTGCTTTAGTAGTTGTAGTGTTTTTTTTCAGTGAACTCTTCAGATGTTTCTCTGTAAAGTCATGTCACTGTGCCAGGACACACAGCTTGAGTTTGTTCCTTCCAGTTTGATCTTGTTTCTCCTTTCTCTTGTTAACTGCTTTCCCTACCATTCAGAGTACTATTTTGATCAAAGTGAGTGTCTTTGTCTTCTCCAGATTATTGAGGCCACACTCATCACTTCATATTTAGTAATAAAGTGGAACTGCTTGAAACTTCTCAAAACATAGAGTTTGTGTTTATTAACATATTTTTCTGCATCTCTTGCTTTGCCATGCAAGCTGAATGCTGAATTTAATTTGTGATATATCATCATTACTTGTTGTACAGATAAAGCCACCTTTGAATCTCTGGAATAAAAATCATCTTAATTACAGTGGAAAATCTTTGAAGTGCTTTTAGGTTTGGTTTGCTACTACTTTGTTGAAGATTTTTGCATCCATAATAGTTTACTTCTCCGTTGCTTGGACAAACACTATTAAGAACTTAAGGAAAGGGGGCTGGAGAGATGGCTCAGCGGTGTAGAGCACTGACTGCTCTTCCAGAGTCATGAGTTCAATTCTCAGCAACCACATGGTGACTCACAGCCATCTATAATGTGATCTGATGTCCTCCTCTGGCCTGCAGGTGTGCATGCAGGCAGAGCTCTGTATACATAATAATACATAAATCTTTTTTTAAAAAAGAACTTAAGGAAAAGATGGTTTGTTTTAGATTAAATGTCCAGAGAGAGAGAGAGAGAGAGAGGACAGAGAGAGAGAGAGAGAGAGAGAGAGAGAGAGAGAGAGAGACAGAGAGAGAGAGAGAGAGAGAGAGAGAGAGAGAGAGAGAGAGAGACAAAGAGAGAGTCCATTGGGAAGGAAAGACAAAAGGAGCAAGAAGCTAACTTCACAAAAGAAAGAGAGGTAGGGGTATCTACAAAACATCAAAGCTTGTCTCTAACGATTAGCTTCTATGAAGTTTCCACCTCCTCTAGGTTCCACGAACCTCCCAAGCATCTCCACTAAGCGAGGAAAATGTCTCAAATACACAAACCAATGGATGCTAATTCTCACACACCAGTCTAATGAACATGAGTGTCATATCTCAGTCACTGTAGTTGGACCACTCAGTTACGATACACTTCATCTATGTGAAACCCATCTGTAAACACATCAGCCTCCCAGCTCCCACAAATCATTCGTGATTTGTCCAAATGTGTGAAGCAAAATTTATTTTATCGTCTCTGTTTTAAATGCCAGTGGAAATGAGAAAGGTATGAACTTATAATAATAATGTATCGGTCTAGAGAGATGATTCAGGGGCCTAATGTTATAAACCTGATGAAATGAATTTGGTCCCCTAGACTCATGTAAAGGTGAAGGGAGAGATCTGAATTCACAGTTGTCCTGTGAGCTTCATGTGTGCCTAGTGGCAAGCCTCCCCTGCCATGCTGGTGATAAATGAAGAAAAAAGACACAGTAGTTTCTGGCAACATAGGCAAAACAAGAGAATGTCAGTTATAGGATCACGGTAAGAATTAAATTAATTAGTATTTTTTTTTAAAAAAAGCATGGAGTACATTTGTTTTTTGATACAGGCTAAATATCACTGTATAAAGAATTCAGAAAAAGAAGAGTTGGTAAGAAAATATGATAACTTTGTTTAAATGAAAATTATAAATTAAGCAGGTAATTTTGCAGATATGGCTGCTTGGAAATGTTTCTTTTTCAAGTGAGAATCTCTTGAAGGCAGCTTTAAGAAGTAAGTAAATCTTTCTGATCAGCATGGGAAGGGGACATGCAGAAGTTTCAGTCACTGGGTCATAGTTATTGTATGTCAGCTCATGTTTGCCTATGTACTGTTTGGGGTACAGGGGACCTTTGACTACGAAGGCTTTATAGACAGGAGGAAACATCACTAATAAGACTGCAACTCAAAGTATACATGGGTGTTTAGCCTTTGTCCAGATGACAAAATTTTAGAACAAAAATTTCTGAAGCTCTTGTGTGTATATATTAAAAATTAAAATTAAGTTAATCCATGTGTTGTGCTCTACCCTTGTAATCCCAAGACTCAGGACGTTGAGACAGGAGGCTGAAGAGTTTGACGCCAGCAGAGCTACACAAAGAAACCTTTAACCAACAAATAATCCATTGAACATACCTTTGATACAAATGCACTTTGTATAAAATGTTCTGTGCATATAGCATCTATAAAACAGACATCAACAAAATTTTAAAATGAATAAAACAGCATTTTATATGACTTTCTAGTTCTTACTCTTCATGTGTCCACAGTGAAATCCGTTGGAATTAATCGTGGGTTCAAATGTACGTTTTAAGTGGGCTACACAATTTCTAAAATGATTTATTTAAAAATTAATGTCTGGATACCAGGGTAATGATTTTTCCTCTTGATTTTGTAGGTGGCAGGGACCTAATCCTGAAAGCGGAAGCCTGCCCATTGTACCACGTTCTTACCGTATCTGTGACTGATAATTTATTATTATTCAAATTCAGCCAGTCTTCATAAAGATTCTCTTTGGGCTACATCTTATTTTATGAAGGTGTGATTTAAATACTGGTGCTAGGGCAGTGAGAGGTCTCAACAAATAAGTGAATTTCCGCTAAGCCTGGCACTCTCAGCTCAGTCCCTCGAACCCGCGTGGTGGGTAGGACAGAAAAGTCTCTTTAGAATCTCTTCTAAGCTACACACATACACGCTTACACAAACACACAGACATGCACACAAACCCACATGCATACACTTATACAAAGCACACACATGCATACACATACCGACACACTTACACAAACAGGTACACACACTTACACAGACACAGACACACACAGGCACAGGGTGTAAATATAGTAAAAAATAATAAATAAAGTAAGTGCTATTGTCAACACATTTGAACTACCACGCAAGTTGTTCCTTGCAGTGTGCAGGAAGTGAGCTGGAGCGGAGTTCCTGATAGACCTGGTCCTACCTGTTGTGGAATGTGCCCTTTCTTTCCTCCTGTGCTCTGGCTGGATTGTGACTGGAGCACCTAAGTGAGATTTCTAAGTACTGGGAATGCTAAATGTTTTCCCTAGTTAATTATGTAAAAAAAATAATTCCCCTAATAAAGCTTATTCTTCCCTATTCAAATCTCAGCTTATATCTGCATGCACCAAAATGCTAAATATTAACAATTATTTCCCTCAGTCTATTTCCTACAGTGTTAATGCATTTGTTTTTCCAAACCTGCCTATGTATACGGAAATTAAGAAATCCTAGCTACTGACACACAAGCTCTGCTTGAGGAGTCAGTGTCTGCGGAGGCCAGAAACTGTGGCAGGTGGAAGCGGCAAGCCCACACATCGCCCTCATTTCTGGAGCAGTTCTCACCTCCAACTCCTCTCCTCCATTAAAACACATTCAAACATAATTAGTGAAGCATTAACATGGAAGAAATTTTGTAATTGCCAGTTGTATTGTAGCCATGGTTACATCAAGGATTTATAGCGAGGAACTCCCGGCTGGGCACGAACAAGCAGTTAGCAGGAACAGCAGAAAGAAAATGTTTGTGTGGACTTGCAGGTGTGCTGACAGGAATGTTTGCCAAAAATGAAAAAAAAAAAAAATAGAAGAATTTATTAAAAAAAAAAAAAGAAGAAGAAGAAGAAGAAAGAATATTCGGTGACATTTAAGGTGCTAATATCTGGAAGTCAACCTTTAATTTGACAGCTTTTAGTGCTAGTTAGTTTCATTCATCCAGGCGAGGCAGAGGAAATTTGAAACACCTTTAAATTATCACGTTTTTCCGCGGAGCCTTAGGCCTGTGTGGAATACCGGAGCCATACCTTTTTCCTCACTGCCCACTTTTTTATTTCCAGGTCAGTTGAAGTAAAACTTTCATTCCCTTTCGCAGACAATTAATCTTTGGCTAATTGAAGCAGCAATGCTTCGGGATGGGTTTCAGTGGGGCCTCTAAATCTCATTTAGCAAAGTGAATTCAAGGCACACGCCGCACCTAATGATGTGACAGGTGGACCGCACCGCAAGACAGCAGCCTAGCAAAAGTTGATTCTCATTAGACCCGCAGAGTCCCGCAGTCAGTTTTCTGATGGCTGAGGAACACTAATCGCATCTGTTTGCTACTGGGTGGGGTGGGGGGGGGGAGGTAGCGAACTTGGAAGGGGGACTGAAGGGAAGAAAATCAGAGGACGGGGAAGGGGGGCAACATTCTCTTCTCTTCTTCCACGTCTAACATCCTTGACTCCTGCCCAAAAACCCAGCAGGTCTACCTCCCACCAAGCGCTCAACCTCCTTTCTGCTGACTCCAACAGGGTGCACCCTTTTCCTAATTAACTAAAATGGCTACGGAAAGCAGAGGCGGCCTTGTGTTGGGTGAACCAATTATTTTGAAGGGTATTAAGTCATCAGATTTACTTTTATCTTGATTGCATTGTGGAAATCGTGCATAATTAATGGTGGGGGCTTATTAGGAAAATGATTAGGCAAATTACACAGGTGTCGGATGCATTTTTTATGATAAATTTGCTAGAACAATCCTGCAATTCCATCTGTTCAGCTCACATCAGAATGTCACTTGGAAGAAATTAATGGTGCAAGAGTTATAGGAAGTTATCAGTGGCTCTGGTTGCAGATTTAGGTCTGCTGTGTATAAATGCATAAACATATTAAATATATATGATCACCTAGCAATTTGCTAATAAGTATTTGATGGTACATTCCAGTAAGCTCTTGTTTAATCTTTAAGTTGATGATAATATGATGCAGACAAAGAAATGAGAGAAAGGGAGATCTCAGCTCCTATTAGTGTGCTGCTTAAATAGTACAAGAATAATGTAATTAAAATAACCACATATATAATCACGCTTTGCATTGTGTGATGACTGCCGGTGATCTGTCAGCTCCCTACTAGCTTGAGTTCTTGTGTTTTGTTTTACCCTTTCCTATAGCTATCTCCTCAGTTTCCCTTACACTTTACATGCAGTTACTTTACTAGTCACACTTTAGCAGGAGGAAACTGTGTGTTATCACAGCTAGTACACAAATAAGGGAATTATTCATTTATGATAAAGAGTCAACTTGGAGGGTGTTGGTGTAGGCCAATGGTATTCTGTTTGTGTAGCAAGCGTGTGGCCATGATTTAGATGCCTGGAACCGTGCTTACATACATAAGGTGGTAAATGAGATGAAAAGAGCCAGCTTCCCCCAGAAGAGTCAAGGAGGAAAGCTGATAGGGACTTATGTCCCACCTTTTCATTTATCAGCTGAGTCAAGCCATACCTGTCCTCGTCCACTTAACTATAAGCCAGACATGTGTTGTCTCCCAATTTCCCATCCCTTTCACCTTTCTTAAACTACCTTCAACTCCTTGACAGCATCATGAAGTATAACACTCTTCCCTTTCTACCTGCTACCACCTCTTATGGCATGCCATCCCTAATGTCTTGCCACTGAAACATTCTAGAATAATCTATTACTACATAATATTATATGCCTCAGTACTGCCATCTTTCTTACCATGTCTATTATTATAATTTTGGTTTGAGAATCTTGAATGCCATACCATGCCATGCCATCAGTATTAGCTAATACATTTAGCATTTGTAAAACATAAGTCATTGTAATAAAAAAATGAATGTGTGTAAATATATGTTGGTTTGCCATGGCTAAGAGTAGCACCTTAACACCCCAATATTCTCCAGGTAGGGGGGCTTGTTATACACACACACACACACACACACACACACACACACACACACACACACATTTTTATGTACACATGGCACAAACCCATTATCTGCCCATTCAACATTGATAGTGAGAAACAACTGGTTCCTCCAACCACCAGCATAAAGCTAAGTTGTTGTGCATGTTATCTTGATACTCAGAATATCTATCACAGCCAGGAAGACAGGAATTCCCTTCTCAGAAAAAAAATATATATATATATATATATTTAAGGACCAATCACAGATCACTTTCACGGAATCTGCAAGGTACAATGCAACCATGTGATGTGCTACTACCCACAATATGTGATTGGTCATCAGAGAACCAGCCAACAATCATACGCCCTACACAGATGTCATGAAAAGTACAAACAAAATTAGTAACAGGTATAGCAGGTGAAGAGACTATGAATATCATATGGGAAGCCTTGTCTATGTAAAGTAGATACTGAGAACATCTGTGTTGGCTGTAGTACTCTTCACTGCACAAGGGGTGACTACTACACTGTAGACTATAGACCAGCATTGCCAGAGTCATTCATTTACTTCAGAGGCATAAGGTTCTGGGAATGGTTGGTCTAAGATGTACATGTATAATCATACCATTATGTTCAGGTATAATTATCAACCAAAGACCTCTATACATTTATTGTAAGCAACTGACTTAGAAACAGATAAGTCTGCACACACACACACCCACATCCCCCACACACACACACCTGTTACTATGGTCATCTAATCAACACCATGAGTGTATCAGTCATCTTTGAAAGTTTTTTTTTCTTTGTTATTTTCTGCATGGTGCTATGAGGACTTTAAACTCTTAGTAAGTATTTAACCAGCACTGAAAATATGCTTTAGGTACGGTGTACATTGGATCTCACCCTCTACCACATACTTTGTTCCCTTCAGACATTATCAACGCTCTTTATTTTTTCATTTCCTGGAACTCATTACTCTACTCCCATTTCAATGGAATCCTACCCTCCCCATGAACATCTGAGAATGTTCAGATAATACTTGTCTAATTTCAATTAGGTTAATTTCACGTAAGATAATCTTCCCATCTTTATTTCTGTTGGCACACAGCATTGAATTTTCCTTTCTTCTTCAGTAAGATTTTTTTTTATGTACAGTCAGTCCTGATTGTGATATTGAAATTGTGCTTTTAAACTAGTCAACATATGTGGCTTCTGTTTTGATCCACCTTACTTCAGAAGCTGCGTACAGATTCATTAAGATTTGAATAGTGAACATTGCCTAGTACACCATGATTGAGCAACCGCTGTTATCATTATCTTACTGTGGTAGTTTGAATGATAGTGGCCCCCTTAGGTTCACATATTTGAACATTTGCTTCCCAGTAGGTAGATCTCTTTAGGAAGGGTTAGGAGGTGTAGACTTAGAGGAGGGGTATCACTGGGGCTTTAAAGTTTTTAAAACTTCATACCATTTCTACCTCCTCCCTTCACTCTCTCCCTCTCTCCTTTGTTATTATAGATTATGATGTGATCTCTCAGGTTTTTCCTTGTGACACTATCATGAACTCTAATTCTCTAGAACTGTAAGCCAAAGTAAATGTTTTTTTTTTTTTTAACAGCCTTGGTCACGGTGTTTTATCACAGCAAAGTAACTAAGACCCACACTATATACATTAATTACAGTAAATATTCATCATTTAGTTATAAACTAGACTTTATGTTAAATAGTTTTATCCAAATAATCTGAATGTTCTGAAAGCATTAAGCATATACTAGGTAATAAACTATGATGTATAATAAGTCAGATGTGTGTTTGTAAAACTCAAGTGAGTCTCTATCAGGAAGCAGAATGTAGATTATTATTATTGTAAGCCATTTTCTGCTCTAGAACTTCAGAGATATTAATTGTTCTATTTACATTTGCATAGGTTGTTGTTAAGTGAACACCTACATTGTCACTGTGTTCATTGGTTTCTGTATATATTTTATTACTTCTTTTGATTTATTTACTATAGTGATATGTAGTAAATTTTGCTTACCTATTATAATATATTTTACAGTTTCCATGAGGTTGCAAAAAATTTCTCATAGTGATAATAGAATATTTTGCAATGACAACTTAACATCAACATAAGAAAAACTTGTATATTGTTGATTTCCTGATATTCTGTTGTGATATCATAAATTGCTTCTTTTTAAAACTGTGATTACATTAAATTTTCATACTGTTGTTCTTAATAAATTTATTATTAATACCACTTGTATTTATTCTTCAATTAATTTCATGCAGCGCATCTTTGTCATATCCCACTCACATTTCTCCAACACTTTTTTAATCCATCTTCTCAAATTCTTGTCCTCTCTTTCCCTATACCATTGAGTTCAATTTTTGCTGCCCATGTATTCTTGGGTGTAGAGTTAGCTCCTGGAGTGTGGTTTACCTACCAGGGGTGGCACCATTAATAGAAAACTAACTGTCTTCCAGCAGCTACTAATTGACTGTCCTTCAACAGCTTCAAGTGGGACTTCATGCCCACTTCCCTTTTTATGATCATTGTATAAGTCTTAAGCATGCTGTCACAACTGCTGTGAATTCGTACGTACACTTCTCCTGTTGTGTCCAGAAAACTCTATTTATAGACACCCACAGCTTCTGACACTTACAATCTTTCTGCTTCCTTTTTCACATTGATCCTGGAGGGTTGAGAGGAAGGAATGTGATATAGATATCGTATTTAGGACTGAGCCCTCTGCAGTCTCTTACTCTCTGAACCCTGCGTGGACATCTGTGCTAATCTGTATCAAACTACAAGAAGAAGCACTTGGAGGAGGGCTGACAGAAGCATTAGCACATGGTAACAATAAATCATTAGGAATTGTTTTGAAACTATGGTGGAATCATGCATTCATAATCAGGGAAATACACTTTGTTCTAGGCCCTATAACATTTCTAGCCACAGGAACTTGGCCCTGATATGGATTACATCTTGTAGAATAGGCTTTAAATTCAGCTAGGAAGTTGTTGGTTACTACCATGAAATCTGTGGCACTGTTGTACCAATAGATATGTCTTATCAGGCTGATCAGTATTGTAGCCTCCATGGCTCACAGCTGAGTGAAACTAATGATTTCTTTCTACACTCTGGTAGCATGTATAACAGCTTCCAGATCTATGAAAGCTAGCCAGTATCTTTTGACTTTCATAATATGGTCAAGATGAATGCAGCATTACAGTATTGAAATATTATAAACATATCCACATATTTAATTTTACCAATAACATTTATTATATCCTCAGGCATCTTTTTTATACTTAGAATCTAATTACTTCAACTTAAACAACCCCTCTGAGCAGCTCTGACTTAATAGGTGTAGTCACGAGAAAATGCTTCCGTTTCAGTTTTCTGTGATTGTCCTTATATTTCTCTTTCTAAATGAAAGACTTTTTTCTTTCATAGTATTTATATGTCAGGTTAATTATTTCAGCCAATCAAATATGAATTCCCAGTCTCTTTTCTCGACAACTTTGTTAGTTACAAATTCAATTACAATCATAGATAAGCTTTCTTACATAAGTCTCTTTCTCCTGCTTCCTCCAAGGTTCTTTGTCTTTGTCTTTAACCATTTGGTTACATTATGTTTATGTGTAAAATTCTTTAGGATAAAGCTACTTAGAGTCTTATGGGGTCTGTGGCTCTGGGTATTCATCTCTCTCTCTGAATTTAGGCAGTCCATCACTTATTTGTTCTCTCTCTGATGCTCTCATGTAGTATATGTTTATTTAGCCTATGCTGTATTTAAGTTTCATATGCTTTCCCCATCATTTTTATTTTATTTACTTTTCTCATAGTTTTTTGGTTTCTTTATTTGGTATTAGAGCCTGTATTCAAAGCTTGGTCCATCCTATGCAATTTCTGGGCCCCTTTGGCATGTTCATAGCTCTTTTTCCTTCTCTGAATACATATTTTCAGTGACTGCTCATCAAGTGTGTTGATATTTGTCATTATGGTTGGTCAAGTATTTTCTGAGATTCCATAGTCACTTGTTCAGTGCAGCCAGTCAGCTCTCAGATTTTTGCTTTGTTCATTTAAATGGTCTCTATCTCATTTTCTGTCTGCTCTTTTTATGTTTTTTATCAATAACAGTGTATTTTTTCTAATGTCAATTGTTATTGATTTGTTAAGTTGTAGCTAAGATTAAGGAATTATTTTGCATTCTTTGTCAAGGAGTGTATATATGTCTATGTCTTGATAGGCAAATACATCTTTCTTGCTACCATGTTTTGACGATTTGAAGAGAAGAAGATTGGATTAGGTGAAAGTAATGTTGTTACAGTTTTTCCTCTCTTGTCTCATGGCTGTACTTGCCACTCCGGATTCATGAACACATTCTGATTTGGTTCACTTTCATAAAACCTAACCCCTTGTCAATCCTCTTCTTTTATTAATACACAGTTTTTCTTATTTTGATTGGTTGTTGATCTCATTTCTTCTTGATATTCTCTGTGTCCTTTTCATGTCACAGGTTACTAAACTTTGGTAAGGATAAAGATGTAAGGAGCTGAGGAGCTGGCTCAGCAATCAAGTTCCCTGCTGCATAAACAAGAGGACCAGAGGTCAATATTTAGCACTCTCATGTAAACTATGAGTGGGAGTGGGACATGGTGGCACAGACCTGTTACGCCCGTACTGAGGATGTAGGGAAGCAGTACACATAGGACTTATTGGCCTCTCAGTTTAGTTGAATTGGTGAGATCCTTGCTCAGTAAGTGGCCTTGTCTCAAAAATTATAAGGTGGAGAGTGACTAAAAAGATACTGAAATCAAACTCTTCCCCCAACCACATCCTCATATGTACTCACTCACAAGTGTATCTATGCACATGCACCTCCCACACAAGCACATACACATACACAAAGACGCCGATCATTAACTAAGCATACTCTGTGTGACTGTCATATGTTCACACGTGGTTCACTTGTAGTATAAATACACTAACGATATCTACTTAAGTCACTGCTCTTATGGGCTGCTATATTTTTTTTTTACTTACTTCTTGTTCACTTATTTCCAAATAATCTTTCTGTGTCCTTTAAAGTTCCATTAAAAATTGTAATTTTCAATATTTCTAAGGGACCCATGAAGCAGGTAGAAATGAATTATTATTTCAAGCGATAAAGCCCCATTGACAGAATAGTCCCCGAGTATGGAATATTTTAATGTTGATGTGTCCCAGTTCCATGGCTGAAAGCCTAGTCTACCAATGAAGATGAAGTGGGGCAGGGCGGGGGGGGGGAGGGGGAGGGCGGGAAGGGGGAGAGTTGGAAGGCAAGTGAAAGTCATGGCACCAGAAGTCACCTAAAAAGGTCTTTAAGCAAGGGTTTGTGTTTTTCCCTCAAAAGAGAGGGAGTGGTAAATCTGGGTTGATTTACACTAAAAATACACTATGCTTATTTATGTTAAGTAAGTAATATGCATGAAGAAGTTCAGGTAAACCCTAAATTCCAAGGTCAGATGTAACATTTCCTCTTTTTGTTTTTTTTTGTTTTTTTTTTGGGGGGGGGAGTGTTGATACTAGATTTCTCTGTGTGTAGCTTTGACTGGCCTGGAACTCACTCTGTTGACCAAGCTTGCCTGGAACTAACATAGATCTGCCTATCTCTACCTCCTGAGTGCTGAGATTAAAGGCATGAGCCACCACAGCCTGGTAACATTTGTTAATTTCTCTGATCAATGGAAACATTTAATTGGTAGATTACTTACAGTCTCAGAGTATTCATTTATGTGCAGGAAGTCAGGCTGCATGGTGGAAGGCAGGGGTCTAAAAACCTCCTTTCCAAATAGCTGCACTAACTGCATACCAAACACTAAAATATATAAGCACGTGGGGGCTCAAGTTTTGTCCTCGAACTACCATATCCAACACCCCGACCTACATAGGCCTATAGTCTTGGCTAATAAAAAAAAATGCACTCAGTGGAAACTCAAATGGCCCCGTAGTCATTCATAGGCTCAACATACTTTTAGAGTCCAAAGTTGATCTGACACTTAAGGCAATCTTTTGACTGTAACAAATGTATAAAGAAAACATACCTCCAATGTACAATGGAAAAGAACATAGATCAACATTACAAAACAGAAGAATGTAGTCATAGTTAGGAAATATTGCAAAGTGAAACCAAAGACCAACAGAGCAAGTCCAAATTCTGTAACATCATGTTCAGTAGCAAAGAACTCAGATGTCTCTTCCATTCCTGCTTTGATGAGTGCAATTCGCTTCTTTCTCTTGGCCTAGTGTGATGCATGATGCCCTTTCTGTAGCTCTTCCTCATAGTTATCCCAAAACTCTGACATCTCCAAAATCTTTGAGTCTCCAAGGCATCCTACATTTTACTTTTCAAAACTTCACAAAATTGCCTTTCTTGACCTCCATGCAGAGCCTCCTATGATACATGCCTGGCCACAGTGAGTTGTCTTGATTGAGGTGGAAGATTTCATAACCCATTCCCTATAGCTTTCTTTAACCTAAATATAGAACCAGGTGACCAAAGATACCAAGGTCTGTTACTGCTTGTCTGAAACCAGGTTTACTCCTTGAAGGCAAGTCTAAATGTTATCAAAAAGTTTGTTTTCCCTACACTTTTCATTTTCTTCTTTGCCTCTCACAGGATGCAGAGGCAGGCAGATTCATGTGAATTGGAAGCCAGCCTGGTCTCCATATCAGATTACAGCTATAATGGGCTACGTGATGACACCTTGTAGTAGAAACAAACAAACAAAAAACCCATAAACCAAACAAGAAATTCAAAGTATAATATCTACATTGACTTAAAATTTTCTAAAATGTGCCTTTTGGTATAATTATAGCATGACTATTAGGAGACTGGTTGTATTAGTTTGAATGGCAATGCCTCCCATTGGCTTATGTATTTGACCTCTGAATTCCCAGCTAGTCACAATGTATTGGAAAGTTTACTTGTTTGAGCATTGTTGAATAAACTATGTCACTAGTGGCTCACTCAGGCATAAAGAGCCATAACTTTCCTTCTTTTTGCCTCTTCTTAGGGATCGCAGATGAGGATGTGAAATCTCAGGATTCTGTTCCGCCAACATGGCTGCCTGCTGTCAGCCCTTACCACTGTGATGTACTTTTCCCCCCTCCTGAACCAATAGCCGCAGTAACCTCTTTCTTTCATTAATTGCTTTGGGTATAGTGCTTTATGAAAGTAACAGACAAGTAGCTCATATGAAGAACATTTTCTGACTGGACTTCAAGCTTCCTTTCAGATAGAATTTCTGTCAGATTCTGCAACCTTGTCATGAACAGGTAGTACAAAAGGTCATAGGTGCTATCTGTTGTCCTGAAATTTTCCTATGGCAAACCTTCTTGTTAACACTTGCTTAAAGTCAAGGACAGTGTTGTGTTTTGTGATATGTTTTCATCAGTAAACAACCATTCTTCGTTGTTGTTGCTGTTGTTGTTGTTGTTCTTATTCTTGTTCTTGTTGTTTGAGACTGGGTTTCTCTGTGTAGCCTTGGCTACCATGGAACTCACTCTGTGGACAAGGAAGGCGTTGAACTCAGAGACTCGCCAGCCTCTGCCACTAGAGTGCAGAAACACCTCCTGCCATCGGTGAAGGGTCTTATTGTGGTGCATAAACACTAGTACAGAAAACCGTAATGAGAAAAACCGAGCTATTAAATGATCTCAGGGACTCTATACTAAGTGCAGCATCTGTATTTCCTGTTCCAAAATTCAAGGAATGGTGATTCCCTGGGTAAATCAGAGACCTTCCCCAAGGCTCTGAAGAAAGACCATCCCTTTAAACAAAGAAATATAACTGGAAGAGCCAAAAATGATATGGGACCTGGAAATCACAACACTCAACACCATAACGGGATGGGAATATATGTCCCAAGGCTGCTGTGTGCTTCTTCTTTCTGATGCTGTTGTGATGTCCCATGTTCTCTTTGTAATATTGAGTAATTGGATCCCACTATAACTTACCCCGCTGTATTATATTATTTTCCTGATACTGTACTATTATGATCTTCAGGAAAATGAAAACATGCATAAGATGCTATACTTCTTAATGACCTTGCTTAGCATAATACATAGTTTGTGCAAGATGTTTTGAGCCCATCTTTAATATCCTCCTTTTCCTGACCCTCTGAATTTTCCTTCTCAGGAGCCTGTCACTGAAGAAAAAAAACACTTGAGATTTACAAAGTCATTCGATGAAGCTATAGTCAGCTTAATTCCTAAACCACACAAAGACTCAACCAAGACAGAAAATTTCAAGTCAATATCCCTAATGAACATTGATGCAAAATTACTCAATAAAATACTCGCAAACTGAATCCAAGAACACATCAAAAAAATCACCCACAAATGAACAGGTAGCCTTCATCTCAGGGATGCAAGGATGTTTCAACATACCAAAATGCATCAATGTAATCCACCATATAAACAAACAACAAAGAATAGATTATTGTAATTCTCCAGTATCACATCCATGTACAATGCTTTCTGAGCAGAGTGGAGACATTCCTGTTCCTCCTGTGAGAAGTTCACAGCTACATCTCTGAATGTTAGCAGACCCTTGGGAACAGTTACCAGAGAAACATTCATTCTTCTTGTTGCTCTCCTTTGACTTTCTGTCTCAGGAACAAATACTGGGGTTCTGGATCCCTTGCTACAGTCTCCTCTGTCTTCACCATCCAAACCTTTTAGTTCTGATTCCTGGGTGAGCAGATCTGCCTTACCAAAGGGAGACCTAGGATGTCCTGGTGCCAATGGGCTGTGGTTCCCTCCAGGAAACTGTGTCTGAAGATAATTTTCAGTTTCAACATTTATTTTCTATATGTAAGAATTAAGTGGAAAATGCTTACAGAAGAATTTGATGGGTAGTCACCATTTGGACAAATATATCTTTTGCTAACACAGTTTATCAAAAAAAATGCCAAGATTGAATTCTTTCATTTATTTTGCATGATATGTCAGTCTACGCAATATTCCTTATGGTATAGATGTTAGCATTCTATAGAGTCAGTTCTTATTAACTTAAACAAACAAATGTAATGTATAAATTGCATTTAAAAATAAACAAAATGAAATATGACTGAATTTTGCTTAGCCGAAATATTTAAAGAAAGATACATTTTATTAGTATTAAAAGAATTCATTTCATAAAATGAATGACTCATTCTTAATTAGCAGCTTTCTTTGTTCTTTTATACATATAAAATTACAGAAAGACGTGGTGCTTATGTCTTTATTTTATTTATTAGTGTGTGTATGTGTGTGTGTGTGTGTGTGTGTGTGTGTGTGTGTGTGTGTGTGTGAGATATTTGATGTGAGAGGACACCTGTGCCATTCTTCATTCTGGACTTCAGAGGGTGAATTTATGGAGTCACTTTGACTCTTACACCTTTATATGAGTGCCAGGAATGTGATTCATATCACCAGGCTTGCTCATCAAGAACCTTTATCTGCTAATCCATCTTAGTAGCTCAATGCTTATTTGTGGACTTTTTTAAAAATAGATTTTTCTTTGATAATTGCCTATATCCATGTAATGCAGTCCGATTCTGCTATGCTACATTCTCTTTGAACTCACCAGCACCTAAGTAAGTCGTCACTCAGGCTTCTTCCCCACAAACCTCTTGTTTTACATTGCTATAGTTTTGTTTCATTTTATGACCCACTGAGTTTAACTGGCACCATCTGTGTCACCTTGGGGTTATACCTGTCCTTTGGGACCTGGAGATAATGACTATCCCTATTTTAAAACTGCCCACCTGGTCATTCTGCAGGAAGACGAGAAGCCCAGAAGTTCCGCCCCATCCATGATGGAATATTGTTAAGGCCAGTCTCATTCATGTTCTGTGTAAGAAAACTCAGCTCCTGTGACTAGTCATTGTACAGATCTTCTTCACCCTCTTTTTATGTCACATTCCTTCTGTCTCTTCCATAATGTTATTTCGGCCTCAGAGGTGGTGATACGAATGTCTTGTTTAGCTTTAATTATAGCTTTTTCAACTTCCACCTCACATTGTCAATCAATTTTAAATTCTATTACTTTCTGTTTACATAACTTTATGAAAACTTTTTCTTTCTTATGATATTTCCTATCATGAATATGCAGAGTTTTACTGCATGTGGTTTGTACACCAAATGCATGCTGTGCCCTCAGTAACCAGAAAAGGGTTCACTCAAAACTGGAGTTGAGACTGATTGTGAACAATCATGTGGGTACTGGGAACTGAACTCATTTCTTCTGCAGAAGCAACCAATGTTCTTAACTGCTGAGCTATCTCTTCACCCCAGCAAACACTTCCCTTTCTTAGGGACACTCCATTATCTATAAAGATGTCACCTTCCTCATACAGATCCTCTATAATTATCATGGAATTGACTAATATATGTCAATCAAGCACAACTCAGTGTAACACCACCACCACTGCCATAAGGCTTTGTCATTAGCATTGGAACTGCAATCTACGGAAGCCATTCATCCCAGACTCATCCACCATCGTTTTCATTGTATCTTTATCATGACCAACCTAGACTTTGATTCCATGGAAGATGTGGTATTTTTTGCACTAATTTTTTTTTTTGTCCTGTATTTCTCCCTCAGTCTTCACATCTAGTATTAGAATTGAATTTTCCAGCACACAATTTTAAAAGTGTAGCTTAACCACAAACAGTGGTTTTATTTTAGTATTTGCACTTACATGAAAATGGTCAATTCTTTTATCCCTGTGACAGAAAAAAACTAAGAAATAGCACCAGCTCTTACAGAAGCGGGAAAACTTGGTAATGATGATAGGATAGTAATAGAATGAAACAATAAATTTAGGAAATGATGAAAAAGGGAGGTAGCAACTTAAGGAAATGCCAGCAATAGATTTTTCTCCTATTAGGACATGCTCCAAATATAAAGACTCTGGGAACTTAGATTAATCTATCATTCATCTTACTCAAGAGGTGAATCTTTAAATAGCTTCATTGATCTACAGCTGTGTTCAGTATCTTATGCAACAGTGCATCAGTCAGAAATAAGATTATGTGGGCAAAGGGGAATTAACAGGAAGGATTGTGTTGGAATTATCTTCTTGGTTTCTTTGTTGGTTCATCATGACAGCTTCCACCTCTTAGTTTTAAACTCAAAGAAAATTTCTTATGATGATGATGATAAAGGTGTAAATAACCCTTCCACTTTCCCATTAGTCAAATAAAATATTTCTACAGAACATAAGCTATTAAATCATTATATCTACCCACTCGTAAAATGTGTATCATGTGTGTATATATGCAAATATAATTATATATTCATTTGGTCTATATATTTAGTATATAATAAAATGGTTACTATAAAAAGCTTAAAACTGATCTCTGGAAAAACAGTCTGTTTTTAGAAAGGAAAAAAACATATTTTTTGGTTTTTTGAGACAGGGTTTCTCTGTGTAGCCTTGTCTGTCCTAAACTCTCTTTGTAGACCAGGCTTGCCTCAAATTCACAGTGATCTGTCTGCTTCTGCCTTTAAAAAGACAATTGAATAGAACTATGTGCATTGTAAGAAAGTCCAGGGAGATCTCAGTTGATCGTAATACATTATCCAAAGAATTCAGAGATGCTCAGGGTCCATCCAACTCTCCTTTCAAGAGCAGAAGAAGCAACACCAATGTGTTGTATTGCCCTACGAAAAAGATCTAGCATAGGAGATCTGGAAGCATAAACTTGTTTTCATGGTATGAAAAGACTTTCACCTGACCTATGTGGCTGTCCCATTTCCAGAGCAATCTACCTAAGTATATAGTTATTAACATCGCCGAAAAGCGTAGCTGAAATAAACCAATGTCCTTGTGTTTCAATATGAACTTGGTTTTGAACCTGATGTGACAGCAACTGAGACTGAACCTGTGGAGAAATTGACTTAATTTCCCTTATTATGTATTCAGGCCAAATGTTTATTTAAAAGCCAACTACTTTTCCAATAAGCAATTCAAGGCAGACAGAGTAAGATTTCTATTCTGTCACACGGGTGAACATCTCCTCTTTCACCAAACAAGTTTCCCTTTTATATCTTAATCAATGCACTTTTTGAGTTACTGGCCCTGCTTATGGGAGAAGCGGGGCATGACTCAAATATTGACAAGTCTTGTACTGCCCTTACCACCAGATGTGATTTGGGCTGCCCAGGGGAAATTTGATCTGTATGGTCACTCGTGGGGAACTTTCATTGGTATTACATCTCTTCCTTTTATTAGTTAGCACAGATTACATTTCTCTCCTGAATTACTTTACTTAAAATACTTTGCTCTGAGAAACTAGAGTGTGTGTAAAATGACAGAACTAGACATGTATTACGTTAGCATCTTCTGGTGAAGGAGTGTTGGGGGAAAATCTATTGCAAGAGTTGGGTGAGGGAGCAGACTGTGGAGGTAACTAGCAATCTCATCTTGGCTGCAATGTCAGCTGCTTTTTGCAACCTCACACACACACACACAAGGCTTGCTGTGCGTATGCATCATGTAAGAGGCTTTAGTGAGATGAAAACAAAAGGCTGAGTTTGGGAAATGAAACCAAAGGATCATGTCAAGTGTGCTCAAAGAGATTAAAAGCTAAGCAAAAGGAACAGAGATGTTGGGACAGAAGTCATGAAGAATTGGAACACAGCTGTGGAAGCCATTACACATTCATAAGAGAGAAAAGAGAATTTCAACATTAAAATTTACATCTCAAAATTAAACACACTACCATCAGGTAAGTTATAACATAAGCATCATATAAGTACGCTTTCCTCAGAAAATTATTTATTTACATACATATTTGTCTTGAAACTGTGACCCACAATTGAACTGGAAATATTTTTTTAAGGCAGGCAGTGGTGGTGCATGCCTTTAATCCTAGCACTTAGGAGGCAGAGGCGGGTGGATCTCTGAGTTTGAGGCCAGCCTGGTCTACAAAGTGAGTTCAGGACAGCTAGGCTACACAGAGAGACCCTGTTTTGAAAAACAAGAACAAACAAAAAAAGATTTTTAAAAAATATTGTATTATTTTATTTTGTCTGAAGGATTGAGGAATGCATCTCTGAAAGCCGGGACCATTTTTATTGCAGGTGACCAAAAAAGAGGCATAAAACAGGAAAAAAATCTGTAAATAATATATTCACCTTTTTGTTTGATATATTGAGCTTTAAGATACAGCTGTTCAAATAATATCAAACTACATTATCTTTTTTATTAATTTATTCATATTACATCTCAATTGTTATCACCTAACTTGTTTCCTCCCGTTCCTTCTTCCCTCCCTCTTTCACCTTATTCCTCTCCCCTAGGTCTGTGACAGAAGGGGACCTCCTCCCCCACCATATGGTCACAGCTTATCAAGTCTTATCTGGGTAGCCTTCCTATTCTTTCTCTGAGTGCTACCAGGCCTCCCCACCACGCAGACGTGGTCAAATATGGGGCACCAGAGTTCCTGTCAGAGTCAGTCCCTGATCTCCAGACAACTGTGGAGAATATCCTGTCCATTGGCTAGATCTGAGTAGGGGTTCAATGTTTACTGCATGCATTGTCCTTGGTTGGTGCAGTAGTTTGAGCTGACCAGCCTGGGTCCAGATCCGTCCATCATGATGTTCCTCTTGTAGGTTTCTAGGACTCTGTCTTTGCAATAATTTGGATTGTTGGTGCTTAGGACATTCTAACAGTTCTATAAATGGAATTGTAAATGATAGTGTAAACATCCATTAGTAAGGGGAGGCACCGAGGTTCTGGACTGTGGAGGGCAAGGTAGATATGACAGGGTCTTCCATGGCAAGCCTTGTGATCTCCCTGTATTACTTAATCAACAATGCAAAGTCTACCAAATCAATGTTATGGAAGAGACTTCTCCAAGTTGAAGTCAGAAACTGAGCATGAACTCAGAATGGCATAAGCATGGAGGGGGCAAGCTCAGATCATGCTTAAAAGGACTTTCAATTTATTTTAAATAAGCAAAATTATAAAATGGCTTTGCATAAGGAGGAACCATGATCACATTGTTTTGTTTTATTTTATTTTTTAAGACTTTGGGACAAAGAACAAAGAGACTTGATACCCTATGAGCATATTCAGGGGGAGGAGATCCCCCTCAGACACAGACATAGGGGAGGGGAGTAGGGGGGGAAGTGGGAGGAAGGGAGGGATGGGAGGATACATGGGATGGGCTAACAACTGAGATGTAATATGTATAAATTAATAAAAATGTATTAAAAAAAATAAAAAATAAATAAAAAAGGGAAAGAAAAAAAAAAAAAGAACAAAGAACATATGACCAAAAAGTTGAAGAAAAGAAACAAGAAGAAGGAAATTGAAGGATTTTAGCTATAATATTACTTGAAATTGATAGTATTTGCGGATAAATTTAATAGACGTATTTTAAGCTGTGGCTAAGAAATTGGTTTGGGAAATCAAGTGACAAGAAATCTTCAAACAGAATAACTTACATGTTGCTAGCAGTAAATCACCTTGTTCCATATTCATTTCCTGTGAGATTTCACAGATTTGTGTAATAACTGTTATTATTCTTATTTTAAGGAAGAACTAACAAGATCACAAAGTTTAGGTGTCTCTTCTAGTAACAAAACTGAAGAGCACTGCTCACTCTTCCCTATGCTAGATCTCCTGACACCGGCGGGAGCTCTATCCTACACATAACACTCTTTTCTCCATGCAAATTGGACCCATCTAACTTTTTTCCATGCTTAACTATGGTTTATGAAAAAGCAACTGTATTAAAATTTGTGCTTGTAATACTGAGCTAGGAGGAATAGTCACAGAAGGAGAAGGGAATTTAGCCTCTTCAGTCAAACTTTGGCCTCTCCAATAATCCTTGCTGATTGTGATAAAGGTTTCCATGGTGTAAGCACTGACTACTCTCAAGAACAGATCTTGCACCTTCAATATACAGAGCTGCAAGCTATTAGACAACAGTAACTAGGGTCACTATTGTTATCATTAAGAATTTATGTAGCACTTTATATTTAGGAAAAGGTCAATGAAATGCAGGCAGATTGGAGTGTTTCTTAAATGAATGAATCAGTCCTGGCACCTCACTAGCACAGTTTAATAATAGTTTTCATTCTTTTTGATTTATGGTAGACTACAGTGTTTATAACAGTTCAAAGTTTAAAACACAGAGAAGCTGCCTCTCTGCTCAATCACAAAATATCACATTTTAAAGTTAACGCTTTCAGAATTAAACACTCCAGGGCATCAAGAAAGTTGGAAGAGGCCAAGTTTATGCCTTGGTGCCCAAGAAATTAGGCAGGGAGTACTCAGATTCATGCCGTTGACATTACTGCTTATCAAAACACCATCATTTGACTGTTGTTTTATTTGTTTATGTAACATTTGCTGGCTATTAAATACAGGCCTTCGCATACACAGGAGCAGGAACTCTAGCAATGTCATACACCCAGGACCTAGCTTTAATGTTTATGAAAAACTTACACATGATTTCTGCTAGTGCTCGTACTAATATGATAGAAGAATTGGCGATTTAATGAGGAAGTGCTGTTCTGAGGAGTTTTAGTATTCCTCCTCGATTATATTTCAGGAATATGCAGATTTAACCCTTTAATTCCCTGACACTGTAGTGTATGTGTTATTAAGTTATAAATGCCCAGTTAGGTAATTCGTGAGGATTATGGAGTCCTAGACTTGATCAGGAGCAATGAACATTTAAGTCATGAAGTAGTGCACATGCACATGAGATAATCCCATTTTTGCAGAACATTTAGCCATCTCTCAAGCAGATTCCTCTATGTCTTTGATAGCATAAAGCATTTAATCAAGAAAGTGTTTTTAAGAGTCTTTCTCAGCCTCTAATCAATTATTACTTCTGGACAAATTAGAATACACAATCAATTTTAGAAAAACAGATACGCACAATTGAAATATAAAAAGCAAATATTTAGTATACGGAGATCCTGATTCCTGTGACATGCAAATAAGGATAGGGATGTGTCCCCAGTATTCCACAACACAACATCATACAAATATAAAAATGTAAAGAAAATTCTGGAAGCATTCAAGTGAAAGGTCATAAATTCCCCCATTTGAGTGATTATAGTAAAAACGACATTAAATTATCTATTAAGAATCTACAAATATTTATTTTAATTAATAGCCTATGCTTCAGGTATTAAAAGATCATTGTGAGATCATAATTCAAATTGATACACCTTTAGATTGTGACATAATATCAGAAAGATAAACACATGAAAAATCTCATGACTCTTTTATACATAAATACATACATACATACATACATACATACATATACACATACACACATCTCTTCAATAATGAGCCTTATCCCATAATGTTAATCATAACACTGTTTATTGTAATTAATAATGAAAGTAAAGCAAATTTCAATCAACAAAAGATTGGTATATAATGTTTTTTTCAGTGACATATGAGGCAATCAAATAGACAGAAGTAATGGTTGGAGGGGACAAAGTAGGAGAGGAAACACAGGGAGCTATGAGGGGGAAGAGTAAACCTGGGGAGAACAGGAGAGGGAGGACAAAAGGCCTGTAGAGAAAAGAGAAATTGTGGGCAGAGGTATCTCTGTGACAAGCTGGAGACCTAAGTCATGGTAGACTCCCAGGGGGATATGAGTGGGACTCTAGCAGAGTTTCCCAGTACTAGGGGCCATAGAGACCGAAGAGGACACTTTCTAACAAAAGACAAGTCTCCTAGCAGTGAGAGGGGAAGACCAACCCACCCATTAAAACTTTGACCCAAAACTCACCATGTCTACAATATGGGCAGGGATAAATATAGAACAGATATAGATAGATTGAGTGAAGATCCAACCAACTCCTGGCCCAGTCCTAGACCGACCCCATAGGAGAGAAACAAACCCTGACATTATTAATGATACTCTGCTATGCTTGCAGACAGGAGTCAAACAGAGTTCTCCTCTGAGAGGTTCTACCCAGCAGTGTTTTGAAATAGATACTGAGACACACAGTCATTAGAGTAGAAATATTTATAATGTGTGTGAAAAATAATCTTATATTTGAATTCTATACCAATGTATCTAAAATTAAACTTATTTGCACCTATATACAAAATTCTAAACCAGTGAATTAAAAATAACCTTGTGAGTAACAATTAAGGCATTGAGTTGAGGAGTAGATTCACTAATCTACTTTTTGCGTTATCATTCCTGTTTTCAGAACAAAAGATCTGGACACTGACACTGGATCAGACCTGATAGAAGTCATTCCTCTTTGCACACTGGACATTAACATCCTGCATCCTTCATGTTCCAGCACCAAGTGCTTCAGTTGCTGTTCTTCATCAGAACAGGGCAGCTCCCAGGACAGCTTCAAAGAAAGCTTCCAATCCCAATTGGTCCAGCATTTCATACTGTCCTGTTAGGACTCTAATTAAGCCTAGAATTTCTCAACATTTATAAAAGGTACCATCAATGCTATTCCTGTCTTGTTTCACCATTTTCCTTGATTTTATTTGGGGCCACACAAAAGTATTATTCTTCCCAAATCAGCTGGAAGAAACCCTAAGAGAAAGATGCCCTATCTCCCTTAAGGGGTTGGGTAGGTTTTTGGTTGCTTTCTTGATGTTTATTTTCCTTGAGAGTTGGTTATAAATTATTATTGCTCTTATTTAGAGAGAAAACAAGCATGGATTCAGTGATGTCTCTCCTCTCTTTATCTTTCATTCTTAGGTTTGGAGATAGGGGTCGAAACAAAAGAAGGAGAAATATAGAAACACATAGGGGTTATAACTAAATTTTAATGCCCTAGAAGGTATGTCTCTGTCCAGGTACAGTTTTAATTTCAACTTTGTCTAGCTTGTTATGAGAGCTTTCATCAACATGGGCTGACTGGTTTATCCAAAACTGTCTCATTTCACTTGACTTTCAATGCACAGCACACAAATAACAAAGTAAGTCCACAGTCTATACTAACACTGACCTCTACCCTATGAGTAGTCAGAAATGAGCTTTGGAGGATGAGCTGGCTTCTCATGTTCCTCTGTGTCAGCATTCAGGTACACAGGGCAAGAGGTAGGAGGCAGTGTATAAATGTACAGAGAATTCCAGACAGAATCTGAAAGTAGTAAATGCACTTTCAGAAGTGAAAAGGTTTACTTCAAGGTCCTAGTTCTTTACACCGTTAGAAATATTATTCAGGGAAGGCCTTTTATCGAAACTCTGTTCACATAGTGTGCAATTCCATGCACAGGTCTGACAGGCTACCAGGGACGAGTTCTCTATTCTATAATTCATTTGCCACCTTCAACTGTTAGCACACACACATATATATGTTTATGTAAGACTATATTTTACATTTATTACCAGATTAAATAATATATGTGAAGCATCAGTCGGAGATATCGTCCCCCTCCTGTAGTAGTAATATTATGCTCTAAAAATTTAAACAATTGGAGAGATGCCCATCTATCCAATGTGCCTTCCAACATCGCTCTATTCTTTCCTCCAAAGAAATATCTACCTTTATCATTCCAGTGAGTTCATAAGCTCAAAAATACATTCTGCTGTAATAAGCAAAGTCAAAAAGGAAAACATCAGTAAAAAAAAATGCCCAGGAGGAGTGGAGGGCACCATGTTATAACAAACTGAATTCACAAGCAGGAGGCCCATGCTCACTTGATTCATCACTTTCACTGATTATTACATCAGATCTCATCATTTTTAAAAACTGTTTTTCTTATCTCTTTTACATTCTTTAATTACTGTGTAAATTTCTTTTTGTTATGGACAGAGCATATCATCCAAGGCCAGCCTGGGAGAGGCATTAAAAGAAAACATAGATGAACATTAAAGAAAGAGGAGTGGAGTAATAGAGCAAGCACAATCAGTAACTAACCAAGTCATAAAACAGAAGCTACAAGGATATGGGCAGCCACTTGGGCTATGGAAAGCTGGCTGGCGTTTTTCTTGCTTGTTTGATTTGCTTTGATTTGTTTTTAATCAAGCAAGGCCTCAGGAAGCCCATGATGGCCTCAGACTCACTATAAATACAGGTTGGTTTTATTATGCAAGGTTGTAAGCATAATCTAGAGAACCTTTGCAAAACAATGACCCTTTGAATGGGTCTGGCTACTTCCAACCCTCCAAAGTCCTTTTAATGCTACAGAGTGGTAATTGGCCAAAATTCATTTATTCAATTTTAAGTGTCCTTCTTTGTCTATTTATATGCACATTCCTCTTCCCCCCCCCTCTGAGTGTGTGTGTGTGTGTGTGTGTGTGTGTGTGTGTGTGTGTGTGTGAGTGTATCCATAGGCTCAGACAATGATTCTCTTTATTCGCTTTTTGAGAGAGGTGTGGCTACTCAAACAATTGTATCAGGCACTAAAGGGCTGACTAAATTGTTTCTTAGCACTTCTTTTCAGGGGATGAAGAAGTAGCAGTCACATTGAATGAGATTTTGGGGACTAACATTAAACCATGGGATTGTTGATGAACATGAGACTCTTCTTTTAGGACAAAAAAAGCCTGGATTTCTATCAGGTATGAACATCTCAACCAAAGAATGTCAAGGAGAAGTAGTCATCTGCATCCTCATATAGGGATGCCAGCTGAGTCTGATGCGACAGCAGGAGACGTGGGTCAGTGGTTTGCTCTGCTCTTCTCTCAGCTGCAATGCTACTGTCTCAGAGAGAATCATGCTTATGTACATCCCAAGAGGTCATCCTGTATTTTAGGTGCTAAGAAAAAGATGAGGAACAGGAGGGAGAGAGAGCAACGAGAGGATACAATGGATGGGATAACAACTGAGATCTAATCTGAATAAGTGAATTAAATAAATGAATAAAAGAAAAAGGTGAGGAAAATACAGAAAAGTATACTAAAACAATATATCTGGCAAAAATTACTTTCAGAAAATAAGAAGAGAAAAATGTATTACTAGATAAACTAAAGATGAAAGATTATCAGTAGGAGATTTGCCTTCCAAGAAATGTGTAAAATGCAATTTTTCAAAATGGCTTTGGCCAAAAAAACATGTTTCAGAGAAATAAGACCAGTAGATTGTCTAGGCATTATTCTTAGAGGCATCAAACAACATATAAACTAGAAAGTATAACTAAAATATTGTATAGTTTTCTGATAATTAAATAAACAAAACTCATACCCTTTCTATAGATAAAAATGTGATACAATGTATACATGGATATGGTGATTAATTTTATTATGATAACCATAATATAATATGCACATATTAAACTATCATAGTTACATGTGAAAGTATTTATATTCTTGTATGTCAATTCAATACTTTACAAAATAAAAATAGTGAAGAAAAGAAGAGAGGAAGAGTGAGGGAGAGATACAAGTAAAGAAAAAAGGGGGAAGAAAGATCAAAACACAATAGACAATAACAAATTAAAATCCAACATTGTGAATGTGCTTCAAAGGGGGGAAAATAAGTCATGAAGTAATCCATGAGTATGGCAAAATGTTGTAAGTGTTAAGTTTAGAGAAAAAATAGTAAAGGCAAATGACTAGAAATGTGTGAAAATCAAAACACATTGAGTACAGCTAAACATTTAGCAGCTTGCTTGATCAGACAGATGACTGGCTGGTTGCTAGTGTTGTATTTTCTGTTCTTGTCGCTACGGTGAAGTACTCAAGCAAAAGCAACTTAAGGGAGAAAAGGTTTATTTTGGCTCACGGTTCCAATTTTCAGCCTATCATAGCTTGAAGGAGACCATGACAGGAGAGCAGCTGACCGTAGTGTATCTTGAGTTAAGCACCAGAGAGCAAGGTGCATATGCTTCCTCTTCCTTGTAGACAGTATATTGTACCAGACAGAAAAGAGGGTCACCCGCAGTAGATGAGTCTTCCCACTTCAGACAACAAAATCAAAATAACTCCAAAGACATACTCAAAAGCCCATCTCCCAGGTAAATCCAGATGTTGTCAAATTGGATAATTACATTATCACAGATAGATGGATGTTTAGATGTATAATAAAATAGACAGGTAGACAGACAGACAAGTAAATAGATGATAGAGAGAAATCAGATAGAGATAGGTAGATGATAAATAGATAGATGTAGTTAATAGATAAGTTGTCCCACAACAGATAGAAAAACACAAGGAAGAAAAATTAATGTCTAAAATTATAAAACATTAGCAATAATGATGATGATGAAATGAGTTATTGACAAACAATTGTGTAATTGAAATGTTTTCTGAAATTTTACTTATCTGTGAAGACAAGTACAATTATTTGACAGTAACAAACTAGTAGGCTATTAGGGGTAAATATAAGTGTTTTTCGGTATTAAGGAAATAATAAAATTTTAAATAATATATTAGAACATTAATTAATGAGAATGCAAAACATAGTTTGTAGAATAAGAGGATATTAAAATATATGTGAGAAGAAGAAATGGGATATTGACAAAGAGCAAATAATGGATAATATATGTACTTAGTTAATTTTTAAAATAAAAAAAATTAAAGATACATTATATTTTTAAAAATATAATGTATTAGTAATGTCAGTAAATTTGAGTAGGTGACATCCACATAAGGCGTGGAAGTGGAAAGAAGATCTCCTGGGTAAAGGCAGAGGACTGAAGTGAGGCAGAAGGAAAAATAAAGGGTATGAAGGTGTGAAGGGTGATTGTGAGGGAAATGCATCTTCTCTGCTCTTATCTGAGAAGAGGAATAGCTTTAAGTGCTCAGGGGAAGAGCATAGGCCCAGCATGTGGGAATCCCCAAAGTCAGCTCCTGATACTTCCAAAAGGGAAAAAGAAAAGAAAGAAAGCTGAAAGAAGAGCAGAGGGGATCAGAGAGCAGGAAGGATAAGTAAAGCAAAACCAAATGTGGACAAAGAAAACCGGACATCACTTAAATTTCCTTTGGTTTTTTTTTTTTTTTAATTTCAATTCTTTTAAATTGATATACTTCTGGGATTATGGCTCAAGAGAAAACACAACTCCAGTTCTCAAGAGTTAAAACACAAAACCTATAACTATAGATATTGAAATGAGAGAAATGGTGATGCATTGAATAATAAAATGTCTAGTTCTGATGCTGTTAGCAGGGGGCAGGAGAGACAGACAGGCACTTATAAAGTATGTATAATGAAGATATACTTGTTCTTACTCTTGCAAAATTGAATAAGCAAATGTCAGTCATCTGTTTGACATGCAAACACTATTAAAGTTCTGTTCCTTCTTAGTTAAAGTCTACCCCCAGCAGCAGTGACCTCGGAGGGCAAGGAGTTCAATGGCAGTTTATACGCACCAAATGATCACTCACTAAGTATCTGAGAAGAGAAGGGAGAGCCCATGAATAATCAAATGGGAGACAGGAACATCCTAAGACTTAGGAACATGCCTGAGCATCTGATCAGAGGGGCATGAGTGAGTTTCAACACACCCCACTCTCCGCTAAGCCTTCTGTCTACAGATGACATAAGGTAGTTATGGGTTTTTGTTGTTGTTGTTGTTTGTTTGCTTGTTTTTGTTTTTGTTTTTGTTTTTTGCTGTCAACCTGATGCTTCCTCAGGTCACCGGCTCTCTGAATAAAACAAAGACCTGGAAGAGTTACAGTCAAAACAGTGGGAAGAAATAGGAAGCATAAATGAATAAAGTACAAACTGAAGATCCAATTTGTCTCCATTCATTGGCATTTGAGGATCAGCAACAGGAGTCTGCGCACATCAAATTCAGTGTTGTGGATTTCATATACAGGTTGCAAGAATTACTTCTTATAGTGGCTGAGAGGGCAGAGTCCGCTACCCTTGGAAGAACTTTAATCCTTCATTACAAAGAGAGCTCCAAGGAAGAGACAGTGTTTAAAGAAGAGATGACATTTGCTTACGAATCCTTCCAGTTTGCACAAATGAGTAACAAACATTTTATTTCTTAAAGAAATTTAAGAACTGCTTTGAAATTTTCAAAAGATTTGAGAGTAAGAATCTTGTTAATCAGTATGTTGCAAACCAAATGGAAAGTGTATGGATTTATTATAATAAAACAAAAATGAGGCTTATTGAGAAAAGTGAAGTAAAAATTTAACATTTATATTAATAGAAAGGTTGAAATGATCCACTATACATTGACATGTGTAGATATAACATTTGGCAAAATTAATCTTTCATTGCTGATTTTTAAAAATATTTTAAACTATAAATATGAAGATTCCTTTAACCCAGTGAAAATGTTATAGTAGGTTTGTTTTAAAGTGTGTCCTAAAGGTTGTTAATATTGTTCCCTTAAAATATCTTTTATTAAAATTCTTAGTAGAAATTCTGAAGTTTCTAACTGTGGCTGAGTCCATTTAAACAGAATTAACTGGGACATGTGAGTAATTGTTCACAATTCTGAGTTAAGGAAGATCGTCAGAAACGTTAGAACTTTCCAAAAATTAAGAAAAACAAGACCTTTTCTACTGACAAATAAAGTTGCCATCACAAGAATAAAGACAGCGATTGAGGTGGAGGATGGAGGCTCTCTTTTCATTGATAAAATCAGAACGCAACACTTGTCACATTAGTTCAAAAGCAGAAGAAAGTTGGAGAACGTTTGTGAAGACACTTACATAAAGCAGAACATAAACAGAAATAATAATGCAATTAATAAAAAATGAGTGGAAATCTAGTACATGTGTATTTTGTGGTGTTTTTGTTGCTGTTTCTTTTCTTTTCTTTTTCATTTTTAATTTGTTCACTTTACATTCCAATTGTAGCCCCCTTCCTCATCGCATCTGAGGCCCACCTTAACTCATCCCCTTCTCCCTCTTCCCCTAGTCCTCAGGAAGATGGAGCCCTCTTCCCTTCACATCTGACCTCAGCCTACCAAGTTCGTCTGGACTGCCTGCATCCCCTTCCTCTGTGGTCTGAAAAAGCTGCCCACCAGAGGGAAGTGATTAACGTGTGGGCACCAGAATCCATGTCAGAAACAGTTCCTACTCCCTATATTATGGGACCCACAAGGAGACTGCTGCCTATCTACTACATCTATGGAGAGCGTCTAGGTCTTCACCATGCACTATTTTTGGTTGGTTCATCAGTCTCTGCAGCACCCTCCCCTCTGCCTGGATTTGTTATTTAGAGAGAAAACAAGGTTGAACTCAGGGATGCCTTTCTTTTCCTTTATCTTCCATTCTTAGGTTTGGAGATAGGGGTTGAAAAGAAAGAAGGGAGAATATAGAAATGTATAGGGAGATAGAACAAAAATTTTGAAACTCCACTGGTCTCCCCAACTCTTCCATAAGACTCCCTGTGCTCCACCCAGAAGTTTGGCTGTGATTCTCAGCATCATGCTGCCTGGAGTCTTTCAGAGGAACTCTATGTTAGGCTCCCATCCTGTTGTGTCTCTTCAACTGTTTCTGGTGCATATTCTATTTGCTCTTCTGACTGCATAGGCGCTATATTCATAATAGCCAGTACCTGGAAACAACCTAGATGTCCCTCAACTGAAGAAAGGATAAAGAAACTGGTACATTTATACAGTGGAATGCTAGTCAGCTACTAAAAGCAAGGGAATCTTGAAAATTGCAGGCAACTGGATGGAACTAGAAATGATCATCCTACATGAGGTAATTCAGACCCAGAAAGGCACGCATGATATATACTTACTTATAAGAAGATATTAGCTACACAATACGGGATAACCACACTACAATACACAGACGCTAAGGAAGTTAAATAACAAGGAGGACCCTAGGGAGAATGCTTATATGTGTGTTTTAAATTTAATTTTTACTTGTCCCTTTTGAAAGTCTTCAATGTTTGCCACAGTTGGGTCTGCTTTGTCTCTTCACACGGTATTTTAACATAGCCCAAAAGTTTTGTTAATGGCATGATGCATCTGTCAACATGACTAATTAACTATTTCCTATGTGCTCTTGCTCTAAGGAGTTCTCTTAGTAAGCTGATTTTGGCAGCCCTGTTATTTTAGTATTTGGGTGGGTGGACCAGAGCCTCTCATGCCAGATGGTTGATTCTCAGGTAACAGTATTGGGGGATGTTGTGGAACCTTTAGAGACGAGCCGCTGGACGGAGGTTGTTTCGTTGCTGGAGGACCTTCTTTGTAAAGTATAGTGGAATTCCTGGCTTCCTTTGTGCTCATGTGATCTTTCCACACAGCTCCTCATGCTGTGGATAGTATCTCCGCTCAGGCCTTCACCACCATAAGCACCTTGCCCTCCAACATTAAATCCTTCATCACCATGAGCAAAATAAGCTTAATATCTGTAAAGCAACACAAACTAAGGTTTAGTTACAACATTTCATACTCCTTATAGTTCACAAGGCAGTAAATTCTACCATGATCTCAGTTGTCTGGTGGATTTAAGAAAAATCACTCTATAGACCCTTATTCAATTTTGTTTTCTTAGTCTGATTATATGAATAATGACTTTTAAAGTCTGCTTTAATTTGTAGGAGCTACCTTTCCTCAGTGATTAAGCATTGCCTTTAGTTCTTTGGTTTGTTAATTTTGACAAAATTTAACCTATCATACTTTTAAAAGTCATTTTTGGGTATATAACTTCATTCAGCCATAACTGCATTGTTATAGTCATAATTTTGTAAAGTAAGATGTATACATTTTCTATCAGTGAGGCACCTGTGCTTTTCCACCTCAATCTGCAGAGGACTATTATTTACTGTTTTTTTTTTTAATTCTAGCTTTTGCTTAAGATATATACATATTGACACATATCTTTAAAGTAAAATTTCAATCATATTTTACTCATTTCCTTCTAATATCAAGTTATTTAGAGGAATGAATGTGGTAAAGTTGAGGTGGTTTGGCTTACATAAAAGGAATATTTTACGTTTTTTGGCTACTTTGTGATTCTACTTTTTACATTTACTTCTTTATCATATTTACATGTGCATGTGTGTAGGCATGGCTTCTGGGTCTTGAACTTAGGAAGCCATGCATGACAGCAAGTGCCTCCATCCTCACAGCCATCATACCATACCTCGTCATTGGAATGTTCTAGGTGGACTTTCTCTGTGGAAATGTCTTCATTTGAGTAAGACACAACATAGAAATGAGAAGAAGATAATGGAAAGAAATCTTGAGTTTAATAGGTAATGACAACTTTTAATATAGACCTATGTGGCAATTCTTCCATATGATCTGTTTTTAACCTTCTGTTTATTAACATACCTCATTGTCTAACACCCCTAATGAGATGGAAATTCGAGTTCTTTCTAACTTAGCTCTGAAGATACAGATGCTTGAAAATATCAAAACAATAAACCCAAACAGCTATAAGCAAATTGATCAGATAATCTGTTGGACAAATATTTTCTACCTCATTATGTTAGAAAGTTACATGTCACAATAGGCTAAGTCTCTATTCAGTAAGCTTCTCAATGCCATGCATTTTGAATATATTTTTTTTCTCAAAGCACAGCAGAGTAAGTGAAGACAGAATACAGAGAATAGCTCATATAAAGAGGGGTTTCAAATGATCATTTAAGTAAAAGTTGAAAGAATTACTTGAATCTGAGAAAGGTAATAGGAAGTGTAATTACTGAGGGGTGTGCTTCAATAATTAAGAAGCAAAAGAGAGAATGGAAATTTCAAGGTATTACCAAAAAGCACCAGCATGAAAGATCCCTTTGATAGTCACAATCCTCCCTGGGTGTGTTAGAGGCATAATTACCACATTGCACAAAGGCTCTGTATAATTCACAATCTTAGATGTCAAACACAAGAGATTCTCCTCTTAGTGCATCCAAATGCCAAAACTGGCATATAGAAAAAATTATATTATCCTTCAGTGCATTTACCAATAATCAGTATTTTCTTAAAATATTTTATGATATAAAAGTATAAAATGTGCATTTGAAAAGTTTATATGCACAGATATTTATGTAGAAGTCTAAATACACACATATATTGATATGCTATATGTCATCTGTAGTAAAGGAACCATTCTCAGGGGTGCAGAAAATATCCTTTGGACTGAGGCAACACAGATGGGAAAAGCCAGGATAAAGCATAGGTACATAAGAAGATGAAGAATAAGAAAATCAGAGCAAGAACTGAAAAACAGACATCTCAGCCAGAGAGCAGAACATTTGAAGTAATGAGAAGAAAGGGCATTGTAATAGAAAAGAGAAAAGGCATAAACACTTCTAGGACACAGACCAAAAATAATCATTGTTTTCAAAAACCAGGAGATGGGTTCCAATTTCCATAACTTAATAAAAGGCACTTTACATGCAAAAGAGCCCCAGAAAAGATTAGAGGCTGAATGACCTAAAATAATGCTTTTGAATTGCCCTCTTTTTTCTCAAAATCTCATATTATTCAATACAATATTATGTACCAAAAAGTAATCTAGTAACAAATTAATTTTTAGATGCCTGCATCAAACAGAGAAGGCCATGTGCAAATAAACTCAGCAGGTAGCTAATAGCTGGCTTCTCCCAATAACTGATTGACATCCTTATATATGAAAAAATAAAAATATCAGTTTTCTGCCTTTGGGAATATCACTATCATATTTACATAGATGGTTTCCCCTACTAGTTAATAGAAATCAATATTCAGGCACTAAAAGAGAAATATAGGAAAGATTTTGAAGTGAATTTAAAGTAAATATTTTACCTTAAGAAAAAGACTATGACAAGAGTAGATTATACTTTGTTGAGCATAAACTGCCATGTATACACAAGACAACAAAATGGGTTGAAGATAAAAGTGATACTTTGAGTACTGAGGTAAAGTGTTTCCTTCCTCAACTCCTGTGGCAGCACGACTTAGCTGGGAAGTTAAATGCTTTTTCTTTTTTTAATGCAAAAATCCACCCCAACCCAATCAAAACAGGCCTAGGGCTATTAAGGGTGGCTTACTGATCAGGATTAGAAAACTTGACTTCCTTGAAAAACATACAGTTATTTGAACTTTTCCTTCAGCACGGTAAACTGAAATTCATAAACTTGTATACAAGAAGTTATCTAATTCTTTTTTTATTTCCCCCTTTTCCCCTAAGAAATGGTGTCTGTTTCTTTTTTAAAAAATTTGTTTCCAAATTTTATTTTCTGATATGGAAAATATACTTTATATTCTATCTTTTTCTTTTTTACAATTTTTATTTATTATATTTTATTCTTATTACATCCCGATTATTATCTCCTCCCCCTTATTGTCCCATTTCCACCATCCCTTCCTCTTCTGCCCTATTCCCTTCACCTAGACTGCTGACAAAGAGGTTCTCTTCCCCCACCATCTGATCTCAGCCAACCTGATTCCCTAGGATAGCCTACATCCCCTTCCTCTGTGTGCTCGAAAGGCTGCCCTGCCACAGGGCAGTGATCAAACAGTGGGTACAAACCATAGTTCTTGTCAGAGACAGTTTCACTCTCCCCTCCCATGCGAATGTGTGACATGAGTTGTCCATCAGCTGTGTCTGAAGAAGGGGCCTAGGTTCTCTGCTTGCAGTGTCCTTGGTTGGTGTGGCAGCTCGTGCAGGCCCCCTGGATCATTTTCCTCTTTTTCATATCAATCAGAGGCATGTGATTTGGGGTCCTCTCCTTTCATTAAAGTGCTTGACTACTCAGGAAAAAAAAAACGTCCATGAAGATTTGAACATATAGAAAAACACCCATGTATTATTGTCCCCCAAATGGAAAAATATAGTGAAGTCCTGACATGGTGTAACCCAGGTTCACAGGAAACAGAACAGAATTGGCCTGGCATGGAAGCCACTGACGATTTTAAGAAACAGGTTCAGATAACGTTCATGAACATCCTCACTGGCTGCATCTCCTTCAGACTTCACCCCACTCCCCAGACTCCCAAGGGAAGTTATGCTGAGAGTGGGACTTGGAATTCAGACTGTAATAATGAAAGACCCTCGAAGGGAGACCCTCACTCAAGCCTCGGGATGGCGCGCACCCAAAGACACACAAATGACCGACTTGCTGTAAACACATGAGGCAGTGTATTGACGGAGCTCCAGGTAGACATGTATCTCACGCAGGAGACAGACGGGTCGACCCAGAAGCCCAGGGGTTTGGGGTTTATATGGGCAAGGGTCGGGGGGAGTGGGAAGTTTTGGCGTGGCCACACACGGTTGGTTGTTTCAAACATTTGAACATCAGCAAATTGCGTAGGCAGATCTGGGGTAAGCTCAGACTTAATCACATGGGTACAGTCCTTGGTTCCTGTCTTTCTTGGAACCCGAGGGTAGATGTTTATCTGAGCTAACAACACATCTGGTTAAACTCAAACCTGGAACATTGTGTGCGGGCCTCAAGAGGGGATTAAGCAGACACCATAAGATTGGATGAGGGGTCTTGGCTCATTACTCACTCGACCATGTCCGGTACCTGTTTCTCTCAGGAATTTGTCCTTGTGTATCCTCCCTATCTTTTACGGCCAGCCGGTCCCTGGAACACTCAATAGGCCTTTGTCTCCTATCTCCGCATTCTTTGTGACTTATCATCTGGGACCTTGGGCTAGCATACCTGTCGACCTGCACTTATGAGTTAGAGAGCTCTGCTGTTCTGGTTGCTTTAATGCTAATTAAAAATTTTCCCTTTCAACAACACCATGAGAATTAGTTGGTCCCAGACATTAGCATGACTCATCCTATAATGGAAGAACTGTTCAAGCTGTAAAACTCAGCGAGTAGATAGCAGCACTGCCAAAACAAAACCACAGACATAATCCATGAAGGTCCTCTGACAGTTGAGTGGAGAGTGGGGTATGACTTTCTCACGTACTCTGGTGCCCCACATTTGACCATGTCCCCTGGAGGGGGAGACCTGGTGGCACTCAGAGGAAGGACAGCAGGTTACCCAGAAGAGACTTGATACCCTATGAGCATATACAGGGGGAGGAAGTCCCTCTCAGGAACAATCATAGGGGAGGGGAATAAGAGAAAAATGGGAGGGAGGGAAGAATGGGAGGATACAAGGGATGGGATAACCATTGAGATGTAACAAGAATAAATTAATTAAAAAAATTTCAAATGTGAAAAAAAGATGTAATTTGGCAATAATAATACAATTATCAACAACAAAAAAAGTCCTCTGAAAGTACTAATCTTGCTTTTTAGCTTCTGCACTTCTGCTTTTAGCTAACTTCTTGCTAACTGAGCTGTGTCTACCTAAGATGTGGTTTTGGGCTTAAAAGTGCATGCTGAGAAACTCTTGAAGCTACCCTAGGATCCCAAATACCCAGGTAGTCACCAGACACTTAATAAAGGCTTTCTTTAACAACAATAGCAACAAAAAAGAAAAAAGAAAAAAAGAAAGAAAGAAAGAAAATCATACATACAAGTCTATTTGCCAAAATAGTCCCACCTTCCATTTTTGAAGGTAAATAAACTCTTCGGTAAATAATTTACTTGATAATGATTTATTGGCCATAGTGCGGGACTCAGCAATGTCTTCAATATTTTTAAGATAGCATATCTTCTTACATGAATACCTCTCTCTCTCTCCATATATATATATATACATACATATATATATATATATATATATATATATATATATATATATATATATATATATACCCTCATTTTAAACAGTTTTCAGATTCTGGGTGGTTATTGAATAGTAAACTGCTTATGCTTAGTCAATCACACCAAAGCCTTCCAGACTTTCTCTCCTAACAGTGCTTAAGTAGCTGAACTGAGAACCAGATGCTATCTACGTGATTACTACTCATGACATCAGAACTATGATCAATAGTCTTCCCAATACCCTGAGAAGTGGAAAGGATGCCTCATCTTGGATAAACCATGAATTTTCCTTATGGCAAATAGAAAACTTGACCTGGGCTCCTATACTGGTGTATTTTCCCCAGTACTCTTGGCTAAAAAAAAAAAAAAAAAAAAAAAAAAAAAAAAAGTAGAGTTATCCAATTTGATGAACTATGTGCTTGAAGTTACTCAAGCATTGAGATCTAATTAGATGTCACTAAGACAACATGATTCATAGTGAAGTTTTATTAGCATTTTGTCTTCTGAACCAAAGTTCCTAGCAGCTCCTAGACATGATAAAGATGTCTTATACTCTTTCATATAAAAATATCATCTATAATAAGTTTAATATTGTCTCTTCAAGCTGGGCAAGGTAGGCTCTTGGGAGGATATGGCGATGACTATATCTGAGACCCCTAGTATCAGGGGTCATGGGGACTGAAGAGGCCGTCCTCTAGCCAGATAGGACTCCTAGTAGAAGGAGGGGAACACGAAGTCACCCACAAATACTTCCCAAAATTTACCCTACCTACAAGATGCAGGCATAAAGATGGAACAGAGATTGAGGGACGGTCCAAACAATGCCTGGCCACACCATGAGAGAGAGCCAACCCCTGACACTATTAAGGACACTCTGCTGTACTTTCAGACAGGAGCCTAACGTAGCTGTCCTCTGAGAGGCCACACCCAGCAACGTATGGAAACAGAAGCTGAGACTCAAGGCCAAACACGGTGCAGAGCACAGGGAGCCTTGCAGAAGAATGGAGGGAAGGATACAAGGACCTGGACAGGACAGGAGGTCCAGAAGAAGACCAGCTGAGCCAACTAACCTGGTATGGGAGGGGGAGGGGGCAGGGGAGCGGGAAGGGGGAGGGGCTTGTGGATATCGAAGCACCAAACAAGGAACATGTATGGACTGGACCTAGGGCCCCTTCACAGCTGTAGCCAATGGGTAGTTCCGGCTTCATGTGGGTCCCCTAATAAGAGGAGCTGGCGTCGTCTCTGACAAGGATTCTGTTGCATGCTTTTCGATCACTTCCCCCTGGTGGAACTGCCTTGTCCGGTCCCTGTGGGATAGGATGTGCTCAGCCCTGTTGGGATTTGATGTGCTGAAAGGAGAAGGTCAGTGGGGGCGGGGAGCTTAGCTTTTCTGACCGGGTAGGGGAGGGGATATGGGGGAAGACAGACTGAGGGTAGAATTGGGAGGTGAGGAGGGAGAGAGCTATGATTGGGATGTAAAGTAAATTAATTAATTAGTGAAGAGAAAAAAATGTCTCTGTTTAGTATGATCCTGGGCCGAACCTTTCTAAATATGTGAATTAATTCTTGAGACATTTCCTAAGTCATGTTTTCCTGTTTTTGCCATTGTACAGTTATAAGGACTGGTACAAAACAAAACAAAACAAAAGAAGAAGAAGAAAAAAAAGTAAGTAAGTTTATCTCAAATTGTGTGATTCATGAGCTTATGCTTTTTGTGTGTATCTATACATAAGATATTTGTATATAACAAGCAAACACTTGCTACTGACTGGCTATTGTGCTATTGGAGGTGTGTGTGTGTGTGTGTGTGTGTGTGTGTGTGTGTGTGTGTGTGTGTCTTGCAAGGTAGATACTATTTACTATGTTAAAAAAAAAAGTTAATAATGTCCCAAGGTAAAAAGCCTTTACCTGATAGACAGATAAGAATAGAAAGATGGCATAGTTGGGTCTGAGAGCCCACTCTACATAGAATCTGCCTGTTTTCATGTCCAATGTGTATTTCACTTCTATTACTACTGAACTAGACCTTGCAGACATTATGGAGTTATTTTAACTTCATACAACGAAATGAAGAGTAGATTTGAATGTTTTCTATTATTATCTTCTGAAGTCACGTAGTTAGGATGATAATGTGGAGAAAATATTCCCTGCCTGATCCATGCTGTGTTTGTTAAATAGAACTGAAAGATGTGCCGACTGGTTAATTCAACTGCTTGGCTTTTGAAAAGAGGTGCCCTGTTGACCCAACATTGACAGACACTGAGGACTGTGAAGACCTTCTGAATGCTCTTCTCTTTATTAACTCCTTGTGTAACATTGAGTATGCACATTGCACAACAGTAGAGGATGCATACCTGGCTCTTCTAAGGTATAACAAGCTTTCAAACCTTGCCTATAAGACTTGCAGAACTAGCACACGCTTCACATGCAGACTTATCAAGCAATGTCTCTGTTAGATAGCTAGCCTCAAGGTCATGTGCTTGTTCCTTCAGATATACTCAGTAGCACCTGAAACCTATCTTTAAGTAACAGTCTCCTTAAAAATAAAATAAAAGAAAGTGTTTTCAGCCTTTGAAAATGGAGCGTCGGTCCTCCAAAACAAAATTTATCAAATTCCCTTGTGTTTTCAGTAGCAACAATGAAAGGAGACAATTTCTTAAACGGAGAATTGACAAGTGACAGTGATTAATGACATTTGTGTTTATTGGGTTGGCAGTCAGCCAGGTATGTAGTACTTCCCAAGACCCCTTATTGGTAAAATTACAGCTCAAAACAGGTGCAAACACATTTCACAGAAAGTAGGCGAACAAGGCTCCTGTCCAAGAGCGTCTGCCCACTTTAGCTTCTGTATTTTGTACTTCAGTAAAAAAGAAATATAGACGGAATTCATTCCAACACAGTTTGATTCTTCATTTCTTTTTATGTCTGCACACTGTTTCAAAACCTGTCGTGATAAATGTAAAAAGCTTATGTTGATTCCTATTTAATAATTATTTTAAATTTTAATAGCTTTTTAGCTTTCAATTTTTAATTCTTTTTCAGTCTAGTCCTATCTTTGTAAGAAATATACAAACAGTCAAACTAAGAGGATTTTTCTCACAGTAATGTCATTCTTCTGATTTTTCTCTGCTAAAGAACACAGACCGTGGCCTTGAAAAGCCTCCATCCTCATCAGAGAAGACCAAACCTCCTGTGTCATTTGTTCTCTTCCCAACTAGACTACGTCTCCTGCAGCTCCATTACGGCCCCACTTGCTTCACTTACAATATTTATTCCTTCTTCTAACATCTCATCACTGAGATCCCAGATTTGTAATATTTATGCATCAAATGTTCTCATTAACGTTATTGACTATGATGTCTACCCCCCTAGGAGAGTGGAAAAAGTCAACTCAGGCAGTCTGAGCCCACAGACACAAATAAAGGAGGAAAAGACAAGAAATGCTCAGTGACTCATCCTTGCTGAGGGAGAAATAAAGTGGAAAACTCTGATAAAAAAGAAAGCCCATAGCCTGAAAGTACTCTAGCATGTATACTGGATAAATAAAAAATGTTATGTAAGCCAAAATAGGCTTATAAAATAAAGGAAACACCATTATTTCTGAGATGGATGTCTTTTTTATTTGATATCAGACAACTTGGGGCCACAGTGAATGTTCCCAACATTCTCTGAAAATCATTCAAGTGTTCTAAAACGTTATGTGAATGTCTCCACACATACTCTCTCTCTCTGGATTTGAATATTATTAAAGCATTTATTTGTATCAATCCCATGAATATTTCTCCAGTGAAACCAATACATAGACAGCTTTCAACCCCCTGCCGTACAGTGATCCTGTAAAAAAGAAATAAAGCTATATTAGCAGTAACTTTTGGTGTGTTAAAATTTTTGTTAGAGCCCTTCTCTCTTAAGGCATTTTAGAAGTACAGAAGATGGAACAGAGAATTTTCTGAAACACAGCTATTGTCCATCTCCTACTTTTAGAAAGAGTCCAGTTAAACATAAAGAGTGCACACAGACCAGTCATTCAACTTCATTGTCAGACTTAACCACAAATACAGCTACAGCTGCATGGCTTTCCAGATTCAGAAAACTGACTCTGGTCTGTTCAGGGTTCGTGGAGGGTTTGAAAGTGAGTGAGGACATTTTAGGCTATCTAGCAAAATAACAAAATGGTCACCATAAAAATTTCAGTACCACCCATGCTGATAATGAAGTCCCAATTTTAATGTATTTACTACATATAAATATACAGAAATAGTTTCTCAAACTGGTATCTCTAATTACATCTATTAAAATCTGCACAAGTAGAGCATAGAACCTATGAAGGAGAGAGACAATTTCTCCCATTTTTTTTTAGAAGACTTGAAATAAAGTGAGTAATAACATCTAGGTAGAAAGTCTGTGATACTGCCTTCTGCGCCATCCATATCAGTCATCAGTGACTGGGCTAGGGTGCAATAAACCATGTCTGATGGGTGGGCAATCAAGTAGGTGGTATAGATGCATGGGTAGACACTCAGTCAAAGCAATATGTCACTGTTAGGTTAAGTTGTGGGAAAACAACTGTTTCATACATATGATTCGACCCAGAGCCATTAGTATAGAGGAAGCAATCTTGCTGGAGACACGTGAGGATTCTAAAAGTCACCATGAGGTGAGGGGGTTCTTTGCTCACTGTAAGACATTTTAGTAAATTTACGTCATTTTCCTCCATGAATTAAGGAGAGAATTTCCAAAAAGAACCTAAGAACTAATGCAGTATATCATAAACATTCTGCATCTAAGTTGTTAAATGTTTATTGGATTATTAATATTTAACTTTGAGACTTTAATTGAGAATATTTCCATTTACTGTATTTACTCACTCATTCATTCATTCATTTGTTCATTACTAATTTAGTTTCTGACGCTGAACCAGATAACGTGGAAGAAAACAAAAACATAAGCTACCTGCTAAGTGTTTACTACTTACAGGGCCCTTTTGAAAACTGAATAATAAATTTCCTATAAACATGTTGATTTGACAGTAAAGAAATTGTTAACAATCTCATAAGCTGGGTCACTCCCATAACAAAATATAAACCTAGAGACAGCCTTGAAGAAAACATCAGTGTTCCTCTCAACATGCTCTATCATATTCGATACATTCCATACAATAGCTTTTATGAAACAAATTAGCCAAAATCACCATATAATCTATTTACCCCAAAGAACTCATTTCCTCAGATCAGCGTTCATAATTATCCATTTGATTCTCATCCCAGGTCTCAAACAGGCATTCCAGTCTGAAATAACAAGTCTACTTCAATATTTGAATGACTGACACTTTTATGGTATATTCATTAGATAGTCAGTAAAATTCTTTTCCTATATGTCTACCAGCACTTTTCTACTATTATTCTGTCAATCACTATTTGAATGAAAACTTTAAAATAAGTGATAATCATGAAAACCTTTCTAATCCATCTTTTTTTCAATTGTTATGTTACAGGCACGCCTACGTATACTGCAGAGGTATAGACTTAGGTGCCTGATGACAGACAAATGATGTAACACTCAATTCAGCACAGCTATTCACTTCGAAGCTCTTTGTTAGATTATTAAAGGAAAGGATGAAAAGAGAGATGTAAGTTGTCACATACACCAACCCCAAATTTTATAAGTTTATTTTTACAAGGATCTAATTCTAAAACAAGGATGGTCCTTTTAGAACTTCTTCAGACATGGAGACCATGGACCATTGTTGTAGATACGGAATTCCTTAAGTGTTTGGATCTCCCCCTGTCCTTGCCATCTGCCTTTGGATGACTTCACACATCAGCACGTCATTCAGAAGATCAGAAAAAAAGATGTGAATTAAATTACAATCTCTAACTTTGTTTGTGTCTCCTACAGAAGCCGCAGTGAGTGAAAAATTAAAACAGACTAGCATTGCCTAGCAGTTCCTTCTCTTGGGCTTGTCTGTTTGATTTTAACAGAGATAATCTAATCTAAATCAACCACACTTAAACTGACTCGCCCTCACATTGTAACTCATTCTCCTTGTCCCCTCCCCCTCTCCTTCTCTCTCTCCTTTCTTCCCATCCATCTCTTCATCCCTTCCTTACTATGTTTTTTTTTCCCTCCTCCATTATTTCATGTGGTTGAAACTGACCATGAACTTGATATGCTTTGCAGATGGTCATGGAGTCCTTATTCTCCTATGCCAGATTCTCACGGGCTGGAATTATGGGCAGAATGCCCACACCTTCCCTCAGAGCCTCTTTCTCAGACCATTATTCACCTCATTCTCCCTTAACCTCTTCTCTGTTCTTTCCTTGCTTCGTTTGCTGACACACTTTCCATCCCAGACAATCTCTCCTGGGGAACACTTTTATTTTCTGGTCTTGGTAAGAACCCCTCGGCTACCTGGTCCTATATCCTCTCTGGATGCTGCACATTGATCTTCCAAGCCATCACTGGAGAACTTGCAGGCAGCTTGTCAGTATCTTCATCAAAACTATGGCTAAAGAACCAAAAGGCACAAGGCATCTGAGGGGAGACTTAAGCATGAAATAAACCCAAACAAAATGGGTGGAAAAGGGTGGGGTGTAGATTTGAGATATACTTGCTATGTGTCATTATTCAGATGTGTGCTTGCTTATGTTTATAGTCAACTAGCAATTGGACAGAGGTTTCCTTAAATACCCGAGACCACTTCTCCCAGCCTTTGCTAACATGGTCTCTGTGTCAGAGACACACTTGGTACTTTGCCATACTTTACTGGTCTGTCTTCTCCTTCATTTTTGGTTAGTTAAATTCACAATATTAGCTAGAGGTAACATCAGAAGGCTCTAGAGATCATCGCTGAGCATGTGTACAACCACATACGTGCATTACCTTCTAGGCTCCCAGGAATCTACCCGAAGGTTTAAAATGCTAAAACTACAAAACCTTCCTCAGATTTTTATTATAAGGATTTTCACAAGGTCTTTTGTTCCCAACATTTTCTTTAAAACCTCAGGAAAAAGGACATACTTTTGGATTCACAAACAGCTTAATAATTAATACCTGAATGTACTAGGTGGTGCCATTATGATAAAAATGATAAAATAAATATTTAAAGAATTAATAAGAATAAAACCTTCCACTGATAGCTATACTTTGATTTCACTCCTCTCATTTGACAAACTCTGGCAGAGTCTGTGCCCTCAAGAAAACTCCTTTATATCATCTGTTTAATTTTAAAAAATGGTTAATGCTTCCCCAAACCACATAAATACATTTGATGTATTATATAATTATAAAATTTATGCTATTTTATCAGTATAATTCTTTGAGTACTGTTGTTTGTCTAGCTATGCTATGTCAATATAGGACATTACTCATACTTACTTTTCTTACCTCTATCCTAACTTCCAGTCCCACTTGGTTCACGTGGCAGAATGTGTTGAATAACGGTCGTGTGCAGTTGAGCTATGTAGAACTCATTCAAATTCAAGGCTTTATTTCTTCAACCCAAAACAAACAAACAAACAAAACAGCCACAATTAAGGCAGCTTTCAGAGGCTTATTAACAGTGTTCATAAAAGCCGGCTGGGCTTCCCTGCAATGGCAATCTGTAAGATTCCCCAAACCATGGGAGTATTTTCCTCCTCACATAAGACTTTTTTTTTTCTTCTTCTGTGCCAATTTATCACATTCCTCATTATTGAGAGTTGAAACCATGCCATCTTTTAACCCTTAATTTATTTTCACCGCATCTATCCTGAAGAAGTGATATTTTCCCATTTTCTGTGGCAATTTCATCTTAAATCTGATATTTCTGGTGTTTTCTAATGGAAATTCTATAGTATGTTAATAGTACGGTACAGTAAGAGATGATACCTAAAATTATCAAAATGATACATTCAACTTTTGCAGTGGTTCTTAATTCCAACCATTTCTTAAAATCTTAATCTTTGACTTCAATCAATACTATTCACAAAAAAACTGAAAAGTTAATGTGAGTATTTATTTGTTAACTCTCAGGCATGATCATGTATCTCTGAACCTGAGCAGTCACTCTTTCCCTTTCCATGCTTTACTGTTATTTGTCAAGAAATTTTAATCCAGCAACATGGCTGCCTTCACAAGGGATCACAGGTGTATATGGTCCAGCTGGAAATACACACCTTTAATCCCTCTGCCTAGACTACAGACACACCCTTAGTACACAGCTTTAATCCCAAACAATGAAGGTAAAGTTAGTCTGTAGAAGGAGGCAGCCATGTTTGAAGGTGATCTCTAATTGAGGGTAAGACAGAGTAATAAATGAAAGATTTGACAGAATGGGATATGCCCAACTCTCTTGATAAAAGAAAGGAAAGGGAAGCTACTTAAGACTAGTAAGTACATTAGAGTTAAGACAGTTAAGAACAGAACAGAAGAGAGAGAGAGAGAGAGAGAGAGAGAGAGAGAGAGAGAGAGAGAGGAGAAGGCAAAAGAGTAGAATACAGTAGATAAGACAGTACAATAAAGAGGTTAGTAGAGAAGACAGTGCAGGACAGAAAAGAGTAGAGTTGAGTACAGTTGAGAGTTTAGCAGAGAAGAAAGTATAGTAGATGTCAGTTCAGGAGAGATGAGTACAATTCAAGCAGTTTGGTGCAGTTTAATTTGTTCAGTTCAGAAGCAGAGCAATTAAGAAGGTAAGAGAAGCCAGTTTGAATCAGTCAGCTTGGAGAGGAATTTGAGTCAGAATAGCTGAGTTGAAACAGCCATCCAGAGTTAAGAAAGAAGTAGAAATGGGCCAGTTAATCAGCAGTAAGCCTGTGAGATGACAATTACATCTGATAAGTAAAAGATACTTTTACATATGACACTCAACATAGTTGGGAGGAAAACCCGATGTAATTGGAGAAGAAACCCCACCAACATTACAGAAAGCAGAGGGATCATCCCAGAGGATAGGAGACATATGACAGCAATCTGCAGAGGAAAAATTCAAGTGGGATCATCTCCAAAAGCAGCATCAGTTCTGTGAGTTTAGCTGGATGCCCAAAGAAAGTAGGGAGACTCTAGAGGCACAGAAGTCACAACTCAGATCAAGAAAATTCAAAGGAGCCTCTGAGGCAGCAAATCATAGTAAGCCACCCCAAGTGACAATTTTAATTATGTAGCCAGAATTTTCATGCACTAAAAAATTGCAAACTCCATTTTGCAAGGGAAGAAGTTGAGAGGATAGAAACATAACTTGAAAAAAAAATCACAGTACTTATTGCAACTGTGACCCCTGGAGTAAACCCCTCCCTACTTTCAATTGGAATCTTTTTATATTTTTCTCTCAAATGATGTTGAAAAAAATAGCTGTTCAAAAAGAATAAATATCTATGATATTACAAAGGCTTGAGAGGCAAAGGACAGAGGAAATAAGAGAACAGGGAGTACTTAGCTGTGAGCCTATGGTACCTAATAAAATTCAGAATCAAGATAGACAGCCCATTGACAACAGGTATGGAGTCCAGCTTGCAATGAACTGGGGATTGAATAAAGAATGCCTAGATATTTAGCTTATGTTTGAATTCATGAATATTTAATTGTAGCTTGATGAACAGGAAGGGGAAATAAGATTATCTGAAAGATGTGGGTTACAGAAATATCAAAATGGAAGCCAGTGAATGTATTACTTTAGAGAAAGTTTTACCTTTATTTCCACAAGTGATATGGGAAGTCTATGGGTTCCATCAAAATCGATAAAGTCCCTGTCTGAATAAGAGACACTTCCACATGAAAGACATGACTCAAGGAAAGGACACAGGAAAAACAGCAACACAGACGATGAAGAAAGATGAATCCCCTGCATAGGGACTGTTCAAAAAACTGAATGAAAAAGGATGGATCATTCAGCAGCCTGGCAGACTGGAAAACCTTGATACTTAAATGGACATATGCTGAAGAACAGATGATCAAGACTGCAGTTATGAAGGATCATCACATCAACTTCACTTCATAAGGACTTTCAGACTGTTCAGTTTATGGGACTGATAATTGCTTTTGTTGTAATAGTTAAACTGTATAAAATTTTTAGCTGAAAGAGAAAAGAGCAAAAGAAAGAGAAATTTTAATCAAGCCACATGGCTGTTCTGGCAAGGAGTCACATCCAAAGACTGTCTAGATCTATGTGAAAACAATGGAACTGCACAGCTTTCATTCTCCTCACTAAGACACACCTTTAGCATACACCTTTGATCTCAAACAATGAAGGCAAAGTTGGTTTCTCGAAGGAAGCAGTCATGTTTGGAAGTGGTTTCTTATTGAGAGCCAGCCAAAGTGAGGAATGAGAGAAAGATTTGATAGACTAGGATATGCCCAACTCTCACGAGAAGAGACAGGAGAGAGAGGTGGCTTAAGAGGGAGCAGCACAGTATAGTTAATTGTGTTAGGTGTTGGTTCTCCTCCATGGGGTTGGTCTTAGGTTGGGCCAGGCACTGGTTGGACCCTTCCCTCAATCTCTGCTCTATCTGCTCTATCTTTATCCCTGAACATCATGTAGGCAGAATGGACTTGAGTTGATGTTTTTGTGGGTGGGTTGGTGTTCCCCTACCTCTCCTAGGAGACTTGTCTAGTTAGAAGGTGTCCTCTTCAGTCTCTATGACCCCGGCTACTAGGAATATTTGCTTTGTCCATTCTTTGGTTGAGGGATATCTAGGTTGTTTCCAGAGCCTGACAATTACGATTAAGGCTGCTATGAACATAGTTGAGCAAGTGTCGTTGTTGTGTGATGGAACATCTTTTGGGTATATATTTTTGCAGACAAGAGTCAAGCAGAGTTGTCCTTTGAGAGGCTCCACCCAGAATCAATTTGAAATAGATGCTAAGACTTACAGCCAAACATTGAGCTATGCATAGGGAGCCTTGTAGAAAAGTTTCAAGTAGGAGAAAAGGACATGGAGGTGACTGGAGCTGAGGCTGAAGCACCAACCAAGGACCTTGTATGAACTGGACCTGGGCTGCCTACAAAGATGTAGCTGATGGACTCAAAATTCTTGAGAGTCCTCTAGTAAGGAGCGGGGCTCTCTCTGACATGGACTCTCTTGCCAGCTTTTCAATTACTACCGTGTGGCAGGACTGCATTGCCAAGCCACAGGGCAAGAGGACACGCTCAGCCCCAATATGACTTGATGAGCTGAGGTAGGTGGGAAGAAGGGCCCCTCTTTTCTGAAGAATAGAGGGAGAGGGAGGACTGGAAGGTGATGAGGGATGGGGCTAAGGCCAGGATATAAAGTGAATAAATAAACAAACAAATAAATAATGAGAGAGCAGCACAGAGGGAGAGAGAGAGGAGGCATTTTTACTAGGACCATTTTACAGAGACAGTTGCAGAGATCAATTTGAGGCAAATCAGAGCAGTTCAGTCAGAAGGTAAGAGAAGCCAGTTTGAATCAGTCAGCTTGAAGAAGAGTGTGAGCCAGAACAGCTGAGTTGAACAGGCTAGCCAGAGTTAAGAAAGAACTAGAAAGAGTGAACTCATTCAGCAATAAGTCTCTGAGGTTACAATAACATCAGTCTCATAATGGACACTTTTACATCAATTATTCAAATTTAAAGCAAATAGGATATACATAGTTTATAAATAACTAACTATCCAAAATAAGTTTATATCATTTCCTGGTGTCCTGAAACCAATTTTGTATGTCAGATACATATTGAAAACACGTGATATCCTGATTATATAATGTGCCATGTACCTAATCTGAAGGTACCACCATATTTAGAACAGCATAATAGTCACTTTGAATAAACTTATAGCTTTAAATTTGCTTAATAAAGTTAGCATATTCCCTACCTTTTGATATTCACTGTAAAGTTTTGTTAGAATATGACAAATAAGTGAAAAGCAGGACATTTTATTGTTGCTTTCAATAGAAATAGTATGGAAGAGGGTCATTTTATCCAATTGACAAACCATCAGAATGGCAATGCTATAGTATTAATCAAGAAAACTGATGATAGAGTAGAAGCAAACAGGTTCACCATACTTGCTTCATTATAGCATAAATTTGTTATTCATAGACATACATATGTATTTGTTTTTACACGTTTAGTGTCATTTTATTTCAATTTTATTCATATTTAACTTTATAGTTAATGGTTGTAATAAGTAATTGCAGGTAGGAACAAAAGATTCTAAAGGAACAAAAGAATATTCAGCTGCTAAGTATTCCTATTCTTTTTACTTTTTGAACACGTGTACACACACACACACACACACACACACACACACACACATACACACACACACACACACGATGCTAGAAAAGCAAACTCTTGGAAGACCAACTTACCATCCCAACATCCTGGACTGTTTTAGAAAATAACCTAATATTTTCTTGATAAGGAGGTTTAGCATGTATGATGATAGTAAAAATGAATGAATGAAGGACATTTGGTATATACACACAAAATTGAGTTTTACTCAGCCATAAAGAACATAAATCATGTATTTACACAGTATGAAAACAGAAGAATGGTTCGGGAAGAGATATGAGATGAAGAGAACGAACAGTAGAGGGCAATACGGAAGGGAAGGGGACAAAATATACCTGAAGTCTTCCTCTTAAAGGGTCACGGCTTAATTTGTTCAAAAAATACACACTAACATAAATTCTAACAATACGATGCTGTCATCACAAAACATGGAGCAATGGCGGTCACGGTGGCAGGGTGAAACCTGATATTCTGGATTGGAATAGAGCTTTCTATGTCATGGAGAAATACTCTAATGTCTCAGGCGTTACCCTTAAAAAGCATAATATATTCCTTGAAGAGACTGTAACCTGAGGCTTACAGAGGAAAGGGAAGATGCTGAGGGATGGGGAATGTATGTTGAAATACTATTATAGGAGAGACAGTCCCAGCCACATTTGACTAAACTCAAACACAAACGCAACAGACTGATTTCTAGTCTAGGTATTTTATTTGCACATGACATTGAGTAATCCAGAAACTGTTAGCAGACAAGAATGGAAAAGTCGACTGGTTATTTAACTCTAATATGTAGGTATTAATGCATAAAAACTTTCCTGTGTCTCAGTAAAGCAGAAGCCATTCCACTGATGCAAGGGGATGAAGGAAGTTGATTGAATGGCTTGTTCTTATTTTTTGTTTATTTTAAATATTATAATATCTAAAATGAGGGTGATTCTAGAACAGAAGTCAGGGCTCAGTACTGGTTGTAGAACTGTTCTTAAAACTTTGGTATAGTTAATGACAGGTGGAAATTACTAGGCCTATATTAACTCTCATTCAAGGACTCCTAAGGAACTATTATAGTGTAAAAAGAAAGAGTGAGGAGGAAGAAGAAAAGAAAAATACAAACAAACAAAAAGCAACCCACTCATCAATGAGCTATGGATTAAAAGTTAGTTGTCCTGGTTCTAAAATAACTCATGAACTTTTTAACCTTTCAAGTCAATCGCTGAACTAGAGAAGCTTTTGGTTCTATAAAGCTCACTCCAACATTGGCACAGACAATAATGGGGAGCTTTCTAAAAGGCTCAAAGCAGGAGTCTTAGGCAACCATGGATGAAGAAGCCAATCATACTGGAATGTGACACACTTGGGACAGCATTAGCAAATTATCCAGTCTTTGCTAAAGAAATTTATTTTCCTGACAAACAGAATTGTTCTATTTCTGGTGAGCAAGACTTCACAGAGCATACCTACTTTTTCCAATCGTATCATCTGTAATTCCTTTTCTCAAATGGAGAGCTGTTTGTCTTTCCCATGAAATACAGCCCCTTAATTAATGTGATAACACATAAGAGAAAGAGGCATCTTAAAACCCTTAGGGACAAAGGGATCAAATAATGGTGAATGAGAATCTTCTTCCTTTTCTTGAGAATAAGTGAAGCTGAACATTTACCTACAGTAGTGCTGGGTAAGTTTCTAATCAAGAAATTTCAGGACTAAGAAATATTATTTTGCAATCAAACAGCTAGACATGGGAACAAATTTTATAATACGATGGTACAGCCTGGGAAATGTAAGAGCCATCCTCGGAGTGTATGAAAAAAAAATGGAGCTGGCCACAGTGGCCTATGCCTGTAATTCTAGCACTTTGGGAGGCAGAGGCAGGAGGATCTCTGTGAGTTCTAGGCTAGCCTGGTCTACAAAGTGAGTCCAGGACAGCCAAGTCTAAACAGAGAAACCCTGTCTTGAGAAAAAGAAAAAAAGAAGAAAGAATGAAGGGAAAAGAAATTAAAAAAAAAGAAAGAAAAAAGAAAAGAAAAATGGGTCAGGATATATTAATAGCTAAGCCTTAAAGATTTAGTATTTTAAAATTTTTATATTGAGCATAGAGGAAGCCTTAAACTGGAAACAAGAAATAAATACCTCAGCCTTTCTGGTATAACCTAGCAGGATATAGGATTTAAAATATTTAGATATGCCTGAAAATCAATCTAAAACTCATAGGAAATAAGGTGTGTTCCACATATAAACCTGTTGTTGATACATCTGCTTGTACTGCTAAAATTCAGATTAATGTTTGATCATCTGTACTTGGCTACATTTCTTATTTTTATCTCATTCTTTTTATGTTGCCTAGAACTTAAGAGCTCCCCAGCCATGGTTTCCTGTGACCATTGTGACTCCCAGCATGGATTGGATGCAAGCAGTAAGACAGAGGTAGAGACAGGTGTTCCCACAAGCTCAGAGCATTAGGGTACAAAACGAACCAAGCAAAATCTAATGAATGAAATCTGCGGTTTCCCATCAGTGAAGAGATCCTCCTTAATTACAAACACACAGGTCTATGTTGCATTTTATTAAAAGATAGCATGTTTTCTTAGCATGTGTAGTTTGGTAATATTTTGTTTGTTCTGGCTTTTAATGCATTTACTGGACTTGAATATGATAAGCAGTATTTGTTGGTAGAAGCAAAAGTTTGGAAAAAGCCTCAAGCCATAAAACATTGCTATTTTTATTTACTATTTAAAGACAGCTTCAGGACAAAGAGTGCTCATTGCAAATGTTCTTCAATTAAATCTACCAATAGGTGGTCTCCATCATCTCATAAAATCCTGATCTTTCATGAAGACTAGGTTTTAAACCCTATAAATTTAGGTTGGTAAGGATAAGGTTTAAGTGTAGAATCATCCTCTCTTTCTTTAAGGAAGATGTTAGAAGTGACAGTCATCTTTTGTCAGGTGTCATACTGAAAACACGAGAAGTTGGGAAAAACTTCATGTTAGAGGGGGTGGTGTGTTCAAAGGTATAGTTGGGAGACCATGTTAAAGGGAAAAGAAGTATCTGAGAGTTTATCAGCATCTACTGTTAACCACCCTGAATCCAGAGTGTTCAAAGGAGTTAACATAACCTGGAAGAACAGGGTCAGAGAGATGATTCAGAAGCACTGAAAAGGAAAGCCCACATCAAGGCAAAGATAAGGATGCAACCTCACAGCAACAAAGGCAACAGAACTTCATGTCCCACATGACTTCTGGCATCCAAAGGAATAGATGATGGAAACATTCAATATACGAAAAATGATTTATGGAATGTGTTGTGATCTATGGTAATGTTCATGGCTGAATATTAGCAAAGAGTTAAAAAATCATCAAGAATGCTGCCTTTCACTGTATATTTTAGAGGCATCTCTCTTGTGGTTACTTCAACAGAGTCATCCCCATAAATGTGAGATGAAGCTATTCCTTTTTTCTTGGTACGAACTCAGATGGTATTAAATGGTCTCTTAACTATCCCTACTGTACCCAGGGTCCTGATTGTTGGAAGGATGGAAAATTTCTAAGGACAGATTAATTGTTACTCTCCCAGAAAGGAGAATGAAATGGAAGGAAGGAAAGAAAAATACCAGGAGTGTTTCTTCAAATGATAACCCTATTCCAAAGAGAATATTGGTCTCCTTACCAAGAAGTCCCAAAGAGCCATGGTGGGGTAAGTCCTTTACTTACAATGCCAACTGATGTCAGCATTCCAAGCCAACCATTTCCTCAAGACAAAATGCCCAGGCAAGGCGAATACACTCATAGGCCCTCAACTCATTGTGTTATTCTTACAGAGTACTATAGCTAATCTTGGAAATATATTTGTCTCCTTTCTGGGATGAAAATGCTGAATCTGACCTTACACCATTCTTTATGGATTTGCAAAGTGAAGCTCTAAATGAAAAGATGAGTCTTTTCTGTTCTTTCTAAAGGTCACCAATGCCGACGATCACAGTAACCTTTAATTTGTGAGTCTCCCGGTACCAGAAACACCCATGCAATATAAACTGGTATTTTTCTTTATTTTGTTATCTGTTGTTAATAAAGTTCACATTTTCAAACACACTCCTGTATTAAGGCCAGAGGGACTGTATATGTCGTTTGTACATAGTTCACTAAAATTAATGTTTGTTCTTCTTAGTAAAAAATAAAAAATAAATAAAATAAAATAAAATAAAATTTAACAATCCAAAGTACTTTAGTGAGAATGCATCAGTCAATGTAAATGATAGACAGATAGTTTGTTGGTGTTTTGTGTGTGTATGTCTTAACATTGGCATTTCTAAAACTGAATAGATGTCCTTATGGTTAAGAGCTCTAGTTACTTGTGTTAAGACCAGGCTTCAGTTGCAAGTATGTTCATGATCCACTGAAACTCCACCTCCAGGGAATGTGATACCCTTTTCTGGATGCTATGAGCACATGCACACACATACTCACACTCACTCATGGACACACATGCGTACACACACAGAGTAATCCTTTTAGAATTGGCATCATAGGCAATATACTATTAAAACATGTGGATTTATTTGTTTATATTTAATATAAGTATGAAGTATAGCACATAATATATTGTGTAATTGTGTGTTTTTTATTTAAGTACTCTGGGATGTTATGAGTTACAGTGACATAGATAGTGGTACAATCACAACATAACAAAAAATAAACATGAAGAAAAGAAAAAGGATTATACAGTATAAGATACTGTGAATGAAATCCCAAACCATACATGGCATGGACAATAAATAAACAGAAAGTGCGTACCAGTAAATTAGCAGAATTAAGAATGTGTAATCAAATTGAAAAGTAGAGACAAATTGAAAATATTCTTAAATTATGAAAGTACACATTAAATATGTCAATTTTCTCAATTTGTATTTACTCATAATAATCAACACATTTTACTCTCTTTTGAATCTTCTATAAATTTTCACTCTTGTATTTTTTCAAATCAAGCAGCTATTTGGATAACAACAAAAATACCTGATCATTTACGTTCAACATATATTTTATTACATACCTTCATCTTCAGATTCAATTCAAAATCTAATACAAGATAAAAATTGTTTTCTATGATCAGGGATCAGTATGAGGATGCTAAGGAAATACAGGTTAGTTACAAAGTATTATGTTTTAGTATGTCTGTGAGGGTACTTCCAGAAGAAATGGTTCCTGGGATCAGAGGATTGGTAAAGGAGAGCAGCCATCATTATATGTCGGTGGCCACTATCGGACAGACTGAGTTGCTTGTTTAAATGGAAGAAGAGTTAAAGGAAAGGAAATCTTCCCATTTCTCTTCTCCTTTTCTCTGTGCATCATTCATTTACCCATCCATCTTTCATAAAATCATGTTTAAAAGATACTTATTATTTATAGATTAAAATAACACTGTCCACCTTTAATATATGTATTCAGGAGACAGAAGCAAGAAGATCATGGTGAATTTAAAGCCAGCCTACTTTTCAGACCAAGTTCCCCGACAGCTAAGTCTACACAGAGAAGTCCTGTCTCAAATAAAAAAATACAACCAACCAACCAACCACACACACAAAGAAACAAACAAATATCCACTGTCTTTTTCGCTATGCACAATCACTACAAATGATACAACAAAGGAGAAATAGGATGATATGTGGTACAGAATTCTAAATTTGTCTCCTCCAAGATCCTTCCTTCCTATTCTATATAAATAGCTGTTTCTGGAGGTAGATAAGATGAAATAATGGGAATTACTATCAATGACTGTTGTCTGAATATTCCTTTGCTCTTTAGGATGGAACACACACACACATACACATACGCATACACACACACACACACACACACACACACACACACACACACACAGAAACAGAGAGAGACAGATACAGAGGCAGAGGCAGAGACAGAGACAGAGACAGAGACAGAGACAGAGACAGAGACAGAGACAGAGAAGAAAGCAGCCTTAGTATTTGGAAACCAGAGTCTCTGAGCACTGGAGGCATACAGCTCACAGCTCTGAAAATTAGAGGTTACTTACTCCAGTATCCCAAAGCCAGAGATGTACAATTCTAGGTTCTTAGGTTGGAGCTTCCTGCTCTTTACTTTGCATGTCACTTCCAAACACTAAGCAGCTTGTGTTGAGTACCCTGCACATCAAATGTTGAAACCGTCGGCTTTTTAAAATAAGATTTACTTATTTATTATTATATGTACAGTAATCTGCCTGCATGTACACCTGAAGGCCAGAAGAGGGCATCAGATCACATTATAGATGGTTGTGAGCCACCATGTGGTTGCTAGGACTTGAACTCAGGATGACTGGAAGAACAGTCAGTCTTAACCTTTGAGCCATCTCTCCAGCCTCAAAGCTTCAGCTCTTTCTTACCAGGGAAACCTCAATGAATCTTCAAGTCACAGGAGCTTGCAGATTTTGCTTTAAGCTCTTCCGAGCTTCTTGACTTCCATAATCAGTCTCTGTAGTGTATATCCCTGATTGCTCTCTAGAGTGCCTCAGATGCTTTTTTACTACTATTTGGGTGGGTCTGGAGTTGAAAGTTCCAATGCCTTTTCTCCTTGACCAACCAATTCAGCCCTCTCTACTCAAAATAAAGACCAGATCTAGGGCCTAGAGAGATGGCTCCATGGTTAAGAGTACTGAATACTCTTGCAGAGGACCAAGGTTCAATTACCTGCACCCACGTTGCACCTCACAACTGTCTGTAACTCCAGTTCCAGGGGATTTAACACTTCCATATCCATACAGGCACCAACATAGACATATATGAACCAAAACAGCCATGTCTATAAAACATAAATAAATAATAAATAAATAATGTTTTAAAGACTAGAACTAGTTACAAAAGACTGTTGAGGAAATCTCTTATTGCAGTATATTTTGGGAAAACACAGAAACCCTTTGATTAACACAAAGTATAAGAAACATTCTGCGTATGTAGGTAGAAAATGGATATGGGATATTGCACTTAGATTAGAATCCTGTGTGTGCCCAGCATCTTGTTCTTTAAATCACAACCATCACATTACACTGACCTTTTTTTAAAATCTAAGTCAAAGGAGAGTTTCCTCCTTTGCAATCCTAAGTAGGAATGACTACAAACTGGCTGATGTCATCTCGAGTTGAGAGTCTTATCTTGCTGAGTGCATCTTTACCAAGCCAGGGAAGGTTGTCTGGAGTAGTCATAACAGAAGCAAAGCCTCCCGTGTAGAAGAAGTCCTAACAGGAAAGATAACCTTGGTTGCATTGGTTGTTGCAGTTGGAATTGTGTTTCTAAAAGTGATCACGTGTTATTCAGATTTCATCTCTCATTGGGACTTAGTGTTTTTCCATGGATAACTATGAGAAGGAGATTAAATATATATTATACTGAATCCAAATATTTAAATAACTGATAGGAAAGCTTGAGAGTTTAAATAGGCTACTTTTTCAGATTCCTCTTGAGCTGAATGACATAAAGACTGAATCAACCCCTCCACAAAATTTCCAAGGGATAGGTCTGCCAGACTGAGAGTTTCCTGACCAACAAGGGAAACACTACTGTGGTTGGAATGAGACATGGCCCCCATAGGCTCATGTAGTTGGACATTTGGTGCCCAGGTAGAGGCACTGTTTTGGAAAGTGATGGAACATATAAGATGTAGTGTCTTACTAGAGGAAGTATGTCACAGAGCACAGCTTTGAGAGTTATGGACTCCACTTATTGCCAGTTCAATCTCTTCCTTTTCTGTGTAGCGGTGAGATGCAGCATCTCAGGTCTTTTTGCAACCCATCTGCCTACTGGCATTCCTTTTCTACTGTTATAGACACAGGTTGTGGAAATGTAAGTCAAAATAAGTTATTTCATCAATAAATTTCCTTTGGTAATGGAATTTTATCACCACAGCAAAAACTAACTAATGCAAATACTAAGAAAAGATCCAGAGATCTAAGCTGCATTCTAAACACATGACAACATGGGCTCGTCATGTGGGGCATTTCATGTCTACATGCACCCAAGTGAAATACACACACACACACACACACACACACACACACACACACACACTCACACACACACATTTAGTTTAACCAATGGATGTGTGGTCTCACCTCCCACAATATAAATTGATAAAAGAAATAGAATTTGAACTATAAAACAATCAGGTACAAGTTATGTATGACATAACATATCAACTAGCATTATTTAACACACCATTTTGAATTAATTAAAAATTATAATGTTGCCTAGATGTGGTGACTCGGGCTACAATAATCAGAACTTGGAGAATACGATGTGTGATCTGGAGATGCAAGATGGTGGTTCCTAACACACAGCAACCTACGAACTAATCTGAGAACCACAAAACACCAGTCCTGGTGACCCACAGGTGACAGTGGTCCAAAATGTGTGGAGCAAAGTTGGGTCAGCCCTCAGACTACCTGGGAAAAACTACAGAAAAGTCCTGAGTCCCCACAGAAATGGATACACAACCTCAGAAGTTTAGCACCACATGCCTGGCTGGTGGGCAGCATCTGAAATCCAGGAGTGCAGAGTGGACCTTGACTCATAAAAAACACCTGTGTCTGTGGTTTCTAGCACCAAGTAGGCAGCACAGTCAGGAAGAAAGGCTCTAGTCCAAAAAGAAGCAGACTCACCAAAGAGGAGTAGAAGGCTGGAAATCATCAAACTTAGGGCTGAAAGTAATTAATTAGAAACATAGAGAACAATTCAAGGATTCATGAAAACCAAAAGCTGGTTCTTTGAGAAAAATCAACAAGATAGACCAATCCTTAGCCAAACTAACTAAAAGGTAAAGGGAAAATTATCAAATCAGCAAAATCAGAAATGAAAAGGGAGAGATAACAACAGATGTTGAGGATATCCAAAGAATAATTAGGTCATACTTCAGAAGCCTATATGCCACAAAATTTGAAAACCTAAACAAAATGGACAATTTTCTTGAAAGATACCAACTACCAAAATTTTATCAAGATCAGGTAAACAAATTAAATAGTCCTATATCTCCAAAGGAAATTGTGGCAGATATAGGACTATTTAAATTGTTTACCTGATCCTGATTCAATTTTGGTAGTTGGTATCTTTCAAGAAAATGTAGTTTATTTTATTTGTATAATAATATAAATGTATATGTAAAAAACCTAACTACAATAATAAATCAAAATTATTTTAAAAAAAGATTTATAATCCATATATTTTAAGCCAGCCTGTGCTACTTAGCAAGGTACTCTCTTGAACACAGACACACTCACAAACACAACACAAGCTTACACAGAGAGAGGGGGTGGCAGAGAGAGAGAGAGAGATGGGGGGAGGAAAGGATATAATGGCAACAAAAGCAAAGAAAAGTGTTGTCAAGAGACAAACATATCAACAGAATCAGATTAGAGAATAATTAAATATCACAAATCCCAGATTTTAATTCTGTTTAAATAAATTAAACTATGTCATTAAGAAAGATAAGTGGACACTATAAGTGATAAACTAAAATACAAAATAAGGTGTAAAATCTAAATATATTAAATATATAAACCTAAGATTAGATGAAAATATTTTTGAACAGGGAAAATAAAAATGGACATAGCAGAGACCATAAAGATGAGTTTGAAGACATGTGTACATCATGATACTAATGAATAACTATAGAAATCAGCAAACATATATGAAGAGTTTATCATTTATTATAAAAAGAAAAATGTGGGAAATCAGTTTTGTAAGAGTCCAGAATCATTTATTATAAAAAGAAAAATGTGGTAAATCAGTTTTGTAAGAGTCCAGAGAATTAAAGACGGAAACCAGATGAAGGAAAAAAAAAAAAAACACCAAAGTATACTGTAATCAAAATCTCAGAAACTATTTTCCAATTAAAAAGCAATACTTATGGAGGGAACTTTCAGAAGAACCAGAGATGGATGCTCAAGCCCAGGATGGCCTTGAGTTCATGTTTCTCTTGCACCAGCCTCCTAAGAATTTAGATTACAGGTGTGTACAGAGTGCCTGACCTCTCTTCTCCTCTCCCATTCCCCTGATGACTTCTACCTTCCTTTCTTTCTTTTTTCCTTTCTCTTATTTATTTTTTCAGGTATGTTGGTAGAAGTCACATAAGTCAGAAAGCTGTAATACCATCTTTGAAGTACTGAAAGTGGAAAAACAAAACCTTTCAACCCAGGATCCTCTACTTATTAAAAATACATTTCAAATGTAAGTAGTATGATTACAATTTAAATTAGACTATTATACTTCTGTTAGGTGTTCTTTACATCTAAAAGTCATCACTTAGAAATAAATATGATATAGGAAATTAATCAATATTGAGGACTCAAAATAATCATATAACAATTTTACTCTAAAAATATAGGGGATTGTGGGAAAATCAATGAAAAAATAAAAAAAATATAATCAACTACATAAACAATAAATTAAATGGATAGGACATAAATTATATAATACAAATCATCATACTCAAGAAAATGATACATAAGTATATGTTGCTTACCTAAATATACTGAACGTTAAACATAAAAGTACATGCAAAATAAATGGAAGCACTTAAGATCTTACAATATAAATGAAAAATTATTTGAATTAAAAATATAGATTAGATCACTCTGGTGATTTATTGAACAAATAAAAATATAACCTGGAAGAGTATAAAAAGTTGATCAGTTTTCTCAACTCACTTTATATAATGAACATTTGGAAAACACTTCATATTCTACCACTATTAGCAAATTATTGATTTATTTTTATAAGCGCTTGAAGGAACATTCACCCAGATAATTTATATTCTGGGCTTTCACAAAATGTTATTAGAAAGAATTAAAATAATGTAAATATTAGCTGTCTCACCCTGTATTATATAACCTTCATAGCATCAGCAGGTAGTATGTAGATTGCTGATGGAGAGATGTTATCAACGGTGTTATCAGCTGTAGACAAATAAGAAATGGCTAACACATTTTGTTATTAGATTTGAGGCCTACTTCATATGACTGGAACTGTAATGAAGGTCATAGGCCCTAGTTAGGAAACTGTAGCTGTTATTTGCTAAATAAAGATGGTACAATCACCAAAGTGCCTCTAAATATTTATGATTATTCCACTGCATTATTGCTGTAGTAAGCAACCAGCATTGGTCAGAGGGGGGGGGGGAAAGCCTTTTGCATTGGGCAGCAGTAACTGTAGACACTCATAACTGTTCAATGTGCTGATAATAGGTGACTCTCAAGTGCTCATTAATAAATCACAAGCTTTATGACTCCTCCAAGGCTCGGGAAACGTCACAGCAGAGAAGAGAGAAAGAATATAAGGACCAGAAGACTGTTGTGGATTGCTGTGTTACAGGAATGACTAAGCTTTGGTTCCCTTAAACTCCAACCAGCTGTGATTACATCACAAGACCTGAGCAACACTGAGCCGATCAGCATCCTGTCATGCAGAGAAAGAGAACTCTTACATCCACACTCATTTATAGATTGTTAACTGTAGTAACTGTAGCTTGGAAGAGGTTTTGAGTCACTACCCTCATCTCGGGTTCTATAGACAGTTCATGATTGTAGAGAGTTGAAAGTAAGTTTGCTTTCAGTGACATAGCCATTGGCAAGGTGTACATGTTTCTGCAATAACCTCTTACCCATGATTCTATATAAAATCCAAAGGAAAATTATGAGTCACATACCTATCCCCCAAAAAAGAAACAAAAATATGAAAGTATAAGGGAATAGTACCAACAGTAAGGATCAGCAGGTTTTGAATGGAACCTGTTAGGATTCTTAAAGTAAATATAATAAATGTATGATATACATGTATAAAGTTTTCATAATAAAACTATCACATATAAATAATATGTCAATTAAATATTAGATAATTCAAAGTTAATTATCTGATCATGAAATTAAACTTGGCATATTATTTTATTAAGCAGAAATTTGATGGTAATTTTAAAATAAAAATATATTCTTTTAAATATCACATAGATCAAAGAAAAATAAATACATTAGACAATACTTTAAATAAATTTGGAAAACAAAACTTCAAAGATATGAGGTGTAGCAAAACTAACATTTAAAGTAAAATTCAAATCAGTAAGTAAATAAGTTGCCTCAAAGAAGTCAATTCTTCCAACTTAGGAACCTAAAAATAAAAAAAAATGAAAGAAATGACTGGAAGGAAATAATAAAGGGAATTAGTTAGTGAAAACTTAAAATTAATAGAGAAATGTTAAAAGAATGAAATTTCTGTTTTATGAAGTGACTAGAAAAGTTGATAATTCTCTCCACAAATAAGAAAATGTGAAACAAAACAATAGAAGTCAAAGAAGTAGAAGAGAGAAACCACTTCAGGCTTAGAGCAAAAGGCTATGGAAACATTAATGCCAATAAATTGGAAAACAGATTAATTGGCAAAATCATTAAGACACAATTTATCAAATACACTTTTTAAAATAAGATAACATAAGCAGTATTACAAAAAGAAAATATAATTGATAATTAGTATTCAATTCACAGATAAAACTACTTTGTCACTTTCTTAACTAACAATTTAAAGGAATAATATAAATTCTTCCCAAAACTTACCAAATGTAGAAGATAAAATATTCCTGGGAGCATTTTATTAGTTAAATATTAAGATATTCCATAACCTACAAAAGAATAAAACTATCTTCTCTATGAACATAAACCCTGGTAATAACATAGTAAATTAAATTTTTGCTTTCAGGTTCTCTGGTAAGCTCTAATTAACAAGATCAATATAATTCTCCATATGAACAAAATTAATTTGAAATGCAAGAAAAGACAAAGACTTTCTTAAACAAATTTACAGAAACTAAAACAACCTGAGGGAGAACATAAGCATCAGACTATTGGTGTAATCCAAAATTTTATTTTTCAGTAGCGTTGAAAGACAGAATTCTAATTGGTAGCATGAAAACATGATAGCATGAAGCCCACTAATTAAAGTGTCATCGATATTAGGATCCTATTGTCCTAAAATTATGGTGTGTGAATTCCTTATATCTCTACTATTAAGGGTTAAAAAAATAAAACCATTAAAATAATAATAGCAACAAGAAACGTTAAAGTGTATATAATGGAAAATATATAAATTGTGGAATTAAAAATATAAGAATATGATAAACCTTAAACTATTTTGTGTAAATTTTGAAAAGAAATGGAGGAGCAGGATCTGAGGAAGAGGGGAGGTGGCAGAGAATTGGCAGGGGTGGAGGGAGGTGAGGCTGCAGTCAGGACGTATTGTATCAGCAAAGAGGAGATGAAAAGAAAAACGAGGAAAAGATATCACATTGAAATAAACTGTGACTAGTACACTTTATATAAGTCAATAAAATCACAAAGAAAACAAAGTCAGTGAATGCAGCTAGACAAACTAGTCTAATAACAAAGGAAGAAAAAACAGTTGCATAAAGGAAAAAACACTGCAAAGTGAAATAATGAACAGAAACCCATTCTGATAGGTGTGAGATGGAATTTCAGAGTTTTTTTTTTACTTGTATTTCCCTGATGACTAGGAATGTTGAGCATTTCTTTAAATGTTTCTCAGCCATTCAATATTCCTTTGTTTATAATTCTCTGTTTAGTTCTGTGCCTACTCACGTTGAAAAGTCTTGGAGAGATGCAGGTACAAGGCAGCTACCTAAACATAGTAAAGGCAATATACAGAAACCGATAGCCAACATCAAACTAAAGGGACAGTGTTGCCATTATTTTAACAGATTAATAATAATCTTTATTATTAGGCCTATAATTATTATTATGGCAGTATTTTCTAGCCCACTAGCAATCAGTCAAGACACAGACACTTGTTTATAATAGCCTTAGTTAACCTGGGACAGGGCAGATATTAATCCCCTAACCTACTTCTCATAGTGGGGCAGGTATGGTGTACCTGTCCCAATCCCATACCATCTGGGTCTAATAATTTCTATCACTCTACCTCCCATCCATAATCCCAAATACTTGCTAATTATCATCATCTGGGCCAAGTCTCTATCCAGGCCGGCCATGTGTTTCTACACCTAACCCATCATGGTGCAGCCTCCTTCTTCCTCTACTCCCTCCAGTTGCTCTTCCTCCCAAGAGGAAGATTCTCTCTGTCTCCCCAGGCTCTGGAAACTTACCCATGCTTATCCCATTTGCCCTGCCCAGGTATGACGGTCTTTTATTGGTCAAATAGGTTAAGCTCTTAGGCAAGGTACAGGTAGGTAGAGGCAACAAGCAGTAATTAGAATCAAAACACATCAGACCAGCCTCCAACAGGAGAGAAACTTATGTCAATTCCATTGAATTCTGAGACAAAACAAGGTGGTCCACTCTCTCTTTATCTCTTCAATACAGTACTTGAAGTCCTACCTAGAGCCATAAGACAACTGAGGAAGATTAACAGGATAAAAATTAGAAAGGAAGAAGTCAAAGTGTCACTATTTACAGATGACATGATAGCATAAATTAGGGAGCCAAAAAATTCTACCAAGGAACACCTACAGCTGATAAATACCTTCAGCTGAGTGGCTGGATATAAAATAAACACATGCACAAAAAAAAAAAAAACAAAACAAAACAAAACAAAAAACAAAAAGTAGCCCTCTTGTATACAAATGACAAAGAGGCTGAGAAAGAAATTAGGGAAACTATGCCATTCACAATAGCCACAAATAATATAAACTATTTTGGTGTAACTTTAATGAAGCAAGTAACGGATAAAGAAACTGTGGTACATTTACACAATGGAATACTCTTCACCTGTTAAAAACAAGGAAAACATGACATTTGCTGGCAAGTGGATGGAACTAGAAATGGTCAACCCTAAGGGAGGTAACGCAGACCCAGAAAGACACACATTGTATATACTTATTTATAAGTGGATATTACCCCAACATAGTTGTCCTCTGAGTGACTCCACCCAGGGGAGGATCAGGACAGATATGGGGCTCAAAGATGGACTCTGAATAGAGTACTAAGAGTCGTGTAGAAGAGTTGAGGTGAAGAAAGGAACTGGAGGGGTCAAGAGCTCCCCAGGGAAACCATCAAGGCAGATGGAACTGGACATAGTGGGGCCTGCTCAAATGATGCACCAACCACAGATAATACATGTAGTAAACCTAGATGCCTTGTTCAGGTGTAGCTGATGGACAGCAATTCTCCATTTGGGAGCAGGGAAATGGGAGACTCTCTCTGATATGCACTGTGGTGCCCAAGATTTGATCATCGTCCCTTGGCAGGGCATCCTTGGCAGGCACACAGAGAAAGAGAACACAGGTTATCCTATGAGACCTGATAGGCTGTGGCAGATGGTTGGGGAGGAGGCACACTCCTGTCAGAGGTTTAGGTCAGGGAAGTAGAGCAGAAGAGGGAGAGGGGAGGGGAATGGGAGGATAAGAGCAAGGGGATAACAATCAGGATTGAATTAAAATAAATAAAAAACTTAAGAAGGAGGAAAAAAAAAACCACCAAATGAGGACATGGAGGACCTGGAATATAGTAGGCACTTAGTGGCAGCTGTAAATTGCATAAATTCCCCTTTGAATTCATTTTGTTTTCTATAATATCATAAAAGTCTCTGTTTCTAAATAGTATACCTTCCATTTAAAAAAAGCAATTAAATGTATTTGTTTTATTTTCTTTGTATGAGTGTCTTGCCTACATGTATGTTTGTGTACAGCCTGCATGTCTGGTGCCTGTGAAACTGGAAAAGGGCATCAGATTATCTGAAACTGGAGTTAAAGGTAATTATGAGCCACCAGGTAGGCTCTGGGAACTAAGCCATAGTTTACTGTAAAAGGAGCAAGTGCTCTGCCATGCTGGGGTGTGGAACATTTCAAATACAACAACAAGTAAGAGTTCTCTCCATAAAATCTCTAAGTATGTGAAGCATGTGAAGGAAAAATATGTTGAATAGCTTTACTTTGCCATGCCACAATCCAAAGATGTATTAAAATACCATGTTTGCACTCAAAAAATACAATTTTCATTTGTTAACTATTATTATGCAAGTAAGAACTAACTAAAAAATCTGAAGAAAATTACATAATTTTAAATAAGAGGTTGAAATGTGATGAACAATATTCAGGAAGAAATATATACTCATTTTTATAATTTGGTATCAAACTACATCCTTCATGAACAACAACATAATAATATGTACTCCATTAATTGAAAGTAAATACAAAAATATATTTATAACCAAAAAATTGAATTGTAGATAAGAAAATGTAAAAATGTCTTTTATTATATCTCTTTATTGGCAAGAAAATTAGTATTAAAAATTAAATATCAAGCCCATGGAACCCATAAGCATAATTTCACTAACCAATATACATATAACATGAAATCCCTACAGAACATGAGACAAAGAACACAGAATACAGCCAAAGATGCTAAATAATACCAGCAAATATAACTGACATATGATTCAAAACAAACCTAAAGGAAAAAGCAAAATATTTGTAGGTGCTTTGGGTATTGATTACACAAATTAAGCTATACTGTCTTAATGAAATAAATACAGAATGCATATGGACATCAAAAATAATAAGAGATATATGTATGTAAACACTAGGTTTAGGACTAGCTGGCCTTTTCTGTCTTTCTTAATGGTACTTGGAACTGAACCTCAGGCCTTAAGCTTGCTAGATGAACCCTTGACCAGGAAGCAGCAGTCAAATCCTCTTTTGCAGAGTTAGGATGGATTGCCTAACTCTCATACCCCATGCTGACCTTGAACTTTTGATTATTCTGCCTTAGCTCTCCCCTTAGGCATATTAAAGGGCCTACAACACCAAGTTAACAAAAGCAGGCTATTATTAAGAAGTTTTAAGATGGGGACTTAGGCTGAGTGTGTTCACAATATTTTTAAATCCCATGTTCACATAAACATCTTAAAACAGGCACCCGGAAATACAGACTATTTGCTTTAAAGTGTAGAGGAAAGAGCTGAATATTGATTTCCTTTGGAGATAAATTTTGAAAGAGGCAAGAAAGCTACTTCATGTGGTGAACCCTTTTATAGTTTTTGAGTGTTGTCCACATAAACACTCAGACTATTCAGCTATAAGTGACTGCTTGTAATACGTAGGAAAGAGTACTGAAAGGTTTCTAACTAGAGCCGTTGTTCTTATTTCTTCTGGTTATCGGGCTTTATCAGACTTCAGAGGTGGGAAGTCTTGTGTGGGCTGAAAACATGTCCCCCACAGGACAAAGCTTGATCATTATGTAATCTCTATGCACAGAATGGAAGGCAAATGGTGTTTGAATCCACAAGAAATAAAAACAGCCAAACATTCTTAAAAACTATAATAGTAAGAAACTGTATTGGTCATTGTTTTGTTACTGTGAGAGAAAAAAACTTGAAAAATGGAGTTTGAGGAGGATGGGTTTTTTCAGGTTGATGATTTGCAGATCACAGTCCATTGAGGAACAGGAGCTTCATTTGCACTTTACTTTTGGGTGTGAGGGGGGGTGGGAGAGAGACAGAGAGAGAGGAGAAAGAGAGAGAGAGAGAGAGAGAAGAGAGAGAGAGAGAGAGAGAGAGAGAGAGAGAGAGAGAGAGAGAGAGAGAAAAGAAGAAGAAGAAGAAGAAGAAGAAGAAGAAGAAGAAGAAGAAGAAGAAGAAGAAGAAGAAGGGAAGAGAAGAGAAGAGAAGAGAAGAGAAGAGAAGAGAAGAGAAGAGAAGAGGAGAGGAGAGGAGAGAATGCACCCAGTGCTCACCTCTTCTTCCTTGTTAGACCTTAGTCAGTTCAGGACTCAGGCCATGGGGTGTGCTGTCCATGCTTACTGGACTGTCTTCTTCCTTGGCTACACTTCTCTCAAAGGTCCTCACAGACAAGTGCAGAGGTATGTGCACTAACCCAAACAGGTGATAATAAAAATAAGCCATCACTGTAATCATACATTTAGGACTAAATTGATGTTTTTCCTATCTAACTCACAAAGCACTTCATAGCTGTAACCGGTGACACCCAATGGAAATGCGCCCGCAGGAGCCTGTAATTCCAACTGTTGAAATAGGAAATAGTATTAAACATAGAACTCTAAACAGCCAAGGATGGGCTTGAAGGAGGAGCCTGGACTTAATGAAGAATGATGACATAGAAAAATCTCCGATAATTTGTGTATAAATATGATATTTTAATGCATGATTAGATTGTGAAATATCTCAGTAAAACTACTTAACACACCTTTTCTTCACTCCTTTGTCAATTCTGTCATAGAACTCAATAGCTATTGTCTTAAAATGTTCAAGATTACAATAATTTATTATTTATTTATTTATTTATTTTTAATCTTTTTTTAAAATTTATTTATTTATTATATACACGGTGCTTTTTACTGCGTGTATGTCTGTATGCCAGAAGACAGCACCAGATCCCCTTATAGATGGTGGTGAGCCATCATGTGGTTGCTGGGAATTGAACTCGGGACCTTTGGAGGAGCAGACAGTGCTCTTAACCTCTGAGCCATCTCTCCAGCCCAGTACAATAATTTATTATTAACTATAATGGAAATACAGTTTTGATGAGATAATGTTCTACATATTTATTCTCTGCACATAATTGTGGGTGTGTAATTACAGAGTATGGGGGTCAGAGGATAACTTGCAGAAGTTGGTTCTCTCCTTCCACTATGTGAATCAGGATAAAACTCAGGTCCTCAATTATGTGGCAAGTAAGTTGTACAGGCTGTAATTTTAAACACAATTTTGAAATGAGAAATATTTGCACATAGACACACTCATAATATTAAAATAGCGCAAGTGTATAAAGAAACAATTTCAGAAAAATAATATCTAAGTGTTAATGCTGTTTGTGCATTTAAATATTGATTGATAATTAAGATAATTTCCAAATCTTTACAGTGAACATATATGAACACTTAAATTACAGCATTATAACAGAGTAATAGTAGACGGGAAAGCCCGACATCTATGTTTTCATACAGGAAGGGCAACAAAGCAATGAAGTGTATATTTTCTATAGTCAGTCTCCCCACTCCACCCCCTTTAAACATTTTCTAACATTTGTTTTTCATTTGCATTGAGTGAAAAGCACTACATAGACTTGCGACGAGATGGCATCTTGATTTCATATAAAGGTTCCAAGCTGAACTCAACGCTGGGCTGCACTGTGCCTCCACCTCCCAGGAGCATCTGAGCTGGCCTCCTTGGCATGTCACGTTTTCTTTATGCAGATCCACAGTGATGACAGGATGGATCCACTTTAACTTTTGCAGATTTTCAGTCTCTGCATCTAAAGCGGTGATTTTGGTGCCAGCCATATACGAATTTGCAAAAATAATACTCACAGAAATGTGGGGAGCATATTCATCTTGGTGAATGTATATACACCATGCATATACATATTATAATTAAAATAAACTCTCTGTGTGTAAATATAGATACAGATTGCATACTGCTAAAATGTAGACGGGATCTCACATTCACAAATACAAGTGCATTTTGGAAGTGACATTTTTTTTTAGGGAGAAGATTAGATTTTTCTCTGGAGTGAAATGTGTAAGGCCAGGATATTTTCTATTTTATACAGATAATTTTAAGAGCAAAAGAAGGGATTTAAAATTTTTATTTATTAATAACATGTAATTTATTTTTGGTAACAAACTGGGTTTATTCTTTTCGAATAGGCAGAAATATATGCAAGAAAAGAAAGAAAGAATGCCAAGATTTAAGGAAAGACACTGGGATAAAATATGCACACACAGACTTGAAACAATCTGGTCATAGGATAACAAAATAACAGGTTTCTCTACACATTTCCCCCAGGCTCCAAGAATAGTCACTGAATGCTAGCATACAAACAAAAGGGGCATGTTGCAGAGGTGACTCATACAGCTGGGAATACAAAAGGCTTGACCAGACAAAACCTACATTTAACCAAGGCCTACAATGAAAAACTCACTCTCTTTCTAAGGAAAAGTGGCGCATTTGAATGTGTGACATAAGTTTCCATTTTAAGTAGTAACTAATATACCTCAAAATAACTACTAACTTTCCATTTTTTATAAACCCAGTTTTTCATAAATATCTGTCTGTGCTTGCATTTACATATGGGCCACTGTCTTTCCATAAACTCAATCAGAGTGATTTTGTCTGCATGGGTAAATGTGGAAAGACTCTCAGATGGCTTAGAAGAAATAGAAGGAAATTAGTTTGCATCTCTTCTCCTTTCAAGTGGATTGTCACAATCTGTGCATTTTATTTCCCTTATTATCACATTTATCTCAAAATTCAGATGTCCTCCCCTCCTTTATCCATCTTCCAGTAAAAAACGAACAGGACACATCAAGTGGACATGTTCACCTCAGAGCCCTTTCTAAGGACTAAACAGTAGCTAAGAGACTGGTGTGCAGGAATGGCTATTATTGGTTTAAATTTGGCATGTGACCTTGAGACAATGAATCTTGGGAGGTGCCCAAGAAAATCTCAATCAAAGTGCCAAATACAGAAAGGCAAATGTCCTTGGTGTGCTGTCTGAACGTTGCTGAATCTGGTGTCTGTCAAGTTCTCCTTTCAGAGGAACCTCTACTTACCGTGGCTGCCAGTGGGCTACAAAAATAGGCACCTTCAGTTTGTTTATAAGAATGTGCCAAACTTCACTTCTGAGGAAGTTTATTTTTGACACAATGTTTATGTATTGTATTAAAACAGGATTATTCGTATTCACATGAAGTTATTAAGAGGGATGTGAATTTCAAGCTCACAGTGAAAAACATTTATTTCACATAGCTTCAATTGAACTTCCTTCCACTAACCACCACTCAAGAATAAAGCTGAGAACTCCAGCCCTGACTTTCTCTCCCAATGACAGCGGAGCCGTGAGTACTCAAAAATAACTGATTTTACAAGATGTTTCTCATTCTCCTCGATAATGCTGACTAGAAAATTTCTGGAGGAATTGGAGCCTAGATGACCTCACTGGAGCCTAGATGACCTCACTGGAGCCTAGATGACCTCATTGGAGCCTAGATGACCTCACTGGAGCCTAGATGACCTCACTGGAGCCTAGATGACCTCACTGGAGCCTAGATGACCTCACTGGAGCCTCGATGACCTCACTGGAGCCTGGATGACCTCACTGGAGCCTAGATGACTTCATTGGAGCCTCAATGACCTCACTGGAGCCTAGATGACCTCACTGGAGCCTTGGTGCCTATTTATAGTGATATTTTTTTTAACCTATCTCTCCCAATGTTCATACACATGCATCTTGTTAGTGTCTCCCAAGCTTTTACATTTTTACAATGAGTATTTTTAAAATGAATGTTAGGTACCCATGTTTATTGTTTTATTTGTCCTTATCACTAACTATGAAGAGAGGTCTTGTCTACATCCCATTGACAACCACATTTAAAACACAGTGGTATACACACACACACACACACACACACACACACACACACACACACACACACACACACACACCACACTTCTAAATTCATAAGTAAATACAGCCTGCTGATCAGTCCATAATCTCAGGGCTGATCATTGGATATTGGATAAGCAATTGGGAATTTGGGAATTTTTGCCCTGGGACCACCAGCTCTCCTGATTTCCTATTTGCCTACAATTATCTGTAAGGTTAGCATCTGTTGCTTCTTTCACTTTAGAGTGTTTGTTGTCATCTTGTTCAGTTTGTTTGGGCAACCTGTTAATAAGATATTATGTATATTTCTTCTAATATTTCTAAGACACAATCACACATCAAACTTTCTGTTCCTTTGGCTCTTATAATCTTTATACCTTTTCTTTCACAAAGATTCTGGATCCTTACGTGCTGTAATTATACTGCAGCTGTATCAGTTGTGGCTCGGCACCTCACAATTCATTGTTCTTTGCATTCTGACTGGTTGTGGCCTTCCAAAGAGAAGTTTCTTTGAAGAAGGATGATAACTTTGCAGTCTGTAGTATTAGAATAATATTTAGCTTGCAGTTAGGAACTAGGTTAATTTAATAAATGTGTGGTTGTAGGTTCTGCTCCAAGATCCATACTTTACTAGCCTTGTGTAGTTGGGGAGGTTTCTAGTACAATGCATGGTTTTCCACTTGTTTCATGAGTCTTAATTCCAATTACAGAGCTATTGGTTAACACCAAAACATGTTTGGCAATAATGTGTCTTTGGAGCTCTTGGATCATTGTGGTCCTTGTTATATTGCCATTTGGATAACTGTTGATTCTGTTCCTGCATAAGAAATTCTCATAATAATTTCTACCTGGTATCATGAAGGACAGTCCAGATAAGAGGATTTCAGATTGTGGATGTGTGTGTGTGTGTGTGTGTGTGTGTGTGTGTGTGTGTGTCTGTGTAAAGGAAACCATTAATTTGAGATAGAGAAAAGGGGAGGGGTTGGAGGAGGAAAGGGAATGGGGAGAAATAGAGCAATTATATTATAATTTCAAAAAAATATAAAAAATGTCCCAGGGGTGAAAGCACGTTGTAATTCCTTGTTATCTACTAAGTGATAATTATGGTAGAGCCTATGGCCAACACCAACATGCAAACCATGACTGTATACTAACAGAGGTTCTTATTTCAGTTAGGAAGTGGATTTACATATTGGCCATTTTGAGTTCTTCATAGCCCAGGTTGCTTCCAGGCCAGTATGCTTTCTTTTTCAGAGTTTCATTACACATTTCCTTTCCATACATCTCTCAGAAGGCAGCATGAGTGTTGCATCTGTATGAACACTGGAAGAGATAGGTTAAAAGATATCAGTATAAAGAGGCACCAAGTCTCCCATGAGGTCATCCAAGATTCAGATCCCATGAGGTCGTGCAAGATCCAGTACCTGCAGAAGTTTTCTAGCCATCATGATCACAGTCAATTAACTGTGATGTTACCCAGTTTCCAGTATGTAAGAAAAGAAAACGGGAAGTAGTAGAACTCATGCACACTCTTTCTGCAAGGCAGGCCCTAGATGATTTATCATTTATGTTAAAAGTTATTTCAACAGGAGAAATTCTTATTGAAAGGTAAGGAAAAACTTTTTAGAGCACATATCTCATAAAATGAACTAAATGGACTATGTCTGATTGATTTATTACATGAATATTTGTTGAACCTCAGCCATGAACATAATGAGGAAAAAAACAATTATAACACCTTTCCTAATGGGAGCTACTAATGACTATTTTTGCTATAAATTTATGACCTGTGAGATCTGGGGTGTTTTCAGACAATTTTTTTTTCTAAGACCTCAGTTAAGTTCTCAGATCTTAAGTAAAATTGAAGTAGAAATGGCTTAAAACCACTGAATGATATCTTGGACAACAGCAAAGCACCAGAAAGTGTAGCATTTGGATGACTGAGTCATCAGTCCTCCTCTCTGAAAGCAGAAAAGAAGCAGCAGTGGATGACTGCAGTGCACAGCTCCCCACCACAAAGTCCTTGAGACTTTGGACCAATTCACTCCCCACCACTGTCTACTTCTCTGAATAGTTTACCTCTGTTCTCTTACATTGTAGTCTCAGAAACAGGTCTAGGAATGAAAGATAAACAGCCACATCCAAAGCAGACATCAGAGAAGTGTAGTGATAATCCATAAAGTTGTTTCTTTTTACAAAAGTAGAACAACATACCAAAACTTCTGAGAACCTTTTATTTTCTCATTGGATAGGAAGGAAACCTAGGATATCTTCAATAGAGAATATTACAAATAAAGCTGCTATGAACGTAGTTGAGCAAGAGTCCTTGTTGTATGGTGGAGCATATTTCATGTGTATTCCCGGGAGTGGTATGGCTGGGTCTTGAGGTAGAACTATTCTCAATTTTCTGGAAATAATGCCAGATTGATGTCCAAAGTTATTGTACAATTTTGCAAAGGAGGAATGCTCCCCTTTCGCCACATCCTCCCCAGCATGTGCTGTCACTTGAGTTTTTTATCTTAGCCATTCTGAAAGGTTTAAGATGGGCTCTCAGAAATATTTTGATATGAATTTCCTTGATGAGGAGGGAGGTTGACAATTTCTTTAAGAGCTTGTCAGCCATTCTATATTCCTCCATTGAGAATTCTTTGTTTAGCTCTGTACCCCATTTTTAGTTGGATCATTTGGTTTGGTAGTGTTTAATTTCTTTAGTTCTTTATATATTTTAGATATTAGCCCTTTGTTGGATGTAGGGTTGGTGAAGATCTTTTCCCAGTCTGTAGGCTGTTGCTTTGTTCTGTTGACAGTGTCCTTTGCTTTATAGAAGCTTTTAAGTTTCCTGAGGTCTCATTTATTAATTGTTGATCTTAGAGACCAAGCTGTTGGTTTACTGTTCAGGAGTTGTCTCCTGTGCCAATAAGCTCAAAGCTCTTTCCCACTTTTTCTTTTAACAGATTTAGTATGTATGGTTTTATGTTGAGATCTTTAATCCACTTGAACTTTATTTTTGTGCAGGGTGATCCCTTTGCTGAAATATGTTCATAGCAGTTGTATTCATAATAGCCAGAACCTGGAAAGAACCTAGACATCCCTCAGCTGAGGAATGGATAAAGAAATTATGGTACATTTATACAATGGAATACTACTTACCTATTAAAACCAAGGAAATCTTCACATTTTCAGGCAAATGGGTAGAATTAGAAACAATAATACTGAGTGAAGTAACCCAGTCCCAGAAATACTTATGAGTGGATATTAATCAAATAATCAAGGATAATGCCACTACAATAAACAGACCTAAAGAAACTAAATAACAAGGAGGACTCTCAATCTGCAGGGAAAATGGACACTAGAAGCAGTTGAATAGAAGGAACAAGAAGGGAGTCTGCCATAGAGGTCCTCTGAAAGGTTCCACTGGCTAGGATATGCAAGCAGATGCTGAGACACAGAGCCAGTGCAAGGAGCCTCATGGAATAGTTGGGGAATAGAAGGACCTTGGAGGGGGCTTCTCAGGAGCTCCACAAGGAGACCAACTGGGCCAACAAATTCAGGCAGAGGAGGGGGTATGCTACAAAGACTGAAACACCAACCAAGGACCATGCATGGTGAGAGCCTAGACCCTCTGGCTCAGATAGGCAGCACTATATCCCTGTGGGTCCCATAATATGGGGAGTAGGGACTAGGTATGACATGAACCCTGGCTTCCACACATTAATCATTTCCCTCTGTCAGGGTGACCTTGCCACACCACAAAAGAAGAGGATACAGGCAGTCCCGATGAGACTTGATAGGCTGAGGTCAGATATTAGGGGAGGAGGGCTCCTCTTTCTGAAGACTAAGAGAGGGAAGAAGATGGTATGAGGAAGGAAGGGTGGGGTCAGGAGGTTACAAGGGAGGGGACTACAATTGAGATGTAAAGTAAAAAAAAATAGACTCTGAGATTCCATCTTACAGAGGATGTGGAGAAATGGGAACACTCCTTCATTGCTGGTGGGAGTGCAAACTTGTACAACTACTTTAGAAATCAATCTGGTGTTCTCTCAGTAAATTGGCAATAGGTCTACCTCAAGACCCAGCTATTCCACTCCTTTGAATATACCAAAAGATGCTACACTACACAACAAGGACATTTGCTCAACTATGTTCATAGCAGCCTTGTTCGTGATAGCCAGAATCTGAAAAGAACCTAGATGTCCCTCAGTTGAAGAATGGATAAAAAACTGTGGTACATTTACACTATGGAATACTACTGAGCTATTAAAAGCAAGGAAATTAAAAAATGTGCAGGCAAATGAGTGGAGCTAGAAACGATCATCCTGAGTGAGTTAACCTAGACCTAGAAAGGCACACATGGTATATACTCACTTATAATTGGGTACTAGCCAAACATGGGTGTCCTCTGAGAGTTTTCACTCAGTGGGCGATTGGGACAGATGCTGGGACTTGCTATTGGCACTCCAGGTGAGAAGAGAGATTGGTTGCGTTGGAAGATGTCTTGCACCTTCCGTTGCCACTTTGTCTACTTGCTTCTTTGGAACAGGGCTCTGATATGATAAAGCTGTTTATCTATATCAGTGAAAAAGTAGAAATTCAAATATATGCCTTGTACAATGTCTATATTGTGAATATGGCCCACTTGATTTTACTAAGCCATTGAATTTCCCCATGATACTTGTAACATTTCTATGAACCTTCTAATCTCTTTGAAAATTTCAGAAATAATAAAGATAAAACTAATAAACAGATTCTGTGGAAAATTACCAAAAAATATAACTAAAACCGTTAAAGATGCTGCAGAGATAAAACTCAACACCTGGCAGCCTCAGTGATTTGGTTGTGGTTCCTCGATATATCAGTCATTCTGAAAGATTAAAGACACCCCTGCCTGGAAAGGATGTGTTACCTCTGACACCTGGAGAGCAGAACATTCAAGCAAAATTCATCTGAATGCTACAGGCACTTGATGTGTTGCTGCTGCCACTTAAAAATATTAGATATAGACTCTGCCTACTGACCTGGAAAAATATAAAAATACAAAACTAAAAAAACTTATTATGTACCTACTTCAATAGAAAACAAATAAGGTCACCATCAGAAACAAATTGCCAAAGACCATTGCATTCTCCTATATGCTGTTAAAATATAAGCCACTGACATAGTAATCTGTGTTTATTTTAAGGTGGTAAACATCATTCAAGATTATTGAAAATCTCAAATTCCTAATGGATCCAAACTTTTCTTCCTCTCATATTTTATATTAGACTTCTACATATCTCTTCCAAATTAAAACACACACACACACACACACACACACACGTGCACAAACAGAAAAAAACGTGTCATCAAAAAATTTCCTTGAAACTATCATACTGAGTAAAGTAGAAGAAATATACTACTTCAAATATTGTATTGAGTGAATATTTACCAGATATTAACCTAAGTCCAAAAATCTTGCAGGCATGTAATAAACATGAGGTACATAAATGTCACTGATGGGATGGAGATGTAGCAGTGGGTTGCAGATACTTGTCTTGAAAGATAAGTTTCAGAGAGTGATCAAGAAAGACTCGACATTGACCTATTGCCCACACACACATATGCATACACACCGAACACAGACACACAAAAAGAGATGTGAAATAAGGAAGCCATAGCAAAAATAAATTTAAAAAAGGAGAGGTCTAATCAAAAAGAGAATAAACAAGAAGAATCATTAACATTGGAAGAAAAAAAATAAAGTAAAAAAAAAATGAAAAATGACCACTTCAAATTTAGAACAATAACACACACATGATCACTGCAGCAATAGAGGCATGATGGTTGGGACAATACACAGACAATTAGGCTTGTCTGCGTTTCAAGAGTCCTTTGTGAATATGTGAATATTTCTACATAATTTTTCAATTTGATACGTAAATAGATAAAAGGAAAGTTTGAAGGGAAGTCTACAAAATAATCTCACAATGGCATTAATGAAATAATATTCAATAAGATGTCACCGGGAATAATTCAATGGTTAAATAAAAATGTTTGAGATAAATAATTTAGGAATGCAAGTGTGGCCTATAATTATATGGTATGTTAAAATAAATCATTAAATTAGTGTGTTAAAGAGAAAAATTCACATAAACAACTCTGAGGCTGATGGAAGGCCTTACAAAATCAATTGACTTAGTGGGAAAAGTGCTTGCCTGAAGGTCTGTCTGAGTTCAAAACCCTATTACCTATGGAAAGCTGGATGCAGAAGTGCACCTCTGTGGTTCTGGTGCCCATTCTGGAAGATGAGAAGCATCCTAGAGAACCCTGGAAGTATGTGTATACAGCAACAGCCAGTGAGAAATAAGGGTATTTCAGACAAGGGGAAAGGTAAGAAGTAACAACAAAGATTGGCTTCTCACCTTTATAAACCTGTTCATGGCACCGACAAGGCTGCATTCCGACAAGTACAAGTGCACCCTCATAAGCACAGCCATACACACACATACACACACACACACACACACACACACACAGACACACACACACACACACACACACACACACACATCATATATGATGACACAGAAAGGAACTTCAAAAATTAAATGTAAAAAGTGAAGGATAGCCAAGTGCGGTGGTTACATGCCAGAAATCCTAAGAGTCTAGAGGTACAAGCTGAGGGATCAAGATCTCAAAGCCAGAATCAGCCTCAATGACTTCAGAGCCACTGTTCCCCTAAAAAAGCAAAATGAGACAAAAAGAAAATACCAACTTGTCGCATCTGGTTACAGATGTGGAGTTTTGACCCCTTTAGCACCCAGGTGCCAGTGTAATTGATATAAATCACCATAATGACTTTGGAAAGTGGTGTGATGCACATGGCAGAAGCTGAATATTTGAATAGTCAGTGCTCCTCCTTCCCACTTTTACTCTTAATTGTGGAAGATGGTTGAAAGGTTTCCTTTAGCTGAGACAGTTTAGGGATGGCTCCTCCTCATTCTTACCTTATTCTTGGATGCTGTTCTTATTTCCTTAAGTCATTTCCATGAGAGACAGCTGTGACTGTAAGCTATTCTTTTGTCCTTATGAAGCAGATGTCAATTGTTTCAAGAGCCCTTTGCAGGTCCTACACCGCAGGCCAGCATTCTGGAGAAGGTGGGAGCCGTCACAGGTTCTTCTTGTTCTTCCGCATCTTAAAGTTTGTAGCATACAAGTTTTTCACTCACTTCAGTACAGTTATCTCAAGATTATTTTTTTCAGGGGGGGGACGGATATTTTTCCCCCGATTCTTTCTCAATCTGTCATTTGTATAAATGAAGGTTATTGATTTTTATGTGTTAATTTTCTATTCTTGATACTTTGCTGAAAGTATTCATCTTTAGAAGTTTCCTGATGGAGTTTTTAATGTTCTTTTATTTAAAAAAAAATAGTATCATCTGCAAATAAAGATACTTCAACCTCTTACTTTCCTACTTGCAACCGTCTCGATCTACCTTAGTCATCTTGTTGCTCTAGCTAGCATTTCAAGTTCTATAGCTGTCATCACACCTCTGTCTTCGGGTTCCAGGGAACTACGCAAAATAGGAAGCAGGGAGATTGTAAGAGTCTGAATGGCTGTATGACACCATACAGTGACCTCCAGACACATCAGGACCAACAGGCGTTTTGGACTCTCAGAGAGATTGGCAGTACACATAAACCCTGCACAGGGTTAAGACAGACAGGGTTCCATCACTGAGGAAGACGTGGATAGAAACTACCACTCTTACCTAAGAAACTATCTTCAACTCAATCTGCTTACATAACAACAAAAACAAAACAAACAAACAAAGAAAAAACAAACAAACCAAAAATGCAAAAAAGTTTTCTCTCCTGGAGTTTCACTGGGTATATATAGGGCAATTAAGACCAGGCCCCATGCCCTGACAAGAGATTGACAACCCAGAATGAACTCAAAGGTCCTATTTTGCTTTTTTGTTTCATATTACTTGTTTGGAAATTTTTGATCTTACTGATCTCTTGCTTTATTTTATGTTGCAGTTTTGTGTTTATATGGGGTTTTGTGTGTGTGTGTGTGTGTGTGTGTGTGTGTGTGTGTGTGTGTGTGTGTGTACATGTGTACGTGTGTTTGTGTGTGTGTACATGTGTGTGTGTCTATGTGTGTTTCTTCTGCTTTCTCTTTGTTTTCTGTTTTAATTCTAGTTTGTTTGAGTTTTCTGTTTGCCTGTTTGTTTTCTAAAGAAAGATAAAACAAAGGCAAGGGTTTGGTGGGTAGGAAGGGTCTTAGAGATAGAAGAAAGGAAACCACCATCATCAGAATATATTGTATAAAATATTCTAAGTAATAAAAAAAGAAAAATAAAAGACTTGATTCTGAAGAGAAATAGAGGGTAAGTATATCTGGGGAGAGGGGAGGTACAGAGGAACTGAGAGGAGGGGAGGGAGGAGGAAACTGTGGTCTGGGTTTATTGCATCTGAGAAGAATATATTTTCAACAAAAAGAAAGAGTTGTGTGACAACTTTCTAAATGATAATTGAGGCAAAGGGGAGGTTGCTTTCACTATCTCTGAGGGATCAGAAAGCTTGGTGTCTCTTTCCGAACAGCCAAGCTTTCCTCTCTGTCAAATATACATACTCAACAATAGTGTCTAGGATCTGGCAGCCCTGCTCCTAATGACCTGCCTGCTCACCCACAATGCAGCAGGATAGAATGAAATTGCTATCTGTTGTGGGGAGCCAAGACCATAGCCGGCAAGCATCTCGGACCTTGGCAGAATACATTGAGTGGACCTGGGGCAGGCTGCCTTGTGACCTCTTTCCCTCCTTGCCTCAGGGTACATTCCAGAAGGCTGCCTTGCAACCTCTTCCCCTACCTCAAGGTATTCTCCAGCTGTTCTCGGTATTCCTGGAATTACAGAGACCTTCAGAGGATGAGGGAAACAAAGTCTATAGATAACACCTTATGGTTCCAGATGCCTAACAATTCCACCTAGCCCCAGAACCACAGGGGCCCTGCCAAACTTCCTGACTTCCTGATATCTTGCGAAAACCACCCACTGGATCATCCCACTCAGCCTCCTGCTTCAATGGTACATAACTGCCTGTGAGAAAATAAAATTTGGTCAGCTTGATCAGACTCCTTGACTTGCTGTCCGTTCTTCGCGTCTCCTGTCCCCCATTCTCTCCCTAGGGGTCCGAGGGTCCCAGTTGATTGTCAGGCGGGTCGGACACTCTGCTCTATGGCTCCCACTGCTAATCCTACAATGGGCTTCCCTACCTGTTTGCCTTCGGGAACTGCAAGTTGTAGCTCAATGGTTATAATAGAAACAAAGCTATGCACACATCCAAAAGAGTGGACTAGAACATTCATGGCAGCACTCTTTCTCTCAAACATGAAACTAAGCCATCTTGCATCAGTAGTTGAATGCAAGTGCAAATCACAGTGCCAATGTCATCGCAAAAGAGCAGTAATTGAACCTGAGAGTAAATAGGCTGCAATACTAGGAAAGAATATTAACACTAGGTCTGGGCATGGTGGTGCATGCCTTTAATCCCAGCACTTGGGAGGCAGAGGCAATCAGATTGCTGTGAGTTCGAGGCCACCCTGGTCTACAAAGTGAGACTAGGATAGCCAAGGCTACACAGAGAAACCCTGTCTTGGAAAAAATGAATACTAACACTCATTCACACATGAACACACACACACACACACACACACACACACACACACATGTACACATACATGCACATGCATGCACACACACATGTGCAGCCAGAGACAAAACATTAAAAAAAATAATTCAGTCATCAAGCTGTATATATTGTTTGATTCACTGCCATTAATTCCAAAATCAGGTGGGATTTATTTGTGGGTACAGGCATGGGGTTAGTGAGTATTCTTTGTGGGACAGTAGGAGTGTTACAAGAGAGGTAATCGATCTGTCTCCTGTTCAAGAAGTGGTTACTAGAGTGAATTCAGATTGTGAAAACTCAGCACACTGGATGGTTGTGAATAATGCACTTGTCTTTATGGATATTACCTTGAATGTTTTAAAAAGTCACCCAGGGATCTTGTTAAACATACAGACTTTAGGGCAGCATTTCCAGAGCCTCTGATTTAGAATACCTAAGAAGGTACTGGGATGGGAGGAAGGTACTTTGAGAAGCAGGTGGTCTTGGCACAACAGAAAATACCACCTCTGAGTGCTGTAAGGTAATGAAAGTCTAGTTACAGAGTCTGTCAAAGAACCGACAGAAATTAAATTCCAAAAGGAGAAAACCTCAGCTTGAAAAAACAAAAAACAAAAGATGGTGAAATAGACTTCTACTGCTTTGGGGAACTGGGGCATGTCCACGAAAATAAATGGGGATAGCTATGAAATCAAGTGAAAGGCTCTTTCTAGTTCTGTATGCCATGTTTGTAAAATGCATCGGGTAGTTAATTAAATAGGAGCAGTGACATAGGTGGCAATGCAGCCAGCAGAAGACCCCTAGCATAGCAAGTGTATGGAGGTACCGCTCAATAAACTTGAAATCTGAACTCAGTCCCATCCTGCCGACTCCAGAATTGACTCATTCACTTCTGTTTCAGTCCCCTGTACCTAACCGCCATTTCCCCTTACCTTGTAATGTATAGGAACTTGTCCCAGGATGCCAGGGATTGGATATAACCAAGATCTTGTGAGTGTTGGTACAGTAAGCTGCAAGCTGTTTCAGGTTTACTGTACTGTTGATGCCAACATGAGCTTGCAGAAAAGGAGGAACCCAGGCCAACTGCATTCTCTCAACCATACAGAGTGACTGAGAAAGCAGAAGGCTAACAGCTTTATAGACTCTCCAATGATAAGCAAATTATTGCAGCATTTTCATAAATACTCTAACATAGCTAATAAAAATGTATGCACATCTTCTGAAAACAAAACACCAAGAGCCATAATTTATTGCTGCAGAGAAGAGTACAGCCTCTGTGATCACCAGTAAAGAGTCACAACGCTTTTCTTATCCTGTCTCATTTTCTGACTTCTTCCCTGCTCTCCTCTCCCTTTCAGGATAGCCTGTATTTTCTCTATAATAGATGTTGAATCCCTGATTCACTAGTCTACAGCTTCTCTGATTTGTCTTTTGACCCATGTTAAAACTAATGGATTTGTGTTTGCCCCCTTTTAAATCTTCCCATATCTTCTCTGAATCATGTGATTCTCTCCCCTTTTGCTGTCACTTTGATTTTTAAAAGGGTAAATCAATACTGTGCCTTTAAAAAAAAAAAGGCTTGGCACTCTTGTCAGTAAATATATTGCATTCAGTTACTTGTGCTCACTCAACGTTGTGTGATATAATATCAGGGCACCCACTACTGCAGTAGGGGGAAAGGGTACTATTGTGAGCTATAAGTCTAGGATTGATTTCTTTAAAGATATAATGTATATTTTCTGTATTTCATCTAACCTTGTTATTTGTTGGACTTTATGGAAAGCTGTTCTCTTCTTTGTGTGCTATCAGAATGATTTCTTCAGGGGTGAAATGCTGCATTTGTTTCTGTAGCTTATATGCTGGTAAGTGGAAGCCATTTAATCAAATGTATTTCTTCATGTTTCCCATGCATATTCTAGAGCTTAGCCTCAGAGTCCGAATGCCTAAGTGGACACTAATGTATTTCAACCTCTCTCCATTTGTATCTCCTTACCTACCAAATGGAAACATTAGTGATAGTCCATTTTGTAATATTGGCAATCAAGGAGGCCATGCATAGGAAATGTAAAATGAGAAGCCATGTGAAAGTGCCTGTTGGTCCTGCACAATCAAAAAAGGCAAAGTAAAGTTTGTGTCATAAAAAGATCAGGTGATTTTTCCAGCTATTACTATTTTCTACCATACCTCATCAAAGTGAAGCTTGGAAAGCCATCAGCATCCTATGCACCTCTGTATAGATGAAGACACAGCTGCCAAGGAGAGGCTGCATTTCCATAGAAAACAGCACTACAGTCAAAACATGTGGTCTGACCCCAAAGGGCACAACGTGACATCCAGCTTTCATCCCTCAGAAGTAAGAAGACCCTCTAACCTCACTAGCCAACTGTTCGATTTCTACTTTTCCTCTCTTTTTTCATGTTGAGCAAGTGTCATATGCATTCAGATTCTGTTTCTAAATATATGAAAGACTTGAGTCAGAATTCCCACCAGCTACTTCTGTGGTATTTCCCAGTGCCCGGACTCTGAACATGAAGAAGGCCCATGATTGCTCTTCTCCAGTCCTGCTACACAAGGCCTGTGAGCTGCCAGACATGCATCTTGGTCATTATATTTGATGACAATACAAAACCCCTAACTCTGTGACACGCCTTCTCTAGGATCTACTTCCTGAAGGTTTCACCATCTCTTAAACCAGTGCCACCATATGGGGACCAAGTGTTCAAACATACGGGGGCCAGTTTCACCTTCAAACCGTAACATACTAAAGTCAGATAATCCCTCCACCCACTGTTGTGTGTGTGTGTCTAGGACACTTCTGTTCTCCTTTATTGTTTATTCATTTACTGACCACTTCCTACATGTATCTAATGTATTTTGATCACATTAATCCCCAATAACCCGCCTTTTATCTGCCTCGCACTCTCTACACTCCCCTCTTCACACCTTCCTTCTACTTTCATATCTACTTTTCTAAGCCCACTCATCTTACTTTTTATATTTCCTTGAATAGCACGTTGCGCACCAACTAGAAACATGTCTCCTCCTCCTCCCATCCTGACAAATGTCTTCACACATCCAATGCTTACTAGCCCGTTTCTCAGCTGCCCACTCATTGCCCAGCCCACCACAATCTGGCTTCTTCCCTCAACACCAACAACAGCTCTCTTGTTTTTATAAAAGCATGTTTTCCTGAAAGAAAGTGTTATTATTACCGAATGAAAATAGTCCTAAGAGTCTTTACTTCCTTCAGCTACCCTTCTCAGAACATAGCTGTCTATTTTAAAGATTATAGTTTGGTCATCAGGAAGTCACACTTGGTCTCCTGCTCAGTTACTGTCTTCAATTTCTCATTTCCAGTTTTGGGCAAGAGATAATATACCAAATATGGAAGTGATCCCATGGTCTTTTACAAAGGCATTGCTTTGAAGAATTTAAGTTACTGAATTATAATAAAGCAAGATTATTGTTACAAACCATTATGTAAGTAAAGTGAAATTCAAAAAAGTAGAAATGAAAGATTGGAATACGACTTAGAAATATGTTTAATTGACAAGAAAGATTCTTTTTAACACATTTAAAGAAAGAGAGTGTTAATAATTTGTTCTATAGTTAAACATTGTGTTAGAACAACACCATTTTTGGAGAATGCTTTTGTCCTCTGAATGCCCCTCCACCAAAAAGTGGTTTGAAACAAATGCTGAGGCTCACAGACAAACACTGGGTAATTGGTAGGGAGTCTTATGGAAAAGGGGAGGGAAGAAGAAAGGGAGCTGGGAGTGACAGGAACTTCACAAGAAGAGCAACAGAACCAACTAGCCAGGGCCCAGATGGCCCTGCTGAGACTGAAGCACCAAGCAAGGACCGTGCATTAACAGTACCTAGGCCCCCTACACAAATGTAGCCAATGGGCAGTTCAGGCATCATGTGGGTCCCCTAGTAATGGGAGAAGGGGCTTTGATATGGACCGTGATGCTGAAAGGGAAAATTTTTAATTAGCATTAAAGCAACCAGAACAGCAGAGCTCTCTAACTCATAAGTACAGGTCGACAGGTATGCTAGCCCAAGGTCCCAGATGATAAGTTACAAAGAATGCGGAGCTAGGAGACAAAGGCCTATTGAGTGTTCCAGGGACCGGCTGGCCGTAAAAGATAGGGAGGATACACATTCCTGAGGACAAATTCCTGAGAGAAACAGGTACCAGACATGGTCGAGTGAGTAATGAGCCAAGACCCCTCATCCGATCTTATGGTGTCTGCTTAATCCCCCCCTGAGGCCCGCACACAATGTTCCAGGTTTGAGTTTAACCAGATGTGTCGTTAGCTCAGATAAACATCTACCCTCGGGTTCCAAGAAAGACAGGAACCAAGGACTGTACCCATGTGATTAAGTCTGAGCTTACCCCAGATCTACCTACGCAATTTGCTGATGTTCAAATGTTTGAAACAACCAACCGTGTGTGGCCACGCCAAAACTTCCCACTCCCCCCGACCCTTGCCCATATAAACCCCAAACCCCTGGGCTTCTGGGTCGACCCCTCTGTCTCCTGCATGAGATACGTGTCGACCCGGAGCTCTGCCAATAAACTGCCTCATGTGTTTACAGCAAGACGGTCGTTTGTGTGTCTTTGGGTGCGCGCCATCCCGAGGCTTGAGTGAGGGTCTCCCTTCGGGGGCCTTTCAATGCCAGCTTTTTGATCACTCCTCATTGGAAGAACTGCCTTTGCAGGCCACAGGGGAAGAGGGCATGCACAGTTCTGATGACTTGATGAGATGAAAGTCCCCCCTGTTTGAGGAATAGGGAATGTGAGAGGGGGAAGAGGGAAGGAGGGTGGAACTGGGAGGAGAGCAATAATTAGGCTATGACCAGGATGTAAAGTGAATAAAAAATTAATTAATTAATTAATTAAAATATGGAGTAAAAAATAATTTTTTCTTACTTGCTATCATCACAATGTTTGTGGCTACCAAAAAAAAAAAAAATTCAAATGATGTGGCCTGGAGAGGCTTAGTGGCAAACAGTGCGTACTTTCTTGCAAAGGCCCCGAGTTTGTGTTCTCATCTCCCATGTAGCATGAATCACAATTCCTATAACTCCTGTGTCAGGGCATGCAACACCTCTGGTGTCAGTGGACACCTGCACCAACATGTAAGTCCTGTATACAAACTCATGTAAACATCTAATTTAAAATAATAAAAAAATACATATTTAAAAATTTTAAAAATCAAATATGGAAATTCAACCTCCAGTATTATAGGGTAAAAAGGTACATTCTTTGGGGAGGTTATTAATTTCCTAACGTATACCCTGGTGAATAAGGTCTGTCTGTGTTTTTGCAAAGGAGGCCTGAAGAATTTGTCTGTCATCTACATGTGGGAGAAAAGCTAGAAGAACCAACTGGCAAGACAGTGCCAACTTAGCTGGCACATTGACTTTGCAATCCTTCACTTCCTGCGCTATAAGAAATAAATTCTTGTAGTTTACAGATCACTCCGTGTGTGGTATTTTTGTTATAGCAGCCTGAATGGCCTGTGTCAGTACTCATGACTTTCATAATTTTTATGAGGTCTTTGTATAAAAGTAGCCAACCATAAAATACAAATCAAGCATTTTTTTCCATGTGTAAATGGTGGTTGGGGAATGGAGGAGATCCAAGAAAACTGAATAAAATAGTGACTAAATCTAAAGCCATCAGCAAGTCTTAGTCTCAAGATGAAAAACAGTAAATAAAGCAGGGGATGAATCTGCTGCCTTTACAGCTCAGTGCGAGGGAAGTCGTGAAACTGCAGAGAGACTGACAGATAGAGAGGGGACTTTCTCTGAGCCATCCACATCCCTGAATCATGCCCATGTGACTTAAAAAATGATCATGGTTCTGGCAAGGGAAACAAAGTTAGCAGCTCTGCTCTATCCTTGTAAAGACCACAAAAGTCCCATCAATAGACTCCATAGCTGAACATTAAAATTTTGCCTCGGATTATGTAATGCTTATATATGAAATAGGTCCTTCTGGGATGCAGAATGACATTAAAGGAAGAAATTTAGATTAATGATCAAGGGATCAAAATTCTAATCCAGGACTTGGGCAACCTTTGAGAGTACCTCATGTCTCCCACTTCTCTGTGCCTCATTCCCCTCTCTCCTCTGAAACAGGAAGTGAGTGGACTAAGTGATCTCCAAGCTCCCTTCAACTCCAGTTCTGGTGTGTTATAAAATCGACATGTTAACGGGCTCCTCACTAGTGCACTTCCTTGCGCTGCAGCACAGTTCCTTCCTTTTGATAGAAGGGCATGCTCATTGCGTTCATTTTTCAGGAGAGCAGTTCTTTTATATTTCCACAGTGTAGCCATAAAGCTATGTGATATCTTTTGAACAAACATAATTAGGAATCATTTTTGCAAATGGTTCTGCTTCTAACCATGGTTGGCAAAGTCCAGAGGTTGCAAATACTCTCTACTAAGGATAAACTTCGTCAGTTTGAAACTCTTAGAATTTAGGCTGGTAGGATGGCTAAGCAAGGAGAAATGTGCATTGCCAATCCTCGAAACCTTGATCCTCAGGACCTTCAAACTTGAAGCAGGGTATGCACACAGGTGCACAGCACACACACGAGCAGACCCATACACAGGCACATGCACATGCATACACAGGCACACAGGAACACACACATACATGCACACAACACAGACACATGTACACACACATGCAAATACACACATGTATGAACACAACAGGCAAAGACACATACACACATGCATAGGCACATACACATGCACACACGAACATACACACATACATACCTGCAACACACATCTGTACACACGCATGCACACACTCATATGCATGCGCACAAACATGTGCATGAATAAATAAATAAAGTCTCTTGAAAAGAAGGAAAAAGATAATTAGTTTTTGAATGGAAAAAAGGGCTATTTTCAGCATATTCAATCGTATCAACTTTTCTTATCAATGATATCTTCACTAGACATAAACTTTAATCTCTTGAGTATTTGTAAATGATTTTGCAATAATGATAAAGGTCTCATAGCTAGTATTGGCCATAAGGATGGAGAGACGCAGCATCGTAAGACAAATTTTGCTTTCTGCACTGTGTGGTTTAATTAGAACACAGTAACATAGCTTTTCTTATATGACTAGATAAATAGCAATTTTTTATTACAAAATCTCAAGAGTGATTCTAAGTATGGCTCAGAATTGAGTAGCATATTTAGAATAAATACATAGTTCCTGTGGAGAGTAGTGGAATACAGCAGTCTTACTGTTCTATTCTACTGCTGCATTTTAAATATCAGTTTTGCAACTCATGTTTAGAGTAAATATAGATATTAGTGCTCTGTGGTGTAATACGCTACTGTTACAAGTCCAGATTTTCATAACTCTTTTTAACCACTTTCCTCTCCGATCTACATACTTTTGCATATATAGGTATACATATCTCTCTCTATATATGTTTATATATATAAACATTCACATCTTCTTAGCAGCGCCATTGGCTCTAATTTCATGTAAAAGTAACTAGAGAGACATACATGGAGCTTACATAGGTATCCTCTTTCTCGTGACATGAAGACAAAATTCAGTAGCCTAAAACACAAGAGTATATCTGGAAAGATGGGCAAACCTTGTCCTCTATTATGATATGTTAATTCAAAATGTGCTATTTTTATATTCTATATATCACATATCATGGAACGCAAGCTGTAAAAACATGTGTTTTTCATTTTTGTAAGGTGCTTAGAGGCAATATTTTCCCTTTCACTTTGCATTATATGTTGTGATGGTCAGTTTTCATAGTGTTTGGATAACTCGATTAGATCTACATAACCCAAAGCCATACCTTTCTGGAAGGTCTAGGAAAGTATTTTCAGGAAGGAAGACTCATCTTGAATGTGGGAAGCAGCTGTCCCATGGGCTGGAGTCCAAGGCTAAATGAAGCCAAAGGGAGAAGGTGGTTGGGCTGCAACATTTATTTCCCTCTGCCTCCTGACAGTAGGTGCGCTGCAGACACTTGTCTACACAGATCAAGCTGGTCCCACATCCATGTCTTCCCATGCTACAGTGGCCAATTACCTCAAATGGTGAGCCAGAATAAATCCTCCATCTGTAATCTGTTTCTGGCCAGGTATTTGGTCAAAGAAGCAAGGCTGTAAGACACCAATGAAAGGTAGGAGGCATGGATTTCTATAAGTTAGCATATGATGTCACACATTCTGCCATAACACATCTGTGTCTTTTACATGAAATATAAGACATTTTATAACTTCCAAGAAATTTAAGAAATATGTTTAAAAAACAACCAAGTTTTCTTACTTTAATTTTATTTTAAAATTGCTTTTATTTAATTATCCAGAACCTCCCCCTCGCAATGTGTGTGTACCCGTGGAAGGCTGAGGGCAACTTGTTTGAGTTTACCCTCTCTTCTTCCACTCAGTGAGTTCAGGGTTCAGGGATCAAATTGAACTGGTTAGTATGCAGCAAGCCGCATTATCTGCTCTGTTATCCTGCAGAACCATTCCATTTTCACATTGTATTCATTTCACCATTCCTGTGATTCTTTCTCTTCCCTCATCCTTTGCCAGTCCCTTAGTGTAGAATTTATGCTCTACCATCCTGTCACTCCACACTAAATTCAAGTTATTTTAAATAGGTTTTTGCCTTTTAATTGTTTTGTTGCATGTCTTGTTAACACATTACACTTGAAATCTGGTCAAAAACAAAAAAGAAGTTGGCAGGTTTTTTTGTTTGCTTTTTAGTTTCATATCATTGTCAACCTTAAGTCAAAATTCCATTCTAATGATCAAATACAAGTCTAGACCTATTTCTAGAAGAAAATGTAAAAATACATGCAAATGTGTTACACTTTCTAAGAATTTTCTTCTTCGCTAAATGTTCTGGACATGACTCTTAAAGACAACCTCTCAAAAGTTTGCAATATGACCGGATTAGGAGAGATCTCTCAGAAGTCAAGACTACTGGTTGTATGTGCAGAGGTTCTGGGTTCAGTTCTCAGCCCAACACATCTGCTTAAAACTGCTTCTAGCTCCATTTCTGAGGAATCTGATACCCCTCTCTGGGCTTCAAGGGCTCCTGCATGTGTGTAGTGCTCATAAACTCACAAAGCTCATGCAAATACAAATAAAATAAAACAGTAAATAATTTCGTTATATGTTTATCAGTATAAAGGATGTTTTCTTGTGCTCTGTACACTAGAGTTTACCAGGAGAAATGATGTTTGTAATGGTCTGTCGGAATTTGATCACTTACTGGTTAAAGATTCCCTATGACCACTTTTAAAAACCCTGTGCAATTTTATATGTGCATTTGGGTTTCTATAAGTATCTTATTCTAACTGTGGGAAGCAACAATATCAATAAAAGTTCCTGTTCTTTATTCCTATAGTGCCATAGAAGAAAATGCCTACCTTTTGTAAACTAAATGAAACTGAGAGGTTTCTTACAACCTCTCATACATAACATTTACAAAGAAGACCCAGAATCTACATTTATTCTAGTCCCCTGGGATTTTTCCTATCCATGCTAGGAAATGGGCCTAGCACATGCTGAGTTGTGTCATTTTTTAACTTAAATTTTATACAACATTAAGAGCTCTGTTTTAATATTTTCATCTGAGATACTCTAACTGACTGACTCTTGGGACATTGATGTCGCTGTGTCCCAGAGGGCTCTTTTTCAGCCATCAGTACTTATCACATTCATTGCCACTGCACATCTCCTTGTAAGGGAAGGAACCAGGCTTTCCTCTGTTGGGAAGTCGGTACATGCTGCAGCACCTTTTACCAACTTAACACTATTACATATTGTGTGAAACCTCACTGAAACTTGCTCACATCAAGTTTACTTTAAGAAAAGTATCTAATGAAACATCCTATGTCCTCTTGCCTCACGTTCAACCTCAAAGCTAGTTTCTGAGTGAATTCAACATGCAGTTCCCCTGAAAATTCTGGCAATGTCGAACAGTCTCAGGCTCCGTTGGAGCTTTATCATTCTCTTTTACAGTATGGGAGCTTGAACCGAGTGCCTCATGAATGCCAAGCAACTTGCTGCTCCTCCCCCATCTTACTGTTTTATCTAGAGATGGTCTTAATTCTTTCTATGATGCCTAGGATTATTACCTAGTGCCAACCCCATGAATGCACAATCCAGGCAAGGCTTGAATTTGAAACCCTCCTGCCTGGGCTTCCTGTGGACCTGGTTCTCTGTCCCCAGATGTGCCTCCTTTGTTCAGCTTACCTCTCACCACTGTGCCTTTGTAGTGAACCATCTCATGTAACATAACCTTGTAGGCCCACTGACCCCAAAGAAAGCCTCCCAAGACTTGGTTGCTGTCACTGGTTCTCTTTAGGCAGGATTTCCCAACCCTGAGGTAGTCTCCAAATTCTGATGGCAGATGCAGCTCTCCATGCTCAAGGAAGTTGTCCTGAGGTGGGATGACAGTGACACTGTGGCTCACCATCGTGTGATAGAAGCACGTAGTTTGGTTCTGTGTCTGCAACACAGCATAAAGTCAGAGTGCCTTTAATTTGGCTTATTTTCTCATTTCGAAATGTGTTGAGAGGTCCTTAATCATCAAGGAAATGCAAATCAAAATGATCCTGAGATTCCATTTTGCACCTACCAGAACGGCTAAGATAAAAAACTCAAGTGTCAACACATGCTGGTGAGGATATGGAGATAGGTGAACACTCCTCAATTACTGCTGGGTGTGCAAACTTGTGCAACCACTTTAGAAATTAATCTGGCACTTTCTCAGAAAATTGCAAATATGCTACCTCAAGACCCAGCTATACAACCCCTGGGCATATACTTGAAAGCTGCTCTACCAAACACCAAAGACACTTGTTCAACTATGTTCATAGCCGCTTTACCTGTAATAGCCAGAATCCGGAAACAGCCTAGATGTCCCTTAACCAAAGAATGGGTAAAGAAACTATGGTATATTTACACAATCAAATACTATGCTATTAAAAACAAAGAAATCATATTTTCAGGCAAATGGATATCAATAGAAAAGTTTATCCTGAGTTAGATAACCCAGACCCATAAACATATGCATGATATACACTCAGTTATAATTGGATATTAGCCCAACATAAATGTACTCTGAGAGACTCCATCTAGTATTTGATCAGGAAAGATGCTGGGGCTCACTGCTGGAATACGTGCGGAACACTGAGAGTCATAGGGGAGAATGGTGTGTGGGGGGGTGTTAGACCTCCTGTTCAAATATAGTCAAAGGCCAGCTCATTCTCCATGGCTGTGAGGATGAGTGGGGACTGCCTCTGGCATGGAATCTGGTGCCCTAATTTGATCACTTCCCCTTGGTAGGGAGGCCTGGTAGGCACAGAAGAAGGGGAAGCAGGCTATCTAGAGGCGACCTTATAGGTTGTGGTCATGTGGTGGGGGAGGAGGTCCCCTTCTGTCAGAGACCTAGTGGAGGTGAATAGGGTGGAAAAGTGAGGGAGGGTGTGAAAGGGAAGATACAAGCAAGGGGATAACAATTGGAATGTAATCTGAATAAATTATAATAAATTAAAATTTTTTAAAAAATGGGTATTATTTAAAGTGTGTGGTATTGACTTGTCCCTGAGGGGGGAAAACTGGTCAAAAAAAAACCCCGAGAACGGAGGGATTTATGTTGTCCTGCAAAGTTCTTGGAAAGTTCTTCATGTTTGCGGGAAGCGCGGTGTCAGGAGCTTATTGGAGTCAATTGCATGGCATTTGCGGCCAGCAAGTGGTGACAGATGAATGCTTGGACTCAAAAGTCTAATACCTTAGCCCACAGTATGTTGCCACCCACTGAGATTGTCCCTCATGAGCATGCCTACAGGCTTGTCTCTTGGGTGATGGTAGATTTGGTCAAGTTGACAATCAATATTAAGTATCATAGGATGACAACCAATTAGCTCCATAGTGCTACATGCAAACAAATATTAAATCCACTCATTACCTTTGTCATGGCCAGATCACATTATTTCAACAGTGTAATCAAACTTAAATTCATTTGTATTCATAGTAAATTTCACTAGATGTGAAATTAATACAATTCAAACGTTCTACAATTTAAACAGGTCATTTAATTATAAATTATAGTGTGTTACTACATATTTTATCTGTAAATCTCATTTTTAAAATAGGAATTTATTAGAAATGAGGCTTGAAGTAATAGTCTAAATTATTTAATTCCCCCCAAAATTATGTCCAATTAATTGTATAATGCATTTTCCCATCAACGAAAAGTTTACTTTGAGAGCAAACTTGGAATTAGGAAGGAAACAAGGAAAATAAAAATATTCAGTAAAGAAGACAAGGAAAGAGAAATATCAGATGCTACCCGCATACTTAAGCTGGGACCCTTTTGAGAATCACCATCAATAACTACATGTCCGACAGTCTCTGTTGACTGGGGATTTATTAAAGGAGCATTGTCTGGACACCACTAGTGGACTAGAGGAAACTGTTTCATAGGGATGAACAAAGCTGGTGGAGCACAAGTTGTGTGTATCTCCTACTAGGACCAGTCATGTATGTAATGATGGCACCATTAGCTAACGTGATGGACAGTGTACTTACTAGACAAACTTCAAAGGCAGGGCAGTGTTCCTATAATGTGTCATAGAGATAAAAAATATTAATGGATTTGAACAAGCATGTATTGCAGCTGTTGCTTTAGCATCAGAATTGGATTTGAAAAACAGAAGAAGCACAAGAGGTGATGAATATGCATATAGTATATATAATACATATTATATATCATGAATAGACACACATTTAAACATATTTTATATAGTTATATACATATACATATATTTATATATAAATGCAACACACACACATATATACATATACATATATACACATATAATTACCTCAGTTCACATGTTAATGTTCAGGCTCTAAGAAAAACATCATCAGCAAAGCAAAACCACAAGTGAAACAATATCTTTTCTGACTACTGTGATGTTTGCTTAGCCAAGTAAATGCCATGCAGCACAAGGAGGAATTAAGTGCCCAAAGTTACAAGAGTTCTGGGCCACAGTGAAAAGAACTGTGGGAAAGATTACTAAATATTCCATCAGATATTAATGTGTCTTTACAGTTTCTGCAGTTTTCCCCTGAAGGTCTCACAGAACTGAAAGCGTCCACAGCTTTGTCTCCGTTTGAGACAGAACACAACTAATATCTGCCAGTCATGACAGGGATGCATTGACTGACACAAGAATGTGGAGTTACAAGAAGTTTTTAAAAAATATTTTTCTATTTTTCACATATACATTTATATTATTACACATAGATACAATAAACTACCTTCAGCAAGAAGAGCCACAAACAATCAGGAGTTATATAAATGTTACATTCTTAGTGTTTTGACTATTTATATTTGGCAGCCTTGAAGAAAACATCTTTCCTGCCTTGGTGTGTCTAAAATTCTGAATGTAAATCAATATCTATCATATCATTATTAACTTAAAACAGCAATCTAGACTTGAAAACATCTTAACCCCTAAACAACTAAGCTTTACTGTAAAACTAAACTATCTGGTTTTCAATAACATCAGAGACTTGAGAAGGAATAAAATTGATTACCTGAGTATACCAGGAGGTCAGGTTAGTAGCTTTCCAAATGAGAAGATGACAGAGACAGTTTGCTACCTGAACAGTCACCCAAAACTATCTATAACGTTGGAGTATCATCTTCAGCCTTCTGGCTCAATATATCCGACAGACATGTTTGTGAGGCAGGAACTATTGAGGACTTGCTTAGCCTATGTTGGCAGAGTTTTGCTGTCGACACTGCCTGCATCCAAGCTTGCCCTGTCCGTGGTAGAAACGAGGACATTGTGCCCAGTGGCTTGTTTGCCACATTTAAAGCCATTTCCATAAAGACGTTCTTTGATGTTCAAGGGTTGTAACATAAAGTCCTAAGGCTTTTTACATATGGCCAATTAGAGAAAAATTAAACTTATTCATATAATGCTATCACAGGTCTGTGAGTGTGCATTGTTCTAAACATCAATGCTTTAGTCTTCTCTGCAAGTAAAAGTGGGTTCCTTTAACCTTTGATTTACAGACAAGGAAACAGAACATCCATGTCATTAGGCCTGCTTAGGAAATGTTGGTCTGGAGGTGTAGTAAGAGCCTCCTGGATGCTGGGCAAGGTCTCTACCCCAGCTAACTTTTAGGTACTCCACAAAAATTAAGCTGACTTCCTTGCTCACTAATGAAATAGACTCACCTGCACTTTTTTGTGGGGAAGGATCTTAAGGATACTCAAAAGTTTCAAAATCTCTGAAAAGGCAGGAAAGTGTTGTAGATATTTTATAGGTTTCAAATATTTTGAAAACCTCATAATTGTAGTGTCAGAACACTATGAAATGGATTAAATGGTTTTTTGTTTGTTTCTTTGTTTTTCTTTTCTCTTCAACCTTTACCCTCAGTTGTTATTTATTTTATTTTTGGAGGGAAAACACCACTTTTACTCTTGCCTTCCATGAAAAAAAAATCCTCCTATTAATAATACAAAAATGATCCCTATGCCATCATATGCTCAGAAATTACAATAAGCCACATGGTTTTATGCTTAGAAACCCTTCCCTCCCCATCTGTAAACTTTCAGAGCAAGGCAAGAATTGTAATGCTTTCTTCTAAACTCTAATCAAGGTTACTTTGGAAAAAAACTTATAAGTTACAAGCACATATTACTGTTGAGGGAAAAGTAATTTGTTGTAATCATTTTTAATTATAGTTATTTTTAATTATCTTTGCTGTATGTGTAAACATTAAAAATACAAACAGCGCTGCGATCGCACAGATGGTTGGTGCCGTTACCCAGGCTGTCAGCACCATTTGAACACCACTGCCTCCTTCTCCATAATTGTAAGGAAAGGCAATAAAGTTGCTTCTTGGAAACTGTTTTCATGTTTGAGCAAACTGCTTTCGCTCAGGATGGGGAAAACAAATCGGAAATTTCTGCCATCTCTTCTATCTCAGTAGGGCTGTTGAATCCCTCATCTTCTGAGATGTTCCTCATGGTGAATGGTTAAGGGTCTCACAGTGGAGAGCCTTGAGATTGCTTTGTTCAGTTTTACACCAATTTAGTTAACTAGGCAAGTCTAGAAATGATACATATTTAAAAGGCTTCTTTTTTCAAAACTTGAAAAATACATAAAGGAAACAGCAATACAAATTTCACACATATAATATTCTAAATATATTATTTTATTCAGGTTTGCATACAACAACCAAAGCAATACAACTCAACATCCCATAGATTTTTTTACTTCTCATTAATGTCACTCTATGATTAGAGAAAGAATATATATATTCTTTCCCACTGAACTTGAAAATTAGATTTGTGCCATCTAATGGTCAGTACTGGAGTAGAGGATGACCTTCAGTATTGGCCTCCTATAGCCTGACTTTGTTAGTAAGGGCATGCTGTATTTCATTCACTGAAGGGAGAGGAGAAGAGAAGAGGAGAGGAGAGGAGAGGAGAGGAGAGGAGAGAAGAGGAAAGGAGAGGAGAAGAGAAGAGAGGAGAGAGGGCAATTGTGAGAGCATACAGGAAAGAGAGAGAGAGGGAGGGAGGGAGTGAGGGAGGGAGGTGAGGAGAGGAGAGGAGAGAAGGGAGAGAAGAGAGGAGGGAAGAGGGGAGAGAGGAGAAGAGGGAGAGGGGACAGAGAAGAAGGGGAGGGAGGAGTGGGGAAAGAGAAGGAGGAAATGGGCACTTGTTACAAAATCAGATTATTTAAGTTGTACCACAGGAACCTACATTGAAGAAAGTAAGAACTGACTCTTGCAAGGTCTCTGATCTCCATGTCAACTCCAAGGCATGTATATGTATAGACACATGCTTGCATAGACACATGCACACAGAAGTGTAGAGACATACGCATATATACATGCATACAAGGATGCATGCGCACACACGCACACACACACATACATACACACACACATAAATAAATGTAAAAAAAATTACACCACCACAGAATTTTTAAAAAATAAAAGAGTAATCTCTCTACACATGTAATTGCAACTAAAAGAGCAGACTGTTCAGGGCAGTTCTGATTGGTGATGTTGGCAGTAGATGTGGTAGCTGTGTCTACGTTCTGGTTTCCCACCAGTGATTCTGCTCATCTGGGTGATGCTCAGGGTGCACACAGAGAACTGCTGGGAACAGCTGCCATGTCAGTGTCACGATCCCATGTACTTTTGTATTGTGTTGGAATACAGTCCTCAGTGTATCGTGCCAGGATGGGGGGGGGCATGTGAGGGGTGGTTAGATCGTGAACACAGATGCCTCGTGAGTGGAATCATCATACTACTGCCTCTAAGAACTTTCTTGCCCTTTTCTTTTGTATGAGGACAAAGTGAGAAAACATCATTTGTAAAGGAGCAAGTGCCCCACCACAGGACAAAATGCCATTAGATTGACTGTGGACTCCAAGCACCCAGCACCTCAAGAGGTAGATTACTTACTTTCATACACTACTGGGCCTGTTGCTGATAACCGATCATATAAAAAAAAAAGACACAAAAACCCAAAAGTAAGTTTTTAGGTTTCTTCTCATGGCAGATCATTGAGGGAACATGGTAGGCTAACATTCACCCAAAGCTGAGAAAGAAAACCCTAAGTATAACAAAAGTCACATTTTCTTTTCTTTTCTTTCTTTCTTTCTTTCTTTCTTTCTTTCTTTCTTTCTTTCTTTCTTTTTTAAACAAAACTAATGGTTAATGATGAAGCACTGAAGATCCTTAAAGACTGAGTTGTAATTTATTACTTACTGAAAGTGTGTGATAAACAATCACAAGGTATGTCTCTTTGGGGGCTTTTTCTGACTTATGTCAGAGATAAGAAAACAAAGGCTGAATTACCATTTCGTGCCAATTTTATATTTAATGATGAATTTGCCCTTATTAAACCTTAGTACATTGCTGAGACAGTGGAAGATTGTCCTATCGACTTGGAGGCTGTGGTAAAGGGTTCCGTCCAGTGTTTCACTTGTTTATAAGCCAGCACAGCTTCTGCTGCTGCATTATATAAGCTGACTAGGAATCTCTAATTCATGTTTTTGCTATAAATGTTAATTCTCATTGTATGGGAAAGTATTCTAATATATGCATTATATAAGCTGAGTAGGAACTTCTAATTTGTGTTTTCCATGTGAATGCTGATTTTCGTTGTATGGGAACGCAATTCACATATGTGTTCTGCATTTTTTATTTGAGAAGATATTAAATTGAATAATATATACTTTTTGATTTTTAAGTTGCATTTACTGGGGTGCATGTTCATGACTATGTGATGTGCATGGACACACATGTGCTGCAGAACATATGTGGGGTTTGGAAAACAACTTGTGGAAAGCAGATTTCTCCTTCCACAATGTGGCTACTGGAAATCAAACACAGTTTCACAAGCTTTCCAGCAGGTGCCTTTAGTCTCTTAACCATGTTGGCAGTTCTCCAACCATATATTATTTATAAAACATAAAGATATGACATTGAAGGGCCTCCAAACTATGATGTTTTATAATAAAAGGATTTAAATAAAAAATTGGTCTCATTGACTCCCTATGCAATACTAATTTTTAGTGTGTTAGAAAAGCTTTAAACTGTCTTCTAATTCATTATAAAATGTATAATTTGTATTAAAACTAAGTCTCCACAGTTTTATGTAGAGTATTAGACCTTCCTTTCCTGTTTTGACGCAGTCTCTGGCCTCAGTCTCTTCTCCATTCCTGACCTTCTAATTTTCACTACATACATCAGACTTTTTCTCACTTACAAAATATCTGACAGAACAAATTAAATTGATGACAGATGTGTCATGTTTAACAATTTCAGAGGTCCTAGTTCATGGTTGGCTGTGTCTATTCTTGTAAATGTTGCTTTTATTTCCTTATGTGTGGGGACTAGAAGAGAGCCATAGTCGAGCTTTACAACTATGTGGCTTGGGGTCAGCCTAGAACTTTTGTAACTATCCCTAGGCATAGGCCTGGAAACTACTAGCCTCCATACAATCTAATCTTCTGCAAGCCTGGACCTTGAAGGCTTCAGCTTTCAGCCTCCTCTACTAACCTAAACTTAGAATGTTTTCACCATTTCTAGCTCTTTCTGAACTCTGGCTGGCTGATTAAACTCAGCAGTCCTGGCTCAAAATTTCTCTCTAATCTGACTGATTCAAACTGGCTTCTCTCTGCTTCTCACTGAAATGCTCTGCTTGGAAAAAAATGCCTCTCGACTCCACAAACTCCACTGACTGCAATAACTGAATGGAACTGCATGAACTCAACAGCACTCAATTGAGCTGTACCAAACTGTACTGTACTCTAAAACTCTACTGTCTCCACAAACTCTCTTGACCTCTCTCTGTGTAGCTTATAAGTAGTTTTTCTTTCCTGTCTTTGTGAGAATTTGGCATATCCTGTCTCTGTCTCATTCTGCCAAATCTTTCTCTGATTGGTCACTTTGTCCGACTCTCAACTGGACATCATTGTTTGGTCTTAAAGTTGTGTCTGTATTCCAGTGAGAGGGACTAAAGGTGTCTACTAAGGGTATGTTTCTATTCCAGCTGGATCACACAGACCCACGTTTTTGGATGTGATCCCTTACCAGTGTAATCATGTTGCTGGATTAAAATGCTCACACATCCCTTCACCCTCAGGCTGAGCGTTATGACTGCCTGTGTCACATGTAGAGGTAAGAGGAAAGTCTGCAGGAATCACCCCTCTCCTTCCATTATGTAAGTTCTGGAGATCATACTCAAGTAAAATCAGGTCCGATGGCAAACACCATTTCTGCTGTCCCACTTGGTCTGATGGCAAGCACCTATTCTGCTAGCCCACCTGGTCTGATGGCAAACACCTGTTCTGCTGTCCCACCTGGTCTGATAACAAACACCTTTTCTACTGGCCCACCTGGCTGGACCAGCTACTTCTGTATACTAGCCTTTGCTTCTTGATACTCACTTTCTCCAGATCTTCCATTCGTATATTTGCTTATACCTAACAAAATCAGAATCCAAACACTACTAAGTAGTCTTAGGGTCTTTCATAACACGGGTTTGCTGATCTATCTTGCTCATTTGAAACCTGCCTGGAATTCTCTCCCAAATGCTACACACGCATTCAGTTATCTGTGTGAAAGTTTTATGTGATGTCTGATGAACATATAGACTTGATAGGTTCAAGGCTAAACTCCTGGCCTCATTCCAAACTATCTCCTACCTGAGACTTACCAGCCCATCTGAAGGCACCTCTATCTTTTAGTGTCTTGATTAAAAGCTGTTTCTCTAGAACAAATCCCTTTGAATCTTAGGATGTTAGATTTCAGGTATGAACTCTGAGAGTTACTTCACCTCCCACATGGTGAACTTCTGGTTTGTTTGTTTGTTTGTTTGTTTCCACCAAACAGGATTCTTCACTGGATTGCTAATCAGTTGGAAACATTACATCCTCCCACTTGATTATGCTGTAATTTTCTTAGTCTTAAATGATGTGCACAGTGCCCTTGGGCACCAGTGACAGCTCCTACTAATTATGAGTTACCTTCCATGCTTTGGGAAATGAAACATTGAAACAGTGGCCTAAAGTCAATTGTCAGCCCTACAGTTATGTCAACACTGTAGCTTTATTCTGCCTCTTCTGGTTTCTTCATCCAATTTCATCTCATTTTCATCCATTTTAGGACAAACAGATAAGGTGTTTCCTCAACTCTAATCTAAATCTAAGCCTGAAGCCCAGATGTACAGAGTCCAGCATTCACAGATGCCTGTGGCCACTCAGTCTCTCCAAATGTATCCTCCAGTGTAAGTTGTAGGTTTCCATTTTCGCTCAAGATAATAAAATTACTGCCTTTTCTCCATGTATACTGACTATGCTCTCATCATAAAGAAGGAAAGACGAGTATGGAGAGGTGGCTCGGTGGTTAAAAGTGATTGTCTGCTTCTTTTCCAGCTGACCTGAGTTCAGTTCCCAGCAACTATGTATGGCTGCTCACACCTGCCTGTAACTCCAGCTCCAGGGGATCTGGTGCAATCTCTGGTCTCTGTGAACACCTGTATCTACGTGTGTACACATATAATTATTAAATATAGAAAAGAAGGCATGGATGGAGGAAGAAAAAAGAATAGACAGGGAAATGCTTGTATAAGGATAAAATGGAAGCTATTCTGAAAATCCTTATGACCTCCCATCATAAAGAATCTTGAAATATGTATCCAACTATCAGGGTGTCTGGAAGACAAATATCTGTGTCTGATTTATAGATTCTATGCATTCATAAAGGTTTTCCTTTTAACTAAAATGGATACTCTACAATAGGCATGTGACCAATTTTGATGTAGGTAGTTAAGAACCCTGGGTCTGTTTCACCAGCTTAAAAAAAAAAAAAAAAGAAAAGAAAAGAAAAGAAAAAAAGAACACTGTTGCTGTTTGAATGAGATGCCCCCACATTTTGGAAATCTGTATGCTGGTTTTGGTTTTACAGTTGTAAGATTTGTGGTTACAGTTAAGAGATTGCCTTGGAGCTCCAAAGAGACTTCAGACTTTAAAACAATATTGTGACTACGAAAGAGGACATGAGCTTTTGAAGTTGGACAAAATGCACTCTGCCTGATATGACCATAGGAATACAGGGGCTAAGAAGTAGAATGCAGTGATTTGAACTAGATGTACCACACATTCTCAGGAATCTGAATGCTCCATCCCCAGTTAGTGGCACTGTTTTGGTAGGCTTTGAAGGTGTGCCTACTGATGCGAATATGTCAGTAGGGGTAGGTTTTGAGGATTCAAAACCCACACACGTTCTCTTTCCAATCTGATCTTTCTGCTTCTTGTTGGCAGGTCATGATGTGAGTTCCCTGCTATTGTGTCATTCACCTGCTGTTTTTTAACTATTCTCTGCCATCATGGACTGTATCAGTTTGGAAACAAGCTACATAAATTATTTCTTCTATGAAGAACCTTGGCCATGGTATTTTATTACAGCAGTAGAATTAAAACTGAGTGAGTGCCAAACAGTAAGTCCAAATGTGAGGCTATCATTTTCATAAAATTATAAAGCCAATTCGTAGAGTTGCTTTTCATGAGACAATTATATGTGTGGAAACTGTTCTGTTCTTGTTAGCAGCATGTATTGGGTCAGCGTGTTTCTCAGGTAAATGCTTAGATGGTTGGAGAGTACATGCTTAGTCTCCTCTCCTACTCCTCTCATTTACATGGTTCAGAAACCGAAAAGCAAAAAGGACCTAAAGATATTGTTCTAAGAATAGCACAAGCTTATTGATATGCCTTGATATAGTGTAAAGAATATTAATTAGATTGTTTTTCCTAAGAAATCTGTTGGATCCGATAAGGGATTTCCTGTTGGTGACATTTGGAAACATCAACACCAAATGTGTGCTAGTTCTTACCAAGTTTTTAGGATTTCAGCACCGTGTATTGTTGTCAGTATTTCTGCTTTGACTCAGGTACATGTGATCTCTGCTGTTTAACCATATGGTATGTATTGCAGTCAGCTGAGCATGTCTATGAAATGTAAGAGTATAATAAAACTTGCTGTAAAAGAGGTGCTAGCCACAGGCCAAGTCACTTCTACACATAGTGTCTTTTGTAGTGAACCCTGAGATCACAGGGGAGATTACCACACATATTACTGATTCATGACTATCACAGGGATATGTTCATAGCATCCTTTCCATGTTCAACCCTGAATTTTACTCTGAAAATCCAAATCCTCTAGTGAAACTTGACATATATCGAGAGTGGTGTCAGAGACAAGATTTGGGAAACATGAATAATTGGACAGTCCTAGAAGAAATGGTGAAATGTGATTAAAGGGGGAAAATTCAAATGGAGACAGAAATGATGAAAGTGGGAAGGAAGGAAGGAAGGAAGGAAGGAAGGAAGGAAGGAAGGAAGGAAGGAAGGAAGAAGGAAGGAAGGGAGGGAGGGAGGGAGGGAGGGAGGAAGGAAGGAAGAAGGAAGGAAGGCAAAGAAAGTATGAAGAGAGGGTGACGAAAGAGTTCCGAGGGGAACATGTTGAATAGAGGCTATGGGATCACCTGCCTACATTAATGGCAATAAAGAGACATTATGATAAAAGCAGGAGCTAAAAGGAGAAGTGTGAGTAATTTCTGCTCAATTCAGAAAGAAACTGAGGGATGCATGGTTCTGGAAATGGGAATAGATTAGATGAAGCTGTGTTTCCAGAAGATTAATTTTATAAGCACTATGAAGAGTGGATTGGCATGAAACTGGATTGAGAGGACAGCTAGCCGTGTGTTGAAATAACCCATGTGTGAAGTTATGAGAGACAGGACAAAATGGCAACTGCTGAAATGGAAACGAGGAAAAAAGAAGAAAGAGTCATTAAGCAGAACCAGCAGAACCGCAACAGACTGAATGTGCCTCATTCTGTTCCTAAGCAGAGAGCTTACAAATAGAGAACCTCGCAACCAGAGTTCCCTCGATTCTAAAATAATCTCCCAATTGCTATAATTTGTGCTTTGACTATTTAATGAAAATGGTTATGTCTTGGTTCTAAGTGCACTGGTGGTTTCCAAAATAAATCACTGTCTTCTCTATGAAAATACATCATACGTTCCAGGTCTTTGTCACAAAATACTTTGTAGAGTATTTGTACCATAGTTACCCTCCTCCTGATAGACCCAAACTATTTGGTTACTCTGACCCAAAGATATACACACAGATGATGGGAAAATGTGGCCAAAAAGTAATCCCTGGATTATGCTTCCCTAGATCTTGGGAAATAACCAGCTGGTTACCCCGTTTGTGCCTCTCTCTCTAGTGAAAGGGGAGTTTGACTTCATTTCCCTTAGATATGGCTGTACCCAGATTTTTGACAAGGAAGTGCTGGCAGTAGTGATGAGCAGCATTTTCCGGCTGTGTGCACATAATTATCCATGTCTTCATTTCTATACTGTGAACTTCATGGAAGACTTTCTATGTATGCTACTTTCAAGTGGCCTTGCCAAGCATCTGTCAATGTTATCTGGACCTCAGTCAGTTATAGTCCCTGAAGGGACTACAAAAACTCTACCTCCCATTCTCCATCCTGAACTCTAATAACACATTTTAGTTATATTTAAACCACTGAACAATTTGGGAAATTCGTGAAAGCACTTGGTCACACTAATGCCAAGGTATAAAGTTTCTCTTTGAAAGCATTATTTGAAAAATTAGAATCATGGCCGAGATTCAGTTTGGTGAGATGACTATAAAATCGGGTCAAGTATAGTATTAGAGCTAAAATTGAAAATGCTTTGTGTAAAATACATATCTAAAGTTTGCAGAACCTTCTGGTGAACACAGCCATAGAAGACCTGCTCTCTTAGGTGAGTTGAATATTTTAAGGGCTGATGAAAGAAGTTCATTTTGAGAACCACGAAAATGCTAGTGTGGGAAGCAGAGCCAAGGAATGGCAACTAGCAAGCTGCAGAGGACACTAAATGAGCATCCCCTTTTGTTTTCTATTTGCTTCCTGGGAAGAAGGTCGGCTATTTTCTCTGCCGTGATACTTCTGATACTCTACAAAATGGCCCTAACCAGTCTTGAATACAACCTCTAACACATAATTATCTCATGTCTTTAATTATAGGCATGAAATCAGGAGACTGCTGTATTGGGAATTTTTAAAGTCTATAACGGGCCAACAGAGATTGGAATGAGAGTGTTGTAGTTACCAAGGTGTGGGAAACAATGAGAAATTTAGAGTTAGATTGAAAATCAGCTGAGGTCAAAACATTAGAGGAAGAAGCTTCAGTGAAGTCAAATAAAAGGAATCAAGGTTATCACAATGTGGGAGGAAACCTGAGCAGTAAAAATCTTCAGGTGAAAATGTTGTAATAGAAAGTTAAGAACTCAGAAGACAAACAAATCATGTGGTAGCAGCATTTAATCTAGAGCCCAAGTAAAACAAAACAGAATTAATAAAATTCAACAGAAATAAGGTGTATCATTTAGGATTGGGGGATGATATATTAGGCAAGAAATGTTGTATATAAAATTGACACTAAAATCAGATGCTGTACAGATAAAACATTGGGTTTTGTTTGTTTGTTTATTTTTTCATTTTGAAATAGAGACCCAGTATGTACAACATTTCTTTTTTCTCCCACTTTCCCTTTAGGTCATTTATATGGCTCTGCTTCACCTATAGGTTGCATTTGGTCTTGAATCAAAAAGGACCTATAGATATTTCCATTTTAATTAGTTCCATGTTCTTCTGGAGAATGGCACCCACACAAGAGACCAAGTAGTAAAGCCTTGTCATGAAGATCATGACCTTTGCTTCAAACTAATGTGTTGCCATTTTCCCAGCTCCTCTATTGGGCAAAACAAGGCACCCACAAAATTCATCTTGCTAGAGTGTAACTTAATTTAGTGCAAGAATGAAACAAAATAAAGGTGGCATCAATGTGCAACTTCACTAGAGAAAGAGCTTCAATTGTCCATCTAAATAATCATATGGGTAATTTTTTTTTTGATTTATTTATTTATTTTTTTTAATTTTTTCTCCTTTATTAATTTATTCTTGTTACATCTCAATGGTTATCCCATCCCTTGTATCCTCCCATTCTTCCCTCCCTCCCATTTTCCCCTTATTCCCCTCCCCTATGACTGTTCCTGAGGGGGATTACCTCCCCCTGTATATGTTCATAGGGTATCAAATCTCTTCTTGGTAACCTGCTGTCCTTCCTCTGAGTGCCACAAAGTCTCCCCCTCCAGGGGACATGGTCAAAGGTGAGGCACCAGCCAAGGATAATATAGGCGGTAAACCTTAAACCCATATGGGTAATTTTTGAACAATCAACTACTGTGTCCTGTAAAGTTTTATTGGAGAAGATAACTAAGCAAAGAAAGAGAGAAGAAATAAAATAGAGGCTTTAAGAAAATTCAGACTCCACTCTCCCTACCAAGAGCTGATGTGAGCATTTGATGGCCTAGCCAGAGCAGTGTGGAGAGCTTACTCTAATAGTGCATATAAGGGAGAGCCAGTGGACAGACCGGCTCAGTTACCACGCAGGCCCAGATGCAGGGCTCTGAGTTGGCCCACCCCAAAATATATGTCATAGGCAAATGGATGGGAGGCAAAGAAAAGGTTAATTTTGTTGATCCAAGGCTGCAGGATCTACTAGACACAGGACAACAGCAGGATAATCTGGAGTAATACCACTGAGGATCCAATATTGATGGTGTTACAGAAGCCAGAGATTTTGAATCATATCAGTTTCTTAGTGCAATGACCATTTGCAAGTAGAGATGTGTGGACAGAGGGATATACTGTGGGGACACACTGTGACATACTAGTATAGTTTCCATAATGAGATGGTTTCTACGTGTTGTTGTTGTTATTGTTTCTCTCTCTCTCTCTCTCTCTCTCTCTCTCTCTCTCTCTCTCTCTCTCTCTCTCTGTCTCTCTCTCTCTCTCTCTCTCTCTCTGTGTGTGTGTGTGTGTGTGTGTGTGTGTGTTTTATTGGAGGGGAAGGTTGCAAGGGCAAAGGGTGGATGGATATGAGGGTATGGGGAGTGAGCAGGTGCCAGCAACCAGGGCTAACAGGATTCTGAAACCTGAGGATAGAGGTGGTTTGTTGGGGAAAGTGAAGACTTTATCAACCTGTTGATTTCAATCAAGTGGCTCCCAAATAGCACAAGTAATCTTTCTTTATATAATCATAAGCCTCCTCCCCTCAGCAGAGACGACATTGATTATTTTATTTAAAGAAATCAACATCAGCAGTACATAAGACCCATCATTACAAAAGAGCCAGGCGTGGTGGCATACACCTTTAATCCCAGGACTCAGAAGGCAGAGGCAGGTAGATCACTGTGAGTTCGAGGCCCGCCTGGTCTACAAAGTGGGTCCAAGATAGCCAAGATAACAGAGAAACCCTGTCTCGAAAAAACAGAAACAAAAACAAAACAAACAAACAAACAAACAAAAGTGTCAATAGATTACGTTCCCCCTTCTCTCCCGCTGGGTCAATCACCCTCCAACTGTATTTTGCACTACAAAACAAAATTTCAGCAAGCCAAACAGAAATTTCTAGTCAGGGTTGTCCTGTGGTCATCATGAGCATATGCCTCGCTGGCATCAAATACATTTAAACAGTTATGCACAGTGAGAGACAGATTAGCCATTTGTAGGTATAAATCTGGTCGTCTAGTGACACCTCTTTGTCATAATACCTTTTTAATGGCAGACAGAGATGCTCATTGTACCAAACAGTCTTTCCTGATATGTACCCATCAATTCATGATACCATCTTTCCAAGAATCATGTTTAAGTCTCTATTGATCAAGCACAGCTTCCTCAGAACAGTGATGTAAGCAGGACCCACTTTTCTCCACAACTGTACTGTTTCTCTGGGGACACAGCTAAGTGCCCCCAAATACCCAGGATTAATGGTCACACTTGGAAGATTGATATAGGTAGAGGGAGCAGAGAAGGGTTTTATCCCTCGAAAGAATTTTGAGAAAAAGCTAGAATCATCCATGAGGTTTTTTAGCCCACATGATCCCATCTTTACCAGTAACTGAAGAAGTGAAATTAAATGTTGCTCTGAGTATAGGCAGCATTGTAAAAGTGAGGAGAGCTGGCAGCAAGCATGATCAGGTAATAAGCACAGAGGCCACCAAATCTCCCCACAGGTCCTTGCTAAGTGGGTAGGGGTTTCCATGGGCCTCGGTGCAGTAGAGTCTCATCAGTGAAGCACTCCACTGTTCCCTGCAGATGCTGCTTAGCCACTACCAAGTGGGACTGGGGTGCATGATGTGAACCTCGCAAAGAGTCAATACAAAGTTTTTAAAAACTATTGATAAAACTTGAATCCATCAATGGTCTTTGCATATATTTCAGTATTTCAAACTAAGAATGGGCTCTTATGTTAAATGTGCATGGGTCCTATCTAACTCTGAGATTCAAATATAGCAATCACATTCTTAACATTTACCGATCTTCCTGACTTTGAAATATGCTTAGGGTGATGGTGAAGTCCTGGGTGTTTGTTAACGTCAGACACACTTGGTCTTGATGTCTGTGATCTGCCATCCAAGCAGGGGGCACAAGCTTACAAGATGCCTTCATTAAGGGATGGGGCTTGTGGAAGTATAACGTCTGTAGAAGTCGATAAAAGTAAGTCTGAGAGTTTTTGAAGAGGAGATGGGTTTTTCTATACCAGACTCTCCCTCTTACCTTCCTCTAGGGCCATGAGATGACTCTCACATAGCTTTGTTACCTAATCTTTGTCATGTGGGGAAATTGTACTCCTAAAAGAACAGCTGGTTGGTGGCTCAATACTGGCTGTTATTGCTGGAGTTAAAATATTGTGTCTAATTATAGGGTTGTATGCTATTAGGAACACTTGTTCATGGAGGTTGTATGCTATTAGGAACACTTGTTCATGGATGAGTCTCACATACTTTGAAATCAGCTTAAGCAATAAAATATTAAAACGTAGATCTACCATTATTTTGCTAACAAACTGTAAGATTATCAAGAAGCATACCACTTCCACTAAGTGACCACAGTAGCATAACATGATTTTGCACGTGGCTAAAACTCAAACACAAAGGATGTGTAGTCTTTGAAGCTATTATGTGGGAACTAAGAAGGTGTGGGTCAATAAAGATGCAGAAGAGCATTGCATACATAAAGAAAGAAATGGGCAGCTCCTCAGTGGTCACTAACATGTGCAGCACTTTGAAAGCATTACTTAAAGCCTTTGCACAACTCTCACACAGCCACCGTTGAAAGAATATCATTACCTCAGAGAAGTCAATAATAGAATCCTAATTTTCATGTTACTATATATCTTCCAAACTGCGAATCAAATTCACGCCTGTCTATCTTCAAAATCCTTGTTTTATCTCACTCCCCTTACTTATCCTGGTGACTCTTCATCATTTGAGCAGAGGAAATATGGCAAAAGTTGGTTATTTGGCTAATTACAACACTTAAAATGTGTTTAATGAAAGAGATGAGAGTAAAATCAAGTCACTCAAATCAAGTTGATCATCATTATTTTTTTAATCTTGATACATTGGCTTGCTACCTAATTGGCTAGTGGTTGGAACTGATTGGCAGGTGCAACAAAACTCATTAAATCAACTCTTCTTTAAAAAGAAATGATTGCTATCTAAATATGGTATCAGGCTTAAGGATTCTCACATGTGTTGTAATTGACTCAATCTCTAGGGATGTAAGCCAACTTTGCATAAAAAAAGAGTCCACTAAAACCATGCACATGTCCCATGATGGGGATTTTCAATCATTAGGCAGTAGAGTCCTTCAAGTGAGGGTTTATTCTAAATATGCAATGCATACTGTAATAATTTGTGGATTAAAAAAAACATTGAGATTTTCTAATGATGTTCTTTAAATAACAAACCGGAGAAGATGAAAGAATGTTTCTCTAACTGAATGACTTGCACTCCTCTGGACTAGTGAACCCTGAGAAATAATTTTGAATTGAAATGGATGTTCTTTGCCAGAGTAATTGTATAGTAAACAGTCATGGAGGAGAACGACCGAAAAGAGGTTTATTTGGAGTCTTGACACATAGGAATTGTGCCTCCAGTTTTGGTTGTGTGAAAGTGTTCCTGTCTTGAAATTTTGTCTTGAATGAAGGTGTTGTCTACACGTCCTCTGCATGCTGTCCAGGAAGTCAGAATGAACATCAGACAAAGGTCTGGCTAGTTTAAGTACTATGGGAAGTGTGATATTATCTGTCTCTGATCTAGGAGAATTGTAGCTTTCACCCACATTCAAACTAACTTGTCAGCTTACAGACAAACATAGGCCTATGCGTAGTCATCTACAATAAAGAGAAAACTAACTCCTAAAAATAACTCTAGAATATAAAAGAATAAAGAGAAAAGAAAAAAATTAAAGAAATAAAAAGGGCAAGCCGTTAAACATTTAAATTTCCCTTCAAAATGTCGCTCTAAATAGTAAAATGTTTAAAAGTTGTGTATATATAACAGAATGTTAAATAACAAATTACATTTTGTTTTGTTTTTCATTTTTTGTTTTTGAGACAGGATTTCCCTGAGTAACCTGGCTGTCCTGGTCTCTCTTTATAGACCAAGCTGGCCTCAAACTCACAGAAAGAGATCCATCTGAAGTATAATGTTTATCATACAAAATATAAAATGTACTTAAACTTCTCTAGAAGTCAGTATTGCTAAACGGTATTTGACTGTTTAGTGGTGGCATCTGGGAGTTGGCTAATCACTTCCATAGTTCTCATGACATTTTCCCCTCTCTGCCTGCTTCAGATACATTTCATTTGCCCCGATCAGTGATGTATCCACTAGGTTGGAGGAATCGTCAAAGAGAAGGATCAGTGAGTTTCATTTTGGTGACTTCAAACAATGAGCAAATTGCCCAGAGCCCATTTAGGCAACAACCTCCCATATCTGTACACCTAAAACAGGTGTGTGTAGGTATTTTCCAGTACAAACTTCATTGTATGTAAACTCCTATCTGGACTGTCATGCTGCTTCCCTGGTCTACCACAGCTGTTAAATTAGGTCATTGTACTTTGGATGAGAAAGTTAAATCCTTGAAGATTGATTCCTTGGGAGTAGCATCACACAAGCAGCAGTATATAGCTAACTCAAGCAAGTATTTGAGGGAAAGAGCAATAGAACAAATATATACTAAAAATGGATCATATATGTATTTTTAAAAGCTATAATAACTGAATATTTCTGAGGTTCTACTACAAAAACAAGAACCAGGACAACATTCCCATGAGTGGATCTCTTGCAAATTTTATAGAAGAACTTTATGGAAGAGACACTAGGTGGAAAATATCCCTTTCTAAATTCTGGTTTATATGTTGTTGTATGAAAATCGGTGACTAATTAAGACATTTAATTTCTCAGTATCTGGGCTAATAGAGCATATTCTACTATGTCTTTCTAGTTTCCTTTAAAAGTAAGCCCATATGCAAAATGTCTCTACCTTCCTACATGTTTTTTTTGTTTATCATGTGAATCTATTTGCTAAAAATCTGTTCATGCAAGAGGCTGAGAGTAGGGAACTCGGAGTTGATGGTGAGAATTAAGACTCATACCTTTGAGTCCTCATGTACTTTCTTCTACCAGACATTGATTTCCTTCACAGTGACAGACCTCAGGAAAAGCAGGGTAGACAGTACCCTGCCAGAAACCACGCCATGCCAACAGGCTCAGTTTGGCCATGGGTGCACTTAATTTCTGCATAGATTTAGATTTTTTTTCACACTTTTGCACAGATGTTTTCTGGTAGAGTGAGGCTTTTGCACGCCTTTCTAGCCTCCCTCTCTTCCTACCTCTTCTTTCTATGGGACAGTAGTGATTGTTACCAGCATCCATGCAGCTAGTGCACATAAATGCCTCCAGACTGTCTCTAGGTGTATTGATCTGGTTCATATTTCCATAGGCCTTCGCATTCTAACCACTTACTTGCTCACTCATTTTCCAATTTGTTCAGCCATCATCTTGGCAAAGCGCATGGAGATTGCCCAAAGTTACAGGCATGGTTAGAGTCTGGATCACAAGTTTCTTACTGCTGGGAAGGATTTCATGCTTAGAAGAGCTCTACACTCTGAAGGATTATGCATTAAGTTACTACCTTCTAGAACTATTATATAGTATGTATGTTCATTTAATCTTCACTACAATCTAAATGTAACTGCTGATATTTTGCTTGAGACAATTGAACTGCAGAGAAACCTTCTCTGCCTAAAAGTAGAAAAAGCCAAATTTGACCTCAAGATTTTAAAAAATTGTTTCTTTCTTTTTTTTTGAAATTTTAATATACCTCCGTCATCCCGCCTTGCCTTTTCTTCCTCCAAATCTTTCCGTATACCCCTCACTTTTCTCTTTTAAATCAATAACTTTCTTCATTATTGTTACATAGAATTATATATTCATACATTTTAATAAGTGTATAACTGCAACCTGCACAGTTGGACTAAGGTTACTTGTATGTACAGTGTCAGGGCTGATCATTTGGCTAAGCAACCATTATGCTTTTCCCTAAAGAGGAAAGTGTGTTTGCCCACTCTCAGCAATACTTAGTCATCTATAGTCTACTATAGCAAACTACTGAGTTTCTTCCCATCAACTTCAGCACATCTGTTGGTGTCTCCTTCACTCATATCACGTTTAGGGATGGCGCAAGGCACTAAGGGTGTAGCTTGTGATATTACTAGGAGGCACTATCTCAGAACAAACTCCTTTTTTCCTGCCCCTGATAATATTTATATCCCTTCCTTCTCAATGACACCTGAGCCTTAACTTAAGGAATTGTGTTGTAGGTATTAATTGAGACTGTGCTCCAAAATTCTGCATTTTGATTGGTTGTAGTTTTCTGTAACCATCTTGGTCTGTTGAAAAAGATGTTTCCTTAATGAGAGGTGAGTACTACGTTTATATATGGGTTTGAGAAAAACCTTTTCAATGCATCTCCTCTTTGTGTTATCTTTAAAATGCCTTACAGCCTTATTTATCTGGGAGAATTTTGTCAGAGAGAATCACCATCCCATGGAAAGCTAACCTCACTCATTTGGGTTAGAAATGTTTTGTCAGAACTGTATAGCAGAGGAAGCAGAAGGTTAGTTCAGAGAAGATAAAGACAAGAAACTGAAGCATTCCTTCCCACTCTAATTAATGTGTGCTTGACTATGTGCCGCTAACCAACCCTTCCTGTGAATTTTAGAGACGCCAGAGAGATAACTCCGAAAACTGAGGTTTCATGTGACCCTTGTGTAGCATTGGATTTGGGTGTTGAAGTAATTTCCCTAAAGACTAAGGACTTGAAATCAACCTCACATCGCCACTGCTATTACAAGGTAAGACATTTAGGCAGATGAACAACCAAGGCAACACTGCAACAGAGATAGACTAATCACAAGTAGACTGGAACAGAAAAGTGCAACCAGACCATTTGCATGCATGCATATGCATATACATGCATCAGATCTTAGAGGCAACACATTACAACATTTCAGGAAGTTATTATACATCACCCACAGGTTGAAGGCATTTGAGGGGACTAGATCATAACAGGGAAAATCAAGGCATAAAGACACTTCCTTCTGACACTTAGAATAAAAATGAGCGAACAACACTGCATGTTTTAATCATACAATCTACTGAACTGAACAAATGCTTAATGAGTGTCATATTACATGTGCCAGCTCCAGAGCCAAATTTACCTCCATCTAACACAACCCAAGAAATTACAGTTTAATTTGTATACCTCAAACTTTGCCCCAAGGTACCCTATATTACCTCCCAATGTTTTAACTCTGATTGCTTTCATGTAGATTATAGTTTTGCTTCAGAAAAGAAAATGTATCTATAGTCTTCATGAAGTGGAATTTTAAAACAGAGATGTTATGATTAAAATGAAGGGTCTTTAATAAACTAATACAATGTTATCATCTCTGAACAGATGGCAAATTTAAACTTTTATTTTTGCAATGCACATATTGTTAACACTTGACCTGGTACATTCCCTTTGTATAATGACTGTAACACAAGAAAGCGAAGGAAAATCAACAAAAACTGTTATCCTGTTAGCAAGCAACATTTCCCTAGCTATAGCTGAGCACTACTAAATAATCTGGTGAAGCATTAGGGATGTTGTGTGTGTATCTATTTTAGGAACATAAGCGAGTCATTACAAAGGATGGTGACAAGCAGGTATGTTGCAGATTTCTGATTAATTAAAATGCTGTTTAACAAGCCCTATTAGAATGCAGATGCATCTCCTGATTGCTGTCACAAGCTGGGCTTCAGGTCTGTTTGCAGGGCCTCCTATCCATTTAAGCTTTTCTATTTCCCCATCCTAAGCCTCCATCCCTTTGCATTGAAGTGAACCCAAGCAAGGCAGCATTAGCCTAATGCATGAGAACAATGAAGTGAAGAAAAAAAAAGAGACTGAAGAAGTCTAATTACTCTAGTTTTACAGAATAAGTTTTAAGGCTAAGCTCACACTGGGGCAATTACCCACCTAATTGCTTTAGTTTGAAGCTGGTTTGAAAAGATGTTTTCAGCAATGTGAGGGAAAACATGCAAATTTGGTGCATTGGTTTGATCCCTATTGCCCTTTTTAATAAAGAAAGAAAGCTCCTTGAAGGGTTGAGATGACATTTCTTGAACATATTTCAAATGTGCCACAAAGCCTTTCCTGTTAGAATGCAGGCTAGTGTACAATCACATCGAAATACATGCACCAAGTTAAAACTCTATCAATAAGCAGAAATAAATGGTGGGTCTCTATGAATGGACGTGTTCATTTGTAGATGTATATATAGCAGGGTACACACACATCCTTTTGTGTTTGCCCATTTGTTTAGGGAAAGTCTCAAAAGTTGTATACTAATATAGTTTTACAATGTCAGCCTTTAATGAGATCTACATACAGATGTGTTGAAACTGAATGATACAAGTATTTCATGGGATGCAATTCTCAAGTAACCTTTAAAATTTTCATAGTAAGAGATGGTGAATGGTAGAAGAGAAGAAAACATAACGAGTAGGGATGAAGCAGACATGAAAAGTAAGAATGGTGTCAGGATTTGAGTCCCAAAAGCTTTTAAGCCTCAAGCAGGGCACAAGGTCCTTTGGGTTAAAGTCTGTTTCATACAGTGCTCAAAAGAGAGAGAGAGAAATATAAAGAGAATCATTCAACGCAAGAGCAGACTTAGGGCTAAAGAGATTGAATTACCTAAACCACTTTCCTCATTGTACTAACAAGGAAACTAAATTTGAGAGACCTGTCAAAGACACATAAAGAATTAATAATGTAGCCTGCTCTCAAATCTAGCCTTCTGCGCCAGTCTGTCTGGTAAAGGTTCACAGATGGGGAGATCAAATGGTCACATTATTGGGTTAGGAAGCGAGCAGGAGTACTTCCTAACTGCAGTATACCTTTCATGGACCAGATGACAAATGTCAAAACTGGAAAAGAACCTAAGTCCAGCAAGTCAACGAGGAAGACTTACTGAAGGAGACCCTTGGAAGCAACTTACATCCAATGAGGAAAGGATGTGCATGACAGAGGGATGAAGGATGCTGACCTAATTTAGTGATGCTGTTTGGTCTATTTTTGTGCATTTTGGATACAAGCTGATACTCATGGGAGGTTATTTTGAACAGCTGAAGGCTGTATAATTAAAATATATACGTTGGTAAAATTTTGTAAGGTCAGAAGTGTGAATACACACACACACACACATGGAGAGAGAGAGAGAGAGAGAGAGAGAGAGAGAGAGAGAGAGAGAGAGAATGAGGGAGAGGGTGGTGGAGAGAGAGAAAACAGAACTAGAGGGAATAAGGAAGAGGGAACAATGAGGAAAGAGAGAGAAAGAGAGAGGGAGGATAGAGGGGGAAAAGACAGAGAGGGAGAGGGAGGGAGGGAGGGAGGGAGAGAGGGAAGAGAGAGACAGAGAGACAGAGAAAGAGAGAGAGAGAGAGAGAGAGAGAGAGAGAGAGAGAGAGACAGAGAGAGAGACAGAGAGAGACAGAGAGAGAATCCCACATGCTGAGAAATGAGACTCAATTCTAAACATGTGAGTTTCAATACACTTAATATAAACAACCCTGTACGTAGCTTGCCATGCTTTTTCATATTTCTGTGTATGAAACAGAGTTTCATTGTATAAAAATTTCTGTTGTAACAGCATGTAGCAAAAGTTTCCACTTTGGGACTTTTTTTTTTCGTATTTCAGAATCTCCAATTAGGAATCCTAGCCCTGTGTTAATTGCACTACCTCTTGTGCATTATCTGGTTTTGCTTAATGTTCAATTCTGTGGCAAAGGGGAGAAGAAATAGAGACTAAGATACAACAGGAAATATATAAATTTCACCTCTTTATATTTAAACCCCTATCTTCACACAGTAAATAGAGGGACCGCTGAGATGGCTCAGTGGAGTAGAACACTTAACAGACTAATCATGAGGGACTGAGTTTGTATCTCCATAACCCAATAAAAATATGATTATGTCTCACATACCTATAACTCTAGTGATATGAGCATCAGAGACAGAACTTCTGTGACCTGATAGCGAGACAACCAAGTGGAATGTGTGTGTGACAATACAGGGACCATCGGGTCTTTGATGAACACCTTTCAGCTGTTTCTGTTCCTCCCCACACAGAAATAGGCAATTTATAACAGAGTATACAGAGCTCCTTTCCAACAAGATGCATTTATAAACAGGTGTGGGACGATACTTAGCTCAGACACCATGGTTGGTAGATTGCTCCTTCAGAGGTGCTAAGCATGAAGTATTGCCATCCACCCAGCATCAGCAGCATGCCTTATTTAAGATACACAGGAGGAAGCAAGAGTCTCTTAGGTGTCTGCCACTTATTCAGTTGTTCCTAATGAGAACACCCAGATTTCATGTGGCAGGCAGAAAAAGTAGAAACATCTACCCCAAACAACACTATCATCTAATCCCTAAGATCATATTGTGACTTACAGAATAGATGCACTTTTACCAGTTTGGTCCTTGCATCCGGCCACCTTGTTATAACACTTATACTATTGAGTGAGAGTCATTAATGCAGTATTTCTTTAGGAGGAAGCTGACAGAAGTGGAAATGTGAAAAAAGAACCAAGGAGACCTGCTCTTGGAAAAGTCTAAGGAAAAAAGATGATTATGTCTTTCCTTGCTTTAATTTCCCATCCTAGTTTATCTCCTCACTTGTCATCACTACCCATGCAATATTACCTGTAGTACTGTCGCAGATAAACTGAAATATCCAAGAATCTAATTCCTAATATAGATTATGCAGATAGGATAAGCAACAATATTGTCTAACAAGAAATATGTACAATCTTGATTAGATGACATCTCGAGATACTTATTTATGAACGATGAGAGACAACAGCCACAGTGGAAACATCAACAAAAAATACACAAGGGGAAAGGTGGAATGAGACACAAACATCCTTCCATCAAGAAGCTTTGGGTAATCCACAGACAGCAATGTACTCACAGCAGGACAGAAAACATTATCTTAGCTCCTGTGTAGCAGGACCGTGTTCTTTTTCAGTATATAGAAAGTGTGCATTTATCCATCCACTTGATGCCCAATGCCTCCTCCATTCCTTTTTCTTAATTTTGGCTCCCATCATATTTTCTCATGCTCATTCCATGTTTCTGAAGCATGATGCATTATTTAACACTTTGTTTTCAAATGTGAGCTTAGCAAATGTGCATCTGCTCGTTTAATTTTTTCCAATGGTGCGGTGTTCAGGAGTATGAGAATCCTTTGTCTGGAGTCTAGGAAAGTTGGCTTTTTCACTATAAAGATGGTATTCCTTATCATTTATGGTCGGGTTTTGAAGTATGTAATTACTTGAAATCTTATACATAGTCCAACCCTTCATAGTGTTGACATATTAGGATTGTTTTTAAGGCTTTGATGTAATGAGCAGGCACATGTCAAGAGACAGTAAACAAGTCCATGTGTGAAAAAGAAAGAGATACAGTATTCAAGGAGGGTTGTTGGCTTCACTCAGGAACCAATGCATAGAGGTCATAAGGCTCCTTGGATTTACAGAAATAGAACTTTAAAATTGTTGTCCTGTCATAGTTATAGCAAAATTCTAAGTGTGCAGAAATTATTATTAATGAAAGGCAAAGACACCCATGGTGCATAAAGATATAATTTTACTACATAACATGGGTTTCTGTAATTAAAGTGTACCTAAATATCAAGAAATTATGAACAGCAATCATATATAATATTTACATTTTGATTGTGATATAATGAACTGATACAGTATATTTTCCATTATATTTTTTAACTCTTGTGACCTACCTGGTTTACAATAAAGACTGATGAACATTGGCTGATATTACCATGTGAATAAAGAAAGTAAAAAGAATTTAGTAGAAGTAAAAATCAAAATTCCCTTTTTTATCACTATTACAGCAATGCCCTTGAAAGTTTATACCTTATGGTTCTTAACCTAAGGGTTATGACCCCTTTGTGGGTCTCATATAAAATATCCTACATGTCAGATATTTAAATCACAATTCAAACAGATGAAAATTCAAACAGTTCTGTAGTATCAATGAAATAATTTTATGGCTGAAGGTCATCATTATGTGAGGAAAAATATTAAAGGGTCGCAGCATTAAGAAGGTTAAGAAGCAACTCAAAAAAGTCTGTAGCCTTCCTATACACAAATGACAAGCATGCAACAGAAGAAATTAGGAAAACCACACCCTTCACATTAGCCACAAGCAATATAAAATATTTAGGAGTTACTCTAACCAAGCAAGTGAAGGACTTGTTTGAAAAAAGTTTCAAAACTCTTAAGAAAGAGACTGAAGATGACATGAGAAGATAGAATGATCTTCCTTGCTCATGGATCTGGATAATTAACATAGAAAAATGGCCATCTTACCAAAAGCAATATACAGATTCAATGCAGTCCCTATCAAAATACCAACACAATTTTTTAAAGACATTTAAAGTTCAATTCTCAACTTCATATAGAAAAACAAAAAGCCCAAAATAGCTAAAAACAATCTTGTACAATAAAGATCCTTCAGAGGAATCTCCATACCTGATCTCAAGCTGTACTATAAAGCAACAGTAAGTAAAACAGCATGGTACTGGCACAGCAACAGGCTGGTTGATCAGTGGAATCAAATCCAAGACCCAGATATAAATCCACAAACATATGGTCACCTGATTTTTGACAAAAAAGCCAAATCTATTCAATGGAAAAAGGATAGCATCTTCAACAAATGGTGCTGGTCTAACTGAATGTATATGTGTAAAAATATGCAATTGGACCCATATTTGTCACATTGCACAAAACTCAAATCCAAGTGGATCAAATACCTCAACATAAAACCAGAGACATTAAATCAGTTAGAAGAAAAAGTGGGGAAGAGCCTGGAACATAATGGCACAGGAGACAACTTCCTGAACAGAACACCAACAGCCCAGGCCTTAAGGTCAACAATTAATAAATGGGACCTCATGAGGCTGAGAAGGTTCTGTAAGGCAGGTGACACTGTCAAGAGAACAAAGTGACAGCCTACAGACTGGGAAAAGATCTTCACCAAGCCTATGTCTGCCAAAAGTCTAATATACAAAATATATAAAGAACTCAAGAAAGTAAACACCACCAAACCAAATAACCCAATTGAGAAATAGGGTTTGGAACTAAACAGAGAATTCTCAACAGAGGAATATCAAATGGCTGAGAAACACTTAAAGAAATGCTCAACCTCCTTAGTCATCAGGGAAATGCAAATCAAAACAGCTCTGAGATTCCATCTTACACCCATCAGAATGGCTAAGATCAAAAACTCAAGTGTTCTGGCTATTATGAATAAGGCTGCTATGAACATGGTTGAGCAAATTTTCTTGTTGTGTGCTGGAGCATCTTCTGGGTATATTCCAAGGAGTGGAATAGCTGGGTCTTGAGGAAGCCCTATTCCCAGTTTTCCGAGAAAGCACCAGATAGATTTCCAAACTGGCTGTACTAGTTTGCATTCCCACCAGCAATGAAGGAGTGTTCCTCTCTCCCCACATCCTCGCCAGCATGTGGTGTCGCTTGAATTTTTGATCTTAGCCATTCTGATGGGTGTAAGATGGAATCTCAGAGTTGTTTTGATTTGCATTTCCCTGATGATTAAGGAGGTTGAGCATTTCTTTAAGTGTTTCTCAGCCATTTGATCTTCCTCTGTTGAGAATTCTCTGTTTAGTTCCAAGCCCCATTTCTCAATTGGGTTATTTGGTTTGGTAGTGTTTAATTTCTTGAGTTCTTTATATATTTTGGATAGTAGACCTTTGTCAGATGTAGGGTTGGTGAAGATCTTTTCCCAGTCTGTAGGCTGTCGCTTTGTTCTCTTGACAGTGTCTCCTGCCTTACAGAAGCTTCTCCATCAGTAGAAGAATGGATAAAGAAACTGTGGTACATATACAATATGGAATACTATTCAGCTATTACAAACAAGGAATTCCCGAAATTTGTGGATTAATGGATTGAGCTAGAAATGATCATAATGAGTGAGTTAACCCAGAAGCAGAAAGACTCAAATGGTATATACTCACTTATATCTGCATATTAGCCCAACGGGCATGTCCCACGAAAGCCTTCACTTACCAGGAAACTGAGACAGAAGGGAGGACATTCTAGTGGGACTCTAGATGAGAGAAGCATGGGAGAATGGCAAAGTAGAAGGATCCAGAGGGTCCTAGAAGCCTACAAGTAGAACATTATGATAGGCAGATTTGGGCCCAGGGGTCCCGCTCAAACTAAGACACCAGCCAAGGACAATACAGGTGGTAAACCTTAAACCCCTACCCAGATCTAGACAATGGACAGAACACTCTCCACAGTAGAGTGGAGAGTGGGATATTACTTTCTCACATACTCTGGTGCCTCACCTTTGACCATGTCCCCTGGAGGGGGAGACCTGGTGGCACTCAGAGGAAGGACAACAGGTTACCAAGAAGAGACTTGATATCCTATGATCATATACAGGGGGAGGTAATCCCCCTCAGGAACAGTCATAGGGGAGGGGAATAAGGGGAAAATGGGAGGGAGGGAAGAATGGGAGGATACAAGGGATGGGATAACCATTGAGATGTAACAAGAATAAATTAATAAAAAAAGAAAAAAGAAATCAAGTGACAACACATGCTGGCAAGGATGTGGAGAGAGAGGAACATTCCTTCATTGTTGGTGGGCATGCAAACTATTATAGCCACTTTAGAAATCTATCTGGTGCTATCTCAGAAAATTGGGAATAGGGCTTCCTCAAGACCCAGCTATTCCACTCCTTGGAATATACCCAGAAGATGCTCCAGCACACAACAAGAAAATTTGCTCAACCATGTTCATAGCAGCCTTATTCATAATAGCCAGATTATGGAAACAGCCTAAGTGTCCCTCACTAGAAGAATGGATAAAGAAACTGTGGTATATTTACACTATGGAATACTACTCAGCTATTAAAAACAAGGAATTCCTGAAATTTGTCGACAGAAGGATTGAACTAGAAATGATCATAGTGAGTGAGTTAACTCAGAAGCAGAAAGACTCAAATGGTATATACTCACTTATATCTGCACACTAGCCCAAGGGACGTGTCCCATGAAAGTCTTCCCTTACCAGGAAACTGGGACAGAGGGGAGGACATGGATGAGAGAAGCATGGGAAAATGGCAAAGTAGAAGGATCCAGAGGGTCCTAGAAACCTACAAGAACATTATGATAGGCAGATTTGGGCCCAGGGGTCCCGCTCAAACTATGGCACCAGCCAAGGACAATACATGCAGTAAACTTCAAACTCCTGCTCAGATGTAGCCAATGGACAGGACATTCTTCACAGTTGAGTGGAGAGTGGGATATTACTTTCACACGAACTCTGGTGCCTCATATTTGACCATGTACCCTAGATGGGGAGGCCTGGTGGCACTCAGAGTAAGGATAGCAGGCTACCAAGAAGAGACTTGATACCCTATGAGCATATACAGGGGGAGGAGGTCCCCCTCAGTCACAGTCATAGGGGAGGAGAGTAGGAGGAAAGTGGGAGGGAGGGAGAAATGGGAGGGTACAAGAGATAGGATAACCATTGAGAAGTAATATGAATAAATTAATAAAATATATTTAAAATAAAATAAAAAATAAAGAAGTTACATATAGGAAAAAGCAAAAAAAAAAAAAAAGAAGATTAAGAAGCGCTAGTTTGGATAACAGTGTTGCATTTTGGAAGAATATGTTTGTGTGAATGGTCACTAAGTTAAATGAATATTAATAATTCACCCAATATTTGTATACACTTGTTCAGTTAACAAAACAATGTGACAGACCTGACTGGCAGCACTTGGTGATTTCTGTGAGAGGTCTCTTGTGTAGCGTGCTTACATTCTACTAGTTTCAAATCCTGTGATCAGCATTCCAGAGAGCGTAGTTAGAAAGGTGGGACAGCCTCCCAGTCACACAGGCGCAATGTACGTGATCCCAGGAGCACAGACACCAGCCGAACAATGAGCAACTACTAGGTTTTGAGTATCTGAAAATGTGATTTTTAAGAATACGACTTATATAATTATGTGCACATAATTTAATATTGACTATAGCTAGATTTAATGACTAGGTCACAAAATTCCTAATTAAACCATCAATAGGTTATTGCTAGCTGGCATAAATTGGCTTTTATCTTACATACATATGCTCCTGCACTTTCACACAGGCATCCCTGCTGGCTAGGTCTCACCAACACTTATAATATGCTAATATAATACTGTGCTCAGTGTTTTCTTTGTCTAAAATGTCACATTGCTATCACTAGCTCAATGTATTGATAACTAGTTTCTAGTGACTTTAATTATATTAATAGGAATGAATTTGAATTGTCACTTATTACAATTTTATTTAAGTTGATGTAGACAAATTACAGAATATAATTTTTTTCTATTATGTACCATTACTCTGACCATCTTTAGGATATTCTCAAATATTGAATTTCCCCCTTATAACCTGCTTAGACCTCAGGCACAATGAAATTACCCCTGTTGGAAAGATGTTTCCCTGTGAAGGTAAGGTCTTCCACCTGAAGCTCCAGTTATGCCCACTGAAGTGAATCTTCTATGACTATTAAACACATGGTTATAATAACAGCCATAGTCATTAAGGTCACTTTACTTGAGGCTCCGATTTGAACTTCTTTTGGGTTCAAGGCAAACAAAAATCTTTTACTTTATCTACTTTCTTCTCCAGCCCAGAGGCAAGGTAAAAAAGACTGGGAAAGAGAGCCCTTCTCCCCAGATTCTTGGAAATGTTCAAATCTAATGATGGAAAGGGCTGCATTTTGAAAGATGAAAGGCTGATGTAGTCTACGAGAGATGTGGTGAATACATATAGGAATCTCCCAGACATGAGATTGTTCTGAGATTTCAATCTCATAGTTAAACAGTAATATATCAAAAATACGGTGAAAGTGGTTGCTTTGTAAAATACAAAGGAATAAAGCCACTTAATTCTCATGGAATGTCAGGAGCTTTGTTCACAGATCTCAAACTTAAGAAACTTCAGACATTGAGTATTTAAATAGAAACTTTCAAAAATCAACAAACCATCCTTTATTAATTTGGAATGAAACATACAATGAGTAATTTTTACGCAGCAACCCTCTGCCTATTTATAACTTCTGACAGACTGTACACATTAACAATCCTAAATAATTGTATGTATGTATCTGCAACTCTAGTGCCCCATATTTTACCATGTCCCTTGGATGGGGAGGCCTGGTGGCACTCAGAGGGAGGACAGCAGGTTACCAAGAAGAGACTTGATACCCTATGAGCATATACAGGGGGAGGAGGTCCCCCTCAGTCATAGTAATAGGGGAGGGGAATAAGGGTGAAATGGGAGGGAGGGAGGGAGGAATGGGAGGATACAAGGGATGGGATAACAATTGAGATGTAATATGAATAAATTACTAAAATATATTAAACAAAACAAAACAAACAAAAAACCCAACAACACGACCTGTCTAAAGGCCCAGAGGATTTACAAGCCATGTGCCAGCAGCAGTTCTGGTATTGAAACACAGATACAAATGTCTTAGAGCATTGACACTGGTCACATGTGGTCACTGTTAGCATTAATAACACTGAAACCGCTCATAGCCTTCGACTGCTCATAGCCTTCCTGGTGGTTAGGCCACATCGTGACTTGCTTTCTGACTTCAGCCAGGTACAAACACTGGCTGGAGGATTTTAACCCCTGTCCCTCCACTTCTGTTGGCACCCAGCTTTCTACACTGAGCTCGGTTTGTCCACATATGCAAAAAGATTAGTGGGATGAGCCTCCTCAATGAATTCTTCCCTTCTTTTCCCTACTGTAATTTTCCATTTATCTCAAGCCCTGTTCTTTGGTATTATGTTCCAAATACTTCCATAAATTAAATAAAACTCTTTAAAAGGAACAAAATAAGCAACATAGCTCTTAATACACATATTTGTTACAGCTACTTTATTAAAAAGAAAGAGCATTGGTTTCTGGCACTCCCAACCTTTTGGAGCATTAATAGAGACATTACCTTGGCACTTTGCAGGAATCTTCTTTTCAGGCACAGTTAGGAAGTGACTGAATAACTCCCTGTAGGTAGCTCACACACTGCGTGAGTGGACAATGTCTCCCTTCTCTGGCTCCATTCTAGAGCATGGCAAATGAATCCCACAGTGTACAAGCAATGGACACGCACTTTTGTTTAGTTTTCAATGTTTAACATTTTAAATGTTTTAGTCAAAATTTTACTATATCACTTTTTCCTTCCTCTTTTTATTTATTACTATTAAACACATACATTTAACAAAATATACAATAAATAGCTATGTAAAACTTAACTAGAGTGTAAATCAAATAAACTTCCATTCTAAAATTAATTTTTCTTGCCCACATAATATCATATATTAGAGAATATTGACTGAATATTGATTTATTAAAGGAATTATACTTCAAAAACATATTTAGCAAGTGTCTTTCACCTACATTGTAAACCGGGTAGGTAGTATACTTACCGAACACACTGGCTCAGGAAACTTAGGTGAAGACTTTGAAAGATACAACAGAATAAAGAAAAAAGACTTCTGAAAATAGTGCTGGAAAAATGCATACATTATTCAGGAAATATTCCAGGACCCTGGGATTTTGGCTAAAACTCATAGAGTTCTGCTCTGTTAGAGAACAGAATCCTGTGTGACACATAATTTCTGAATTAGATTCTAATGCCATATAATGAAAGACTTTAAAACTTTCTCTGAGTTTTATGGCCATGAGCAAGCTCTGAACAGAATGAGCTATAAAGCAAATGCTGAGATCAGATGACATTAATAAATTATAAGAGAAGGACATTCAAAACATCAAATCAAGACTCGGTGTAAAAGGCAATGTGAGGTTGCAGTCAGACAGGGGTTGGCAGAAAACAAAGGACGACACTGACTACAGGTGCACAGTATCTGCCTGGCCCCGTCTTTATCCATCCTGAAGAGACAGTCTCCCTCAGCCAGTGACATGTGATCACAATCTTGTCAAAGACCTCAGAGAAGAAAGTCATTTGTAATAAAGTTTGATGATCTGAGCTGGAGCCCAGACCCACATGGTAGAAAAAGGAAAGGTTGAAAACTGAAAACTTGCAGCAGAGTTGAGTCAAGTCCTGGGAATGAGCCTACTGTCTTGGACTGGGCTGTCTGCCCATCAGGATCCACAATGTGAGCACCCAGGTTGTAATTGGAACGAGGGACTTGTGCCGGAAAGTATATCACTGTATTGGCACCCTATATTGGCTTTCTGATAGTGTTCTAAAGCCAGTTGAGTAAGAGAGAGTGAGTGCCAGTGGGTACAAATTGTGGCATCAATTCTCTGCCAGGCTGATCAATTGGATTTGTATATTACCTCCAGCTACGATCTTAAAATCTATAGTTTTACCCTCTTCGGTGCACATCTCACAGCTTAAATAATTACAGACCCAAATAAAATTTAAAAGGATTGAACAGGTCCTAAATTAAATATGTGTGAACATTGTTGTTTTAACTACTCTTAATTATTCACTAATCCAGCTCAATGGGTTCACTTTTTGTCTTTTCCTTTGCTCTTGCTCTTACTTTTCTTAGAATATAGATTTTTCAGAGCTCTCATATGCTTCCTTCAAGTTATTTGTTACTATGTTAATCAATAAAAGAAACATAAGATGTATATATAGAGATTTTTATATGTATCAAACTGTTTCGTTAAAAATATCAGAAGTTTTGCCGTACACTCTCTGTGCCTTCAGTAGTAACTAATTCTTTCATACAATTATAAGATGTTAAAAATCCATTCATTAAATATCAATGTTGAATAAGGAAACATTAGAAATCCAGCTATTCAAATATTGCTTCCAGCAGAATGTAGAACTCTGAGGTCTTCTTTGCATGAAATCTTTGTGGGGAAACTGCAAACTTCAGACAATAACTCAAAATGTTTGTTGCAGAAAATTCAAAGTATATTATAGAAGTTAAATTAAAGCAAATAATAAACAGGCTATTTAAATTTATCTCAGAGTTTTTCTACACTGTCATAATATTGTCAAAAATATCAGAGAATAAAGGCATTTTTTAATGAAGGTTGATTATCTGAGCTTGAGCCCAGACCCCACATAGTAGAAAAAGTGAACCAACAACCAATAGTTGTCTTCTGACTTTCCCTCATGCACTATGGTGTATGCCTCCACACACATACACATGCATACAAACAAATAAACAAATACATAAATAAATAAATGTAGTAAGAAAGAAAGGCATATCTATAAAAGAGATTTAAAAGCAAAAAACCTTAAATTTATTCAAAGGCTGAAGGTTAATATGTTCAGATATAAAAAAAAAAAAGTATTAGAACTTGTGGCAGTGGCTAACCAATGACTGGTCCAACTTGAGACCCACACAGTGAGATGGATCTCATATCTGACACTACCTGGAGAGTCCAGAACCAGAGACTGGATAGCCCAGAGACCTAGAATAGAACCAAACACAGATGGAGAGAAAAATTAAATCAACAAAATTATTCCTAATAATATTATGCTATACTTGTAGACCAGAACCTTGCATAGTCATCATCAGAGAGGTTTCATCCAGAAAGTGATAAGAACAAATATGGAGATACAAACATTAGGCAGTGCTCTGGGAATCCTGAAAAAGAGAAAGAGGAAAGGATGTAAGAACCACCACAGGGGTCAAGGAAACCCCAAGAACGTAGCTCACAGAAGGCTAGAAACAAAGAAAGAAAGAAAGAAAGAAAGAAAGAAAGAAAGAAAGAAAGAAAGAAAGAAAAGAAAGAGACCCATATTTTACATTTTATGCAGCAAGTTGATATTTAGATTAGACAAAATCTGAAGAAGAAAAAGAAGTTATACTAAAGGAAAATGAACCAGGAACTGAAGGAACTCATGGGCCTCCATCACATAGACAAACACACATAATATGGCTGTCTAGAAGATGAACTCACATTGCATAAAGGAAAAGAGTCACCACAACTGTCCAAGTTTACAGAAACTCATGCATACAAATATGCAGAGGATAGCAAACTCATAGAAATTCACAATGAAGTAGTAAAATATCTTGAAACTCAAAGATAAAGAGGGACCCATGCAAGCAACGGGAAGAGAAATCCCTGATATAAAAGGATTCCTCCATCCTATTGAAACTTTAGGTGGGAGAAGCCTGGGAGAAAGAGGAAATGGAAGGATCCAGTGGGTCCTGGAAAACTATAGGCGAGTCTGGGCCCTGGGGTCCTCTGCAAACTGTGGCGACAGCCAAGGAAAAAATAGGCAGTAAAAACCTTGAACCCCTACCCGGACTAGCCGATGGACATTCTCCACTGTTGAGTGGAGAAGGAGATCTAACTTTCACACAAACTCTAGTGCCCCATATTTGAACATGTCCCTTGGACGGAGATGCCTGGTGGCACTCAGAGGAAAGATAATAGGTCACCAAGGAGAGACTTGATACCATATGAGCATATTCAGGGGGAGGAGGTCCCCCTCAGACACAGACTTAGGGGAGGGGAGGGGAGTAGTAGGGGGGAAGTGGGAGGAAGGGAGGAATGGGAGGATACATGGGATGGGCTAACAACTGAGATGTAATATGTATAAATTAATAAAAATGTATTAAAAAAAAAAAAAAGGATTCCTCGATAATGTTTTGAAATTTTTTCTCATCAGATATATTGAGGCAAGAAGATAGTGAGGTGATTGATTCAAATTACTAAAACAGAGCAAACATACAGCCTTTCCTCATTAGCTAAGTGTCTTAATTAGTATTAGACATGTCATAAAAACCATGTTGAAGAGACTAGGGTTTGAAATGCAAATATGTTGCATAATGATTCAAAGCCATATAAAGATGAGGAGAGCAAGGGAAGTTTGATGCCTTATGAACCAACTGTTTTACAATTCTATGTAATACCATGTATATAGAAATACACAGAGGAAGAGAGAAATAAGGTTAGGACTTTGCCTTGGACTGTAACACTGCCCAGTAATAAGAGCACCATCCAGCTTTGTAGGTAAGACCTCAATTCAAATGCTGAATTCTATCATGCATCCAGGTACCAGATGGCAGCATAGAGTTCTGTCCTTGCATAAACATTTCCATCTCTGTCCCATGTCAACCAAAGGTTGACTTTAGTGATCCTACACTCTGGACAAAGGATATAACACTGAGCAGTACTCAGCAGTACTGGACTTCTGGCATTTTTTTTTTTACTGTCATGCCTAATATAAGATTTTGCACACACAGCCAGTAACTACGGTATTTCAATATTTTTTTCAAAGGTAAAGACATAGAAATAGAATCCCAATAATCAGGAATAATTAGGGGAATGTGATGCTACCAAAATACAAAATAAGATGCCAGTGATCAACCCTTAAAAGAAATGGAGATCTATGCACTTCACACCAAGGAACTTAAACCAACCATTTACAGAGAGTAAGAAGGTTAATATTAATTCAACTTGACACCCAGGAATCAGCCTCCAAACACACTTTTGAGGGATATCAGATAAAGTTTAGTCCCTGTGAATGTCTTTGAGGGATTATCTGGATTAAGACTATCAAAATATGGGAGGGCCAATTTTAGTAGTGGGTGAAATCATTTCCTTTGCCTGAGGTTTATAAAAGGAGGGGAGCCACCTGAGTACTAGCGTATTTACTTTACTGCTCTCTGCTCTTGCTGTGGAGGCAACATGACAAACAGCTGTTTCAAGTCCCTGACTTTCTCACAATAGACTGAAACCTGGAATTGCTCACCAAATAAACTCATTCTCTCCCTTATCAGAAGTTTCAAAAGCTGGAAGATAATACATAGAAATAATTTCCAAAATGTCAGAAAACAAGAGGCTTGGATATAGCTCAGACAGTCAAGACTTGCCTAATATGCATGAAGTTTAGCACATTTGATTCCCAGAACACCTGTATCCCCAAGAATTCAGGAGGCGGAGGAAAGAAGGTCAGAAATTCACAGTCATTCTTAGCCCCTGAGAGATAGAGGAAAAGCAGTCTATATAGATAATATGTTGTCTCATTTTTAAAATTTTTAATAAGATGAACAAACAACCATAAGAAAATAATGTCCTGATCATGAAATTTAATTTTTAGGATAAATTAAAATACAACAACAACTTGTAGTTGAAAAAATTCTTGGAGATAAAATTTACAAAATAAAAGGAAAGTCATCAACAGCAGAATTAATTGTGAATGCAAGAATCTTTGAGACTGAAGACAGCTATTTGAAAATATATAATCAGATATAAAAAGTGAAGGAATGATAAAAGATTTAGAGTATTCACTAGACAGTATCTAAAGAGTAAACAAACAATTTAATAAATATAAAAAAATAAAGGAGTACTGGAAGGTATAGATATGATTAAAATACATAGTATAAAATTCTCAAAGAAGTAATTAAAAATAAAAACTACTTTAAAGCAATTAGTGCCATTAAAGTTTCAACACAAAAGAAATAAATTATGTCAATGTGAGGCATGGTAAAATCTGAGGCCTACAGTCAGGTCTGACTGGACTGAGGCTACAATTATAACCACCAGTAATAAATCAAAAGTACACAGAAGAACCTGAGATAAGAAGAGTAAAGAAGAGACATTCAAAGAATTGTCATAATGGCCCTAGACCTCTTTGCCTTACAGGCCTGGAAAGCCTGAGATAATATATTCTACATGTTGCTAACCAATAACCTATACTTTGCATAGCTATCCATTGTGGGACATGTGAGACATGTGGGAGATTATTCCATAAATTTATGAGTAGATGACAGTCAAACCCAATCAGCATAATTTGCCATATTAAAAGTCTAATAACCGTCAATAAAGATAGCCATTTTTTAGACATAGAAAAAGCATTTGGAAAAATTCAGATGATATACTTTGTGTAAGAAATCAGAATTTTGGAATACACAGAAAATTTCCAAATCTGGTATAATATCATCTATGAGAAAGAAATTACATAACATCCTACCTAATGGTAAAATTACGAAATAGTTTCCATAATATAAGGACAAAATTACCCATACAAATGACTCACTCAAGATGATAATGGCAATAGTCAGAAACACATGAAGCATCTAAGACTTTACTCTTTTGAAAGCTGTCAGACTAGCTTTCAAACCTTAATAATTGTAATTTGTTAGCATTCATTCATAATTTTGTGAATGGTGATGAAGACTATGAGAGGCCATAGACAGACACAAAGCATTTGAAAGCACAATAAGCAACAAGAGCTACATATTTATACAAACTCCTCTTGGCCAGATCCTTATCCCAAGGATGAGAAGGAGAGGCTCAGGTTAATACTACACTTGAAGTGGATTTGTCTTACAGCTAATGACCTCAAGGATAGAGATATAAAGTCCTTTATTGGGAGATTTCATCAAACCTAAAAGCATTTGCTTCAGAGATATTATTTTCATTGTCCATAACAAGCAATATTCTCTCTGCTCCAAGGATATCATCTATATCTTCCAAAGCTGTTGGCTCTCCATCCATGCTTAAAATGAGGGACGGCTGCTGTGTCTCTGTTAAGAATGTGTGCAGAAACAGATAAGGTGAATGGAGACTTGTTTTGCCAATAATATTCAGTCATCATAATTTCAGAAATATTTCCCCAGACATAGAATGAGCAAAAGTTGATTAATATTCTTATTTGTTTCATTTAATTAAGGCTAATATCTGTCTATAGATATCAGAAATGTATGGCAACCACAGGTTTAGGGTTTTGGACCAAACCCAAATCCTACAAAACTTTAATTCCCACCTTAAAATGCACAGTGGCTTCCTACTTACATTTCTGAATTGACATTTACAATTTGACTTGGGACATTCATTCAAGTAGAAATGAACATATTAACAATTGCCTGTTCAACTGAAAAAGTCTACTGTCCTATAACAAGCACCACTAGTAGGTTAAAGCCCACATGAATAACTGACTACGGGAGGGAGGGGCTAATTAGCATGAATTCTTCTAACTGTGTGATGCTCATTGTGGCTAGCCTCCCAAGAGGTTATTGATAATCTGTCGTTGTCTGAGTAGCTATGCTACACTAACAATACCCCAAATCCTCAAAGTTGAATTTATTCAAATGGTCCCCACAAAATTCTGAGATCTTCATAACCTATTACTGATATTGCCTTTAGTACTTAACACTGCTTTCTGTCCATTCTTAACATAAAATTGCCATTACTTTCAGAGAGAAGCCAACTGCATGGTGTTTAATCTTACACGTATAAGGAAACGTTGCTGAGGCTCACAAGTGGGAAATGAGATCAGGTGGAGATCACAGGTTGACTAAGCCTGTAATACATACTCATGGGTAACTAATAAGATTCTAGATTTCTACTATATTTAAAATAATTCCCAACTATATTTTTGTATTAGTAAAATATATCCTGTTTGTCTGTACTGCCAGCAATATTGCTTTTGCTAGCCTCAAAAAGTAATGTACAATGTAAAGAAGGGAGGGGTCTTTTTTATTTCCTGAAGAATGTCTGTAAACAAGAGTCATTCATGGTTGTTCCTAACAAACTCTTAAATATATTTAAGGAGAATATGATCAGACTTCACATTGATTGATGGAAAACACACTGCCAGTTAACTATAAGTTATGTCTATTTTGGGGACTGGACAGAAGTTCACTTCATTCTGAAGGAGGGCTGCGGGATGGCTCTATGTGGATAAGGTCATATAAGTACCTTGCGATTATTCCTCTTTTTACCCAGAATTAATGTATTCCATGTGGCTATTCACAGGGTCAACGTTCTTTCAGGTTAAATCTTAATACTAAGATTTTCATCCAAAAATTCTAATTCGAGAAGATAGCCAATCCACAAAAATTTACAAAGCCCATGACATTCCAAACACTGGTCTACTGAATGAGGTCCTCAGTCAAAATAAAAACTTCCTTGTGATCTAAGGCTTGGAAATCCTGTAGCAGATGGAGTTGGTTAGGCCAAAAGCTAGTGTCTTGTTTAGTGTCTCATGATGGCTGAAGTATCACTCAGAATATATAGCAACCAGTTTGGTCTGAAGTTAGGCTCAGGATGCCAAAATAGACTTCATTTCTATAATAGTGGGATTATTTCATATTGGAAAATCAAGTAATACTGTCTTTCAAACCCTTCTGTTTAGAGCCTTCTATATCAAGCACCTGGGGAAAGATGACTGCCCTACGGACACATGAACACCCAGCAACCCACATTATGAAGGCCAGATGTGGGTGAAGGAGGTAAAACCAGAATTTGTTTTGATGTTTTAAGAAGTTATTCTGAACTAGGGATGACTCATTAAATAGTTTAACTACCAGCCAACTGTTAATAGCTCTTATAATAAAAATAATGTCTCACTAGCAAACTCAAGAGGTTGAAAAAATAAATAAATAGCACACCAGTTTCTTTCAAGAATTCTGAACATGGTTCTTGTGTTCAAGGCTTTATTATTTCCTTTACAGTGTTTATGAATATTTCAGTATACAAAACTCAAATTTTTTACTTAAATTTGTTCCATTGTTTTTGTTTTACTGTTGCTTTTAATAAGATAATGTTTTTATCTTATTTTAATTACTAATTATGAGTATTAAAATCATTAAATCTTGGATGGTGACTTTGGATTCTTTTATACTGATTAAAATTTTTGTTTAATAGTGCCATACATCTACAGCACTTCCTCTTTTATCTATGACCTTTTGCTTGGATCTTGGATTCTGTGAACATACTAAATTGACATATTGAGCTCTAAATGTGTAGATTGTTTAGTGATTTTTATGTACACAATTATGTTATCTATAATTATTAACACAATATTTGATGTTGATGAGAGATGTTAAGACAATTATTGTTGCTTTGGCATTTTCCCCTGCTTTTAGGTAAATAAAATATGTTCATAATTTTGTTTGTTTAGTTGTTTTTATGTTTATTCGGGTCACAGCATTTCTCAGAGTAGGCCAGGCTAGGTCTGATTTTTCTTATTTTCCTTTTAAGTGCTGGGAATGTAGGCATGTGTTATGTCTGGCCTTAGCTATAGATGTTTTACTTTTTTCTTATAAATATCTTTAGTTCAGATAAATATCATCAGTGGATTAGTGGGATTTCTTCCTATGTTGAATTTTTTTGTTTGATCAATTTCTACATTTGAGTATATAAGAGGTGTGTTTTTCTTAGATTGCCTTTTGATCTAAATTTTCTCTTAGTTTTTAATGTGGCAAATCACATTAACAGTTATCTTGAGCTTTAAAAACACTTGTATTGCAAGAATAAATCTGATTGTTATCATACAATATGTGTTGTACTGTTTTCTAAAATTTTGAAATGTTGCATGGCCATGGTTATGAAAGATCCTACATTAGTTGGGTTTCTCATTGTTGTGTCAAAACATGAAATAAATAATTTAAAAGGGAAGAAGATTAATTCTGGCACACGGTCTCAAGGATTTCAGTGTGTTACAGTTTGATCGTGGCAGTAGGCATGTGGTCAGAAAGATCAACATGGCCGCAAAAGCCTGCATTGAAGGAATTCCCAGTGAGGTCAGGAAGTAGTGAGTGCCGGGACACAGTTCCTTTCAAAGCGTTGCCTTCAAAGAGTTACTATCTGCACAAATCCCTACAACATCACAGAACAGAGCAGGAAACCGGGACCACTGACGTTGTCTTTATATTTTATTAAACTTAAGGTCCAGAAGTGGTGCTCAGCACGAAACATGAGCAAGAGTAACTTTGACTGCATTATTGTATTTAGCCTTTTCATTTTTATTTTAACCTGATAGACAATTATTTGTTTATTACTATTTATGAGCAGGTCAGAAATCGACAGGAATCGATTTTGTCCTTAAAAGAAAGCAAAATGTCGCCATGGCTTGATTGGCACAACTTGGAAAAAAACCAGGGCTTATCCTGGTTAAAGTTGGGAATACAACTGAGCATGCTCAGTAACACAGGCCTCCTTAGGCATGGATGCTAGCTCAAGTGCAAATGGTTATGTAGCAGAGAAACTTGAGAATTCTGGCTATTATCACTTGTAACAGAATATAAGATATATGGTGACTTAAAAAAATCAATAAATAAAAAATAAAATAAAATTATTTGTGTAGAATAGTCTCACTCTTAAGTATGACTAATTATAAACTAAACTATCTTCTTATTTTAATGAGAAAATTATTATTGTATTGATTGAATTAATTTATCAAAATTATTAAGTTGAGGAAGAAAGTGGATTTTTATCTGTCAAAGGATTACTACAGAAACACAATATTGACAACTAGAATTTCCAACTCAGCTGTAGCTAATTATTTGATGCAATCATCAATAATAGAACTTGACTAAGGTTACAGGTAAGACATTGACTACAGCTAGAGTTCCTGTGACTACTTCTTCAACTTTCCTTTGCTTTTGCTTTAACCTTCAGTAGAACCAGCTTTTATTGACAGTTAAAGTATTTCTCTGATTTTTCCACTAAAACAATTCTCAAGAAACAGGCCTCACTGTGTAACCAACATCAAAGTCTACAGTGTCACTCAACTCAAACATCAGCTCTCCAAACACAGCTTTACAAAGTTACTAGAAGATTCGTCACTGTCCTGTAGGTTAATCCTGAACTGTTCTTGTCCTTCTTTTATACTGTAATCCCAGTTTTATCCAATACTATGAAGTCTCTGTATTTTTTCAAACCCATTAATGAGGCTCTTGGACCTCTTAAAATTGCTCCATTTTGATAAACATTTATCACAAGATTTACAGTATTATTTAGCGAATAACAGGATTTTTAAGCTACTGGACACACTTTTAGTAATGTTAAGTCTACTCACAGTTTTATTTTCTTTAGTTTGTCACTGGCTTTGAGTAAGATCAGTGAGTTGCTTGTCTATCTGATTCCCCTGAAAAAAATTTTTTTTGTAAATTTATATGTGTGTATATATAGATGCATACATACATATATACATTTAAACATATATATGCAATGTTAAATGCTGAAAGCATTGACATTTCTATAATTATAACATCCTCCCAAGTTATTTTATGTTAATTACAGGCACTGAGATTCAGCTAGTAATGAGCAACAAGACCACAAAAATAAATTTATAACTTACCACATGGCAATTAAGACTAATAGGTCTTAAAGTAAATATTTTTAAAAACCAGTAACTTGCCATCATTTGTATAAAATTTACTACTTTTAAATACAGCAGCAAATATTAATCCAAAATATATACTCTTAATCTTGACCTTGTCACAAGTTAGGAGTTGAATCTTCATTTCAAAATAGATTATCCATGGAATTGCATTGCTCTTATACCTGGAATAATGTCTCAAATGGGATACCTCTATACTAATTTCTTGAAAAGAAAAACACTTTGTATGGAAATGTCAGTATTTTACCACCCTGTTAACGTTCATTTTAGAAAATTACACACTGGAGGTCATGAAAGCCAATATGTAGAGGAGTTTTATTTGATACAGTCCAAACTAATAATCAACTTATCTATATGCATTTCTTCCAAAGCACCCATTTTAACTAATCAATCTGTAATCTATAAAATAAACCTGAAATAATAAAAATGATGGTTCTGTATGTACTTCAGTGTGAATCTGATGGCCCCTGTTCAGAATTCTGCACGAAGAGCAGTTGCTAGCTCATCGTGGAGGGACAGTCTAATAACTATAAAAAGCATTGAGCACCAGAATCAGTTACTTCCTGATAACCAAGTGCAAGCAATCAAAGCCCTCCATAGTTAATCCACATGGCAGGAAAGGTTGACACTTAGGGAAGGTCCATCTGGCCTCTCTACAAATGGGAAGTTTGTACACATGGACAACAGCATATGCAGAGGTAGCTGAACCGACCTCTACAACTAAACAGAAATTAGCATGGGGCAGCTTTTATGACCACTAGAGCTAGTAAGTCCTTCATGATCTTCATCCAAATGGACATATGATTACATAAAATGGGTAGTTTCTTTCTCAAGCATTTATTTGTGTGTAAAAATGTAGGATTTGTTTAGCCACCGCCAACTAAAGATCTGAGACCCATATGTTACCCCATAAACGTACCGGTTAGCAATTTGTTATAAGCAAGATGCAAATATTATGATAAACATTCAGAACATTTATTCAATGAACCTTATGTTGTAAATGGAAACAACAGTATGTCAGGATTTTTTTTTTTTTTATCACAATTTCACCACTGATCCCATTCTGTTTGTGTCAATGGTTTCAGATTCTGTTTGTGTTGATTTGAGACATCATGGTCAACAGAGTTTTAACATAAAGTAATTTGATAATCACTATAGAGGAAGAAAGAACAATGGACTGCCAGTGGAAGCCTGAGAGATCATGCATTGTTTGACTTTAAGTAGTGGACTAACTTACTAAGTATATCAGGAAAGAATATACACATAGTGATATAAACAGATTCTGTTTAGGTTATAAATGAGATTTTATTCAGAGATAAGTACATTGAAGTTTAGACTTAGGGCACAAAATTGTAGAAAATTCCATTACTCCAAAGTTCTAAAAAATGTGTTAGTAGCTATTTTAAGCAATATAAGTGTAGATGGAATTTACCTATAAAATCCTAAGAATAAAGACAAGCCACGAGAGAGCAGTACTCAAGAGACTATCACCATTAAGAGCAATTACTGCCCTTTGCAGAGTAGTGAATTCAGTCCCTGTCAGCTGGGCCCGGTTGCTCGCAACTGCCTGTAACTCCGGCTCCAGGAGAACCAGCTCCCTGTCTCATCTCTGCAAAGGTAGGGGATGATGTTTTACATTTTTCATCCTCAGAATTTTCAAACCCAAACCACAAATTTAGAACAAAAATCAGAAGTCAGGTGATACAATACAAATGTAAATACATGGTCTGGAGAGATGGCTGTTTTTACAGAGGATGTTAGTTTAACATCAGAACCCACATGGCAAACACACCCCACCTGCTAATCCCCCCCCCATCCTAGGGCATCAAGAACTCTTTACTGGCCTATGAGGATACCAAGCATTAAAGGAGTACACAGACATGCAAGGAGACAAAACATCTATACACATAATATGAATGTGATTATTGTTTTTCAAATAAAAAAGAAATTTAGACACAGAAATGTGTTATAATTTGGGGGAATTAAGTTTCCAACCACTAATTGCTTCTCTTTGTTTACAAACAGTTGAGGAGAATTGCCAATGTTTTTAACATAATTTTGACATATGAAAACTGAAAATACAGTAAACTTTAGAGTGAGCAGATAGCCACAAAGTGAATAATAGTTTTGTAAATATTATTACAGGCATTAACGCAATCAATTTTATGAGAGCAGTGCTTTTCCTAGGTTGTATCTTCAACAGCGAAATGTTGGCCAATGCTTTCATTTTTATTTGAAAACTTAGAACATTTTGATGTCTAAATAAATATTCTTTTATTCATAAGCCTTACAAAACCTAGTTTTGTTTTGCTTTTTGTTGCTTTTGTTTAACTGACTTGAAACTCTCTGTGGTCTCACACTTAATGAGCCTCCTGCTTCTACCCCATGAGTTCTAGATTTGTAGGAGGGAGGAAATAAAAATTTCATGCTTAGTGGCCTAGATATACAATTTGGGGCATTGTATTGCTCTATGAATATTTCCAATTTCAATCATGCCCTGATCAAGAATCTCAAAAAAGTGCTTTAATATTTTTTCTGTTTTGGTTCATTTATATGTTTTTTCCTACATATTTTATCTTGTGTGTATACTCTTGTGTGCACATATGTGCCTGGTGGCCAAGATCAATCTCAGGTGTCGTTGTTCCCACACTGTCCAGCTGTTTGATATAGCACCTCTCCCTGTCCTGGATTTCACCAACTAGGCTGGCTGGCCAGCAAGCCCCAGGGATACTTCTACTTTAACTTTCAGAGCCCTGGGATTGAAGTGTGTCTCACCATATTTGCCTAATTTTTAAGATGGGCTTTGATAGAGGAACTCAAATCCCCATGCCTGCTAAGCAAGTACTTTACCAACTGAACAATCTCCCTAATCCGGGATTGGGGGTACCAGCATATGTGTATATATGAAGGGCAAAGGTTGATACTGCAAAATTTCTTTGATCACTCTTGTGCCTTTAGTGCTTTTGAGATAGAATTTAAGTGTTTAGACTTTGGTGGCCTGTAACTCACTGTGTAGACCAGACTGCCTTTAAACACCAACATCTGCCTGCTTAAGTCATTGGCTACCATGCCCAACCACTTGATTCTTTTGAGGTAGGGTCTATCATTGCCTACCCTACACCACTAGTCTTGATGTCAGGATGGCTTTTGTGATTCCTTTCGGTGAACATTCATAGCTGGAATTACAGTGTGCTACCATGGTCATGCAGCACATACATGGATTCTGGGCGTCCCAATTGATGTGCTCCTGTTTTTACAGCAAGCATTTTACTTTCTAAGATCCTGATTCAATTTTTTTTTTGTTATTCTTTTTTTTTTTCTGACTCACTTCAATTAAATTTTTTTTGAAAAATTTGAATTCTTAATTATTTGTATATTTTTATTAATTAAAATATAATTATATCATTTTCCTCTTCCCTTTCCTCCCTCAAGTCCCTCCCATTGCTCTGACCATCCTTATGCCCCATGTCAACCTCTCTCTAATTCATGACTCCTTTTTCTATTATTACTATTTTATCATTACACACATACACATATATTTATAAATATATAAGTACAAGTGCTGAGTCCATTTTGTGTTTATTGTGCAGAGAGGATTTTAGGATTAACAGTATTGAATAACCCACTTGGGGGCTTATCATTATTCTTGGGAAAAACTTATCCTCCCTGTATTTGTTTGTCTAGAGATCAAGACCCATGGAATTTCCCCTTTCCATTTGTATTGCCATTGTTAATCCATTCATTTAAAAATATGTATAGCATTTTGACTGTAAGTATTTCTGTGCAGAGTCCAGAAGAGAGGTCAGGTGCCTTGGAACTGAAGTTATCAACAGTCATGAGCTTCCATGTGGGTAGTAAGAATTGAGCCACTGTCCTCTGAAAAGAAGTAGTGCTCTTAATTGCTGAGGTATCTCTTGAGTGATGTCCCCAGATTGTGAAAAAGTTTTGAATTCACTAAACAAAACACAGGAATCTTTTGCTAGGATATCAAAAACAGAAAAACAAAACAATACAAAAACAAGCAAATAAAATCCAGCCTGGATTCAGTCTGTGAACCTTCTTGCTAAGCATGTTTCAGCTGTTGACAGGTATGTCAAAGTAGCATGGGTTTGAAGGGGCTTCAGAGTTACACTTAGGAACAGAACACATAATAAATATGTACGTCTAAATACATCTAATGTTGAAATTAGCCCTAGATTCCACCACAGGGAAACATATGTATAGTTGTATTTTAAACGAGCAAACAAGAACTCAAGCCATATCAAGAAAACTTTACTTTCTCCTCATTTTCATTTGATTAAAGCTTACAGATATAAAAATTCTATAAAAATATCTATTCTCTTAGGAGAACACTTACTCTCTATACTGACATTTTCAGTTGAAACATTTTATATTAGCATTTTAATGTATTAATGTATATATATTTAATAATAACATTTATGAAATTATGTAAATAATCATTTACGGAAATATTTCTGAAAATTTGTTGATTGTTAATCTTCATATATTGTAAATAAATGACTCATATTCTTTCTAGAAAGAGTATCATTTCTGGTATGAACCTACCAAGAGTATTCTTAGTTGAATCTATTGACCTCAACTGTTATTAAACATTTTACCAAAAGGTTACCATTCTATTTAAAGATATCTACATTTTCTTCTATTATTATGTATAGTATGTGTGCATGTATATATGCATGTACAGTAAAGTGTAGAGGACCAGGCTAACATTTGAAGTATTCTTTGATTTCTTTTCACATCAGTCATTGAGGCTTATTCTTCTCAGCCCAGGGTTCTCTCGTATGACTTCTATGACTATGCAGCATCTTCTGGTGACTTTGACTCTAAAATCAGTGACAGGAATTTCAGGCAGGGAACTACACCTGGCCAGAAATTACTAAAGTTCTGAAGATCTAATTCTCACATGTGTGCAGCAAGTAATTCAACCTCTAAACCATATCCTCAGCCCTCAATAAAAAATTTTAATATGTATCAAGCAATTGTCAACTCAGTATTCTAGAAGCCAAGGATATAATAGAAGTTTAAATGTTTCCTAAATTGTTATAGTCACATAACGTTATACCGTAGTATAATAGTATTGTATTATGTTGATAATTATCATTGGCTATGTAGTATCTTAAAAGCAAATTTGCCTAGGGTTTTAATTCAGTAATTCTGGCCATGCCAAAATAGCTAAAGCTAGACACACAAATAAAAAGAGAGGTTTATTTGGCTCATAGTCTTGGAAACCAAAAGTCCAAAGGCAGGCAGCTCACTGGTTCAAAACTAGTGAGTGCTTTTGTACCTGGTTACAGCATGACCAAGAAGCAGAAAGGGAAACGAGAGCACACAGAAAGAGAACAAGTGTGGGGAGTAGTCGCACTTTATAATACCACTGTCTTGTAAGACCTCATTCAGTCCACAGGACCAGCATCAATCCAGCCCAAGGACTCTGTAGACCTAATTACCTGACACTATGTCCATCTCTTAGGAGCTGCAGCACATTAATGCTGCCACACTGAGGATCAAGCATCTTATGTATCAATCTTAGGGGGACAAATTACATGCAAACAGATTCCCACATGGCACAGTCTCAGTATGGGGAGCCCCCACATATATTTTTATTGTTATTTCTGAGTCAACTGTTTCGATTATGTTCAATCCCAGTTTACAAGATGCAGGGTTATACACATGTATAAATGCCACAAGTCTATTATTGCATCATACGGAGCAAGTTCACCAAACTACACACTCCTGTTCTCTGTCTACTCACTCATCTCCCTCCTCACTAAACCTAACACCTCTTGATATTTTAACTAATACCACGGTGACTTCTTTTCCTAATAGTCATAGAATTTGAATAATGTGGTGTACAGGTTTGTAATAGATTAAATTTTTCCTTTTGAAATCTCAAGTCTTAGTCTACAGATATAGACTGGACATCATCAGACTGAGAGAAGGAGAGCACTTTCAAATTCATTTAATCATGTGGTACATGAGCTTTCAAGTGCCCTTTGCCCATTGTGTTCTGTTTCTAGAGGGACTTGGCTATGGGAATCATCCCCATCTAATATAGTTCTCAAATGACTAGTTCTTTCACATGCCTGTAGTGTACACACAGACACACAGACACACACACAGACACACAGACACACACACACAGACACACACACACATACACAGACACACACACAGACACACACACACAAACACACAAACACACACACACACACACACAAACACACACACACACACACACACACACACACACACACACACACACACCTCCCTGAACCACTCTCAGCCATGAGCCCTATCTGTGTCAGACTATACATACACTCCTTCCTGGAAAAAGGAAATAAATCTCTATCCTCATAACAACCATCAAACATGGACAGTTTCTGGGTTCAAAGAATGGCGAGGCTAATCCAGACTTAACTAGTTTGCGGTACGTATATACTAAGCCAAAATTTTATCCTCACGTAAACTTTTATGGGAATTCTCTATTTACCATCCACACTTAGTCATGCATGTGATTAGAGGCAATTGCACTGTTGGATGAGACATCAACAGGAAAAAAAAAAGCTATTACATTGTCGGCCCCGCACCGTCCAGCGGAAATAAGACACCAACAACCAAACTTCTTCTCGAGATCTTTACTCAGGATTAAGCTCAGTGGGAATGGCCCCGAAGAAGGGAAGGGCCAAGCTTAAGTACAACTCAAGAACCAATCAGCTCATGCCAGGTGCCACCTCCTCATAGGTCTGCATCAGAGCAGGACTGCTCGTCATCAGATCACCAGTTACCCTTGCACAGCCTTTTGCCATATAAGGACTTGTTTATCTTAGAGAGCGCTCGCCATCGGGATGGCGGAAGGCGGAAGCCTGCGCCATATTAAGGTGCGGCACCTCGCAGCTCTCCACATTACATGGCCTAGTCTGTCAGTTAAGTAAAGAATATCCATGCTAAACTTTACAGTAATCAGACTTTTTTTCCTTGAATCCCATACAGGGAAACTCGAAACAATATTTGGGGCCCTTGGGTACCCTCACTTGTGTTTCCTGCAAAGTTTTTGTTTATATTTTTCCCACTTTCTTCCTTTATCTGTCTTAACTAGTTTACAATCTTTTTAAGATATGATCTCCATGGCCTACATAAGGTCACAACTACAGTCCTTTGTGTTTGGACTAGAACTTCAATTTTAGTCTTTTGCTGCTCTGTACCTCCTTGTTGGAGATTATACAAGTTGAATGGGTCATACTCTTGGCAGAAGCTTCCCTGGTTTTCCTCTGGTTACAAAACTACTGCCCACTTTGTTGTATATCAGAGCTGAGGTGTGCTCTCCAAGGCAATGTTTCAGCTTCTCCTGTCGTGTTCCAGGTTTGTTGTTGCCTATTCTCTGCGTTGCCCAGAATTTTCTTGGTATAATTATATTTCCTTTTTTTGAAAAGGTGTGTGTGTGTATGTGTGTGTGTGTGTGTGTGTGTGTGTGTGTGTGTGTGTGTGTGTGTTGTGTGTTTATGACACATGTGAGTGTGGGCATGCCACAGTATATGAGGAGGAGAGATGTCTTAAGATGTCAATCTGGTCAACACAGCAACTGCCCATTGAGGACTTCCTTAAAGCTACTGGGCTGGAGGTACTTTCTCACTCATATGTCCTTTGCTTGGTCCAGAGTCATCTAAAATGTCCAGTATGGTGTTCGCCACACAGCCCTTGAATGTGAGACTTAGGGCACGGGTACATCTGGAGGCAAAGATCCTACCGCCTGGGGCAGGTGAGAGGAAGACCGTCTGCCCACTGTCCTACCAGCAGCTTTTCTGGCTAGCAACAAGTACAGAGTGACCAGTGAACTTTATGGGCCTACCTGACACCCCTTTGAGCAGGTGCACTCATGTGTGTAATGATGGATGCCTACTTTTAATGCAGCTGTGGACTGGAATGTGACTCCAAGAGCACTTGTCCATTGTGTGCAAGACCCTGGCCTCCATTTCTAGCACCGTCAAACATAACTGGATGGATTTTAAAAGATACATTTCAATCTTTGCCTTCCATATTACTTGAGGCAGGATCCTTGTTCAGTAATGCATGTAGCAGGGCAGCTGCCTGTGAGTTCAGGCATTCTCTTACCTCCATCATCCACCACACTGGAGGAGCTCTAGAACTGCATATGTGCGTACTTTCATGCCTGACTTTGATGGATTCTAGGTAACTGCTCAGTGTTTATGTTCACTGAGCCATCTCCCCATTCCTCTATAACTGTACATCTATATACACTATATTGCAAAAGTACAACAATGTACATATTCCCAACTAGGCCACAAAACCAGATATACATTTCTTCCCCCTCACAATCTGCAGAACTACTCACATAAGACATAATCTCAGCTCAATAGTATTGATCTAAAAAAAAATGAAACATAAATATGTGCTTATGGTTATTCAAACTCTGGTAAAATATCAAAAACACTCAAAAAGAGGTAGCCTTTTCTGAATAACCTCTGAGATCTGACCTTGTAATGAGTATATGTTTTTCCTCCTATTCCCAAGTTCCGGAAATAAAATCTCAGATTCAATATATATATACATATACAAATACCTAGGCCATTTATCTAGACTTATAGCTATTACTTGATAGCTAATAACATAAAACAACCCATTTATACTAATCCACATTCTGCCACATGGCTGGGGGCCTCTGCTTAGGTACCATATGTCTGTCCTCCTCACATCTTCCCCTGTGACCCTCCTGCATAACTGATTCTATCCCAGAATTCTTCTGTCTACCAGATGCCCCACCTTCTATTCTACCCTTTCCTATAAGTTACAGGTCTTTTAATTGACAGGCAATTAATATATCTATACAATACTCAAGACAGTCTCTCTACATGACATTTTACAATATGACCCTTGTTCTTTTAACACATTCTTTTATCTCATACTAAAAAGCCTTGCAGATGCAGCTGGAAGTTTCCTGTGCAGAAGGTTGTGGCTCCCTGAGACAGTGTACCTAAAAGCCTCAAATATTAGAGGAAACAGTTATTTAAGTTCTACAATGTGTGTGTGTGCGCGTGCGCGTGTGCGTTTGTTTAACCAGGTGAGTTGAGGGGATTTCAGGGCCCCAGTTCTTCTTATACTATCGTCTTTCCATGATTCAAGAAGTTTTTTTTAATTTCTTTTTTAATGTTAACTATTAAGCAGTAAAATTCAAGTTTCAAAGGAACCCAGTGCCCTATCTTCCTGTCCCTTTTCATAGGGCTTTCTGGACTAGTGTTCAATCAATGATCAGTCAATAAAAGATGCTTCACAGACTGACACCGATGGCCCAACTGGCCAATGACTAGTGGGATTAGAGTGGGCAAGTTTAGGGTAGAGAAGAAGGCAGAAGAATAAAGAAAAAATGGAGCAGTTCCAAGTACCTGCACCTAAGAAATATAAGCTTACATATCTAGAATGAAAAAGAGACCTTCAGTTTATAAATACTTAGTCTAAGTTGTCTACACAAATCAATAAAATATGTAGAGCCTCTAATAACTAATGTCTTCACAGTTACTTCCATGCTTCCTTCTTTACAGAGTCCCCAACCCTGCCATCAATGGCACTAATGTCATGTATTCTGTCTATTAAATTTAGAAAAGAATTGTTCTGTCTACCCGCATGAAAAATTCATTGCTCCCTGTACTGTAAGTGGCTTTGAGTTTAATACAGGTATATCTTACTTGTCAAATCACTTTTGATGGGGGTTAAGGTTTTTTTTAATTCCCTTCTTTTATTTATTATCTTATTACATTTCTAACTGTTGATGTTTATTTTTTTATTTGACACTCAATGAATTTTCTCTTGGTCTGCCTGTTTAGAACTGGCTGATGTTTTATAGCATATTGATTCCCAATATTTTAAACTGACCCACTGCGGCTGTAAGGATCACACTGGAAAGTAAGTTGTTTACATTTCACAATGAATAGCAGATAAATGAAATAATAAAGGTTGTTGGATCCTGAGGAAAAAAACCAAGCCAAGTTCTTGTTTGCTCTCAAGGAGGTATTGCCATGGAGCTTAGGACAAGCCAACTTCATAAGGCACAAACAGTGAAGTGGTTTGAGGCAGCAGGCTCTTATTTTAGACATTTGAAATATTGAAGAAAATTTACCAAAAAAAAAAAGCACCATTAAAGTAGAGTTTAATATTTGTCCGTCATAAAGTACTTTATTGAAAATAAAACCCCGGGGCTAAAGTGATGACTCAGCTATTAAGAGCACTTGCGAAAGAGTTTGGTTCCCCCTCACTCACATGGTTGCCCCTGACCATCTATAACTCCTGTTTCACTAGATCCAACACCCTCTTTGGGCCTCTGTGGACACTGAAAGCACATGCTGCACATACGTACACAGAGGCAGAAGACTCAACCGTGTAAAATAAAAATGAATGCAATTTTAATATTTAAGTATACAATACTTCTACATTTTATATAGTATATATCTATAGCTATTGATACATACTCATTGATAGGTACAGATACAGATATTGACACAGATAGATATATTCCCAAACTTTATTAAGCTGTAGAGGCAGACTAAATTTCTATGTACCTTCTGTGGTGCTTTCTGGCAGATCTTCAAGGAATACATTTTTGTTTGGTTGGTTTTGGTTTTTGAGACAGGTTTGTGTGTGTGTGTGTGTGTGTGTGTGTGTGTGTGTGTGTGTGTGCGTGTGTGTGTAGCCTTGGATGCCCTGGACTTGTTTTGTAGACCAGGCTGGCCTTGACCTCACAGACATCTGTCTGCCCCTGCCTCCCTGATGCTGGGATTACCAGTGTGTGCCACCATGCCTGGCTCCTCCTTTCCTATTCTGATGTTCTGAATTCTCTCCATGCCTAATGTAAATAATAATGCGGTAAAAAATTTATACATTCCCCAAATCAGAAATTAGTGATAGGTACCATTTATTGTTTTCATTGTGCCTTGTCACAAAAGGGTTGTCTGCACAAATTCTATGAGTTTATATGTTTGACCTAATTTCTGTCATTTTCTTTTGAAGCAATCATCATATATCCCCCCATAGAGTCCTGCTGTCTTCTTCATCTGATTCAAGGAATGATCTAACGTTTTCATAAAGTTGGCATTAATTTGCAGTTAAACTTGGCAACCTGGTTCCTCAAAGAAGCTATTCGTACTAGCTCATGAACTTGATGAGGACAAATCCTAACGTATGGGCTCACAGACACACTTTTCCCAATAACACATGGAAATTAAGGGCAAAGCTACATATCATTTCTATTTTTACTTCCATAACTTGGCAGAGGTCTTGGCCAAAAGTAGACAATAGGCTGAACAGTGGTTGACTAGGCCTAAATGAAATGACTTCTAGTGTTGTTTTTCTCTGAGCCTCACAATCCTAGTGAATCCTTTGTTTTTCTTTAAGTGTTATTGGCAAATAGACTAAGCTTCAGGTGTCTAGTCACTAAAATTTGGCTTGAGTTGGGTGCGATAATGTGTACCCATACTCCTAGTATTTGAGATGTTGAGACAGAAAGTTCCCAAGTTTGACCCATGTAGAGGGACTATCTAAACACCAATCAAATAACACACAGAGAGAGAAATGAAGAAAAATTAAGAGGAGAGGAAGAACAGAGGAGAGGGAAGAGGAATGGAGATGAGATGGGAAAGGGGGGGAAAGAGGAGGGAGGGGAGAAGAGAGTAGGGGAGGGAAGAGTAGAAGAGGGAAGGGGAGGGAAGGGGAGGGAAGAGGAGAGAAGTGGAGAGGAGGGGAGGGGAGGGAAAAGGAGAGGAGAGGAGAGGAGAGGAGAGGAGTTTAATGTGAAGAAAGGTTGGGCTTTGTTTGAGAACAATTCTGTGTGTTAGATTCTGTGCATCACTTAAAGTGGAGGAGGACTCTGAGTGTTCTCCTTGTGTAGACAGTGTGACCTCCTTCCCAGTATCCTCCTGTTCTACATGGATTCTGTGTTAGTATCCTCTAACAGAGTTATGGAATCCATGTTTCTTGTTGACAATAAATAATGGTAGCTTTTCTCATCGGTCTTTGGAGGCCAAGTTCTGCTGCTGTAAACATTCTCTTGTCCTTGTAACTCATGTGTCAGCTTTAGGACAGTGGCCAGGTAGAAATTTCTCTGAAGTGCCTGTTGCTCTCATGCATGCTGGCTGAGTGAGGCGCCAGACTGAGCAAACAGGCTTCATACACAGATGAACACAGGTGAACACTGCTGAACAAAGTCTACTCTCCCTTACGGTGAAAAACACACGCTCTGACTTGAACACAATTTCATACAAGAGGAGACTGGTGCTAAGCTTAAGGAATTACTATTTATATGCATTATTTCTTGGGGGCATTAGCTTAAACCTCAATGTTCTTTGTGTTTTGAAGGTAACTGATCATTAGTGTTCATATACGTCAGGCAGGAAACATCCTTGTGGCACTTCCCAAATTTCTTCTTGGAGCTGACGTCACATCACAGGTGACATGATCCAACTGGCATATAAAGTGACTGCATATCAATGATGACCAAGTTTGATCATATATAGGCAAACTACCTATAGCAGGCTTTGCTGTAGCATATAGGGACTATCCTTGTAAAGATAAAAGGTCCTTAGGAGTCTCGAAGATGAAAGACAGCACAGGGTAGGTGGGAAGCTGGCACACACTCCGATTTAAAGCTAATCAAACTCCCATTTGGGTTGATCCAGTGTACGTTTGCCAGCTGTTTCCCTTTATACACTGTGGTTTTATGTTTCAAAAAGATCCTTTCACCAAACCCAGACAGAAACCAAGAAGGGAGTTAGAAATCCAAGGTTTTGAGACAGTCTCTATTGTCAAATGGACTCAGAACATCCTGTGGTCAGACACACACCGGGAAAGAAGAATGCAAATAATCACAGCATTTTTCTGCCTCTGAAAATCACATTCCTTACAAGAGTGCTAATGTTATTTTAAATATCTTATTTATTCTCTATTAATATACATTTCCAAGCTCTTAAACTCCCAAGGAAATGAATGAAAACGGATATGCCTTCTTGATTAGTATGTGAGAAAGCCCACGGAATGTGGAATACAGAAAGCTCTACAGGCAAAATGTTTTATAAGCATGTTTAAAAGGGGAATCTATCAAGGCATTTCTATATGCGACTGATTGCTGGTTTGTGTGCTGTGAAGAACAAAACTTCAACTCAAAATGCAAATCATACAGGAATCATAAAAAGCCACCACCCAACCCCGTTATCACAGCAATTAAGATTTTCAAAGTAAAATCATTTTCCTTCCTTCCTTCCTTCCTTTTTTTAAAAGATAATTTAATGGGCCTAACAATTGGGGAATGCTTTTAGGTAGGATGTTTCAGGTAAATTTTATGCCAGATTTGTCAAAAATATCCCTTTTGGGTATGTGTTAAGTCCTCCTTTAATTAAGCCTTCTGGGGTTTCAATGTGTTGATCTCATTTTAAACCCCGATCAGCACAATTAGACGTACAAAGACGTGTGAGATAAGTGATGTACACAAAAACATTTGCAGATACAATGCTTTATTCTCACACGCTTGGGTTTTCTCTTTCCATTAAAAAAAAAAAATCCAGGCTCAAATAAAGAAAAGAAAAAATTGATTATTTCCAGCTTGTCATACATCTCATTTGGAGTGGGTCAGACCTCTCCATTCACAATTACCACTAGTTAATCTTATCAGAGAAAAATTCAATTACATTTATCAAGGTTATTTCATAGACTGGAGCTATTGGTTTTTTAAAAAGCATTTTAGTGTTAAGAATGTTAGCATTATGTTCCTTCAATTTTAAAATAAAAATAAATAATAAATAATGAAAGCGTGCTTCCACATGCATGTTATTAATGGAGAGTTGTAATGAGTAATATTTGACAGCTTTGTAAAAAAAAGGATTATTAATACATAGATTATAGAAGTTTAGGAGGGAGGCTCATAACTTAATAGACTTCAATTCTCAGCCTACACTGACATTTTAAAAAATCTAGTTTCAAATTTGATAACAGATTACCAGCTAGGCTGGAAGCCAAGCACCTGATTAAGGCAATTTAAATGCTTGCAAAGTGGTGAGATTAAAATCAAATAAGTGCCGATTTTTTTTCCCCCTGCTTCACTTATCTTTCCCTGGATTCGTTCCTTAACTACCAGGTGGTAGAGGACTCTGGGTAATTTTCCTCTGCGCCAATTACCCCAGGATGGTTTTTAGGGTGATGCAGAATAATTACTGCACTATCAATCCAAAATGGGCCCGCTTAATGTGTTTAAGAGAGATTTTGAGCCTTAGCAGGGAAGCTGCCTGAAGCGTGCTCTGCCTGCCTTGCCAAAGCCCGCTCGGCCTACTCGGATAGTTAACTGTTCAGCGAGAAGGCAGCACACACCCAAGGTGAAAGAAAACAAGGAAAACTCCTGGGAAGCTGTGGAAAGTTAATGAGCTACTCCAACGTGTGGCAGGCTGCAGTCGCAGGTGGCTGACAAAGCTAGGCAGGTTAAGAAAATAATATTTATCACCCAGCTGCCAAGGCTGTCTTTATCAAAAGTCTTTCTAAAATCCATACAAGACGAAGAAAAACGGGCTTTTAAAAAAAATAAAAAGATTTTTGAAGAGAAACAAAAACAAAGCGCTTCAAGCAGCTGTGATTCAATGGTCTACCCTTGCTGATGGCTTGAAAAGAAATCAGGAGAGAGCAATTGAACCTGACAGCATTTTTTAAACATTTTCCTACAAATAAAGTGTGAGAATAACAAACAATGAGATGAGATTATTTATTTAAAAATTAGAATTAAGCTGCAACTCTGAAATGACAGTACTAAATTCTATTTGGTAGCAACCTCAAATTAAATAATGCCTTCCATCTGTTATACCCTCTCTGAATTTCGTTAATTATCGTTATTTGAATGTAAATTGTGAGATTTAGTCAGTTTGCCCAAAGAGGCACAATGGTAATTTAAAATAAAAAATAAAGAAATCGTTGCATATAAACGGACTGCTTTTGTTTTCTTCATTTAGTTATTTCTTTATATTGGTCTTCAAATGATATGTGTCTCTTCTGTCTTCAGTGTGGCAAGGGCTTTTTTCTTTTAATTATTTAATCAAAGACTGATTTATGATTTAGCTTAACAGATGGTTTGTGATACAGTGAGTCAAAGTGTTTTATTTTAGAGCAAGCTGGCATTTGAAATGGTGCTGCGTGTGTGTGCGTGTGCATGCACGCCTGTGTGAAACTGCTTCTGCGTGGGGGTACCCAGGCCTCTCCTGGTATGCATCTGGAGATGTGAGCGTCTGAGTTTGACCCCACAGTGAAGTCTTCCACATGAAACTGATTTGTCAAGATAACTAGTCCTTGCTTCTAACCCTGGTAATCAGCCTCATCCACAAGAGAGAAAGAAGGAAAATGATAGTTCAGAGAAACACACGCTGTCCTATGTCCTAAGTACACCCATCGAACTCCATGTTAGAAAGAAAACCATGGACCTCAAGTTGGTAGAAAGCGGATTGCCATACATCCTGACAGATGCCCTAGTTTATACAGGGAGGCTCTCACACAATCCATTTAAGATGATGACATTATACCATATTTACTTCTGAGGTCTCTAATAATTATACGTGCACTTGAAAATCCCCAGGATTTTAGCTGCTGTGTCACAGATGCAGACTCAAACATTTTCATTTGATGTGCAAAGTGAGAAGTGCTCTTTAGTGGCAAGACAATTATCTGATTCTACTAATAAATGACTGCACTACTCGTCATTTTTAATTGAACAATTATGGGATAGTGCACTGTCAGTTGATTGTACGAGTCATTTCATAAATGTCAAAAATCTCTTTAAGTGAATTATGAAACTCCAAAATAACTGCGGCAATCAGCCAGCAATAACACAATAATCTGTTTACCCTGTTGTCAGCTCAGCTCTCACCATTTTATGGAGAAGAGGAGGCTAAGAGGAAACCAGAACTCAGTGATGGAGAAACTTTCCTCAGTGATATTTCCAGGTCAGCTGATGTAGCTGTACGGATACTACATGCTTTCAGTAGTTTGTCTCTGGATAGACACCTGTTTCCTGGAGGGAGCATGCTGACGGTCAGTGGATTCTTGAGCCCATGTTATATACTTTGTGGAAAGCTCCCTGCTTACCCAGACTGTGCCTTCCCCAGTCCTTGAATTTGGTCAACTCAGACCTCAGCACTATCTTCCACTTCAGTTTAAGCTGAATATGCCAAATTATTCTTCATGGTCCGTTAAATTTTATTTTAAAAATTGGACTAAGGAGAGATGCCAAATGGCTGCCCTTTCTTCTTATTTTCTCAAACTATGCTGTTGGCATGGGACGAGTCTGACATGTGTCTCGGTATATTAGTATTTTATATTAGTCGTATAGGGGGTGTGATCAGGGAATGTCTTTTATTTAAGAGGAAAGTTAAATGATCACAGAATAAATGCTTGGGTGATATTATGAGAATTTCATTATAAAATAAATATTTTGGTATCATTTCATTCCTTCAAAAGTATACAAGTAGAGTATTTTACAAGTTACATCTTAGTTTTTAAATGTATTGTTTTTGATACGTCCTGCCACTTTCTACTTGGTTGCATTCTTCGTTGTGTGAGCTGTGCCTCTTTCCTATGATCTTCCACGGTGCAAGGTACATGCAGAGATCTTATGTGTGTTTTCAGGTAAAGGTTTCATTCATAAATGTCTTTGTAGAACACAAGTGGCAAAGAAAGATACAGCCTTGCTTTTGTACCTTACTAGAGACGGGTAGTTTACTTCAAATGTTTCTCAATGCAACCCATTCACTACTTTTTCTTGATGGTTACATGAACATTTATAGCTTAACTGCCCATCACTTAACACATGTGGAAGACAAAACTATGCACTGTTTCTGCTTTGGAGATGGCCTATTAGTTGGTGGAAGATATCACAGAATGTGGCTTTTATTTTCTCTAAAACATTCTCCTGAACGCCTTCCTTAACAGATCTCGGACATATGAAGTTTTAGCTATCTAAAGTAACTAAAGGATTCTATCCAAAAGCAAATCATCATACGCTGTAAGAACAGGAAGGACCCTGGGAGATTGCTCAGTGGGTAAAGTCACTTGCCACAAAGGCTAACGATCTGAGTTGCATCCCCACAACACAGAAGTCAAGAACTGAATCCTGCAACTTACCCCCTAACCTCCAGTCACTCGCCGTGTTGTGTGCACATCTTTACACATACACACACTCACACACACACACACACACACACACGTAATATATAACAAAATACTTAACAAGAATAAATCACTAATGAGGATAGAAAGGGTATTATTGAGGAACTCATCTTACAATACTAAAAACGAGGGTGAGTAAGATCCTTATTTCTAAGAAGGCTAGACCAACAATGGCGATCCTACAACTCTCTTAGCACATTTACCATCAGCGGTGTATGCAGACCAAACTCAGAGGAGCAAAGAAAAACTTCAATAAAGCCCACATAGTGTCTTCAGAGAGCAGAGAGAAAGAGAAGAGACAGAATGAATCTGTGCTGCATGGTAGGTAGAGCTGACACGGTACTGGATGAATTGGTCAGTGCTGACAGGGGCCATGACCTTAAATGACAAATTCCTCACCTGCCCCATCCTACTCTTTTGTACAGTGTTGTCTAGAATGACTGTTACCTTAGAAACATCTTTTGAAATTGGTTGCTCATATAGTTACCTGTAAGGTTTATATAAACTTAGAGAATTTTTTGTTTATCCATTAAGGGAGTATTTGATGAACAATTCCTTTACCTCACTGTAGTCTCCACTTTTGAAAAATTAAACTTATGAATATAAAGCTTTACTAGATGCTATTCTTTTCTGCTACTAAAATACTGCTTTAATCACAACAATTGTAATACTCATTCTCAATCCAAAAGATGTTAGAATACGAACTATGTTCTCCTTAGTTTCCATTAAATATAGTAGAATAATATAATATAATCTTGATAATAGCAAAAGTTTCCCAGTCCTCTAGACTTCATTACAGCTAATTTTATTACCAAAAGTGTAAAAAACAAAACTTAGTACAGAATCCATTGTATGCTTATGTGTGTGTATATGTACAAAATCCAGTGTATGCTTGTGTGTGTGTATGTGTGTGTGTGTATACACAATGCATATATAGATGTATATATTATAAAAAGAAACACTTCATAAATAAAAACATTTAATTGGACATCGTCTATTTCAAACCTCTGGTCCTAAATTATAAAGTACTTTTTTCCAATTGGGTAGCTGAACACACACAGAGGAGCAAAGAAAAGCCTCAATAAAGTCCACATAGTGTCTTCAGAGAACATAATGTCTCCAGTGAACAGAGTATACACACACACACACACACACACACACACACACAGAGAGAGAGAGAGAGAGAGAGAGAGAGAGAGAGAGAGAGAGAGAGAGAGGAATGTTTAGATACATACCTGCAAAGTCCAGATATGTCTTTCTAATATATATTTAATATATATATTATATATATATATATATATATTTAAATCCAATGAGTAAAATATAGAATTTTATTCAATAAGTTTCTATTGATAAATTATGAGTATAAAAAGAGGATGTTATAAAACACACACAAGGTTCTGGGGAGACAGCTTCATCTAAAAAGCTTGTACCACCTAAGTGCTAGGACCTGAGTTTAGTCTTCCTCACTTTCATGAAAAGCCTTGCCTAGCAGCATCTGCCTGGAGTCTCATCACTGGGAGGATGGAGACAAGAGGATCTTCTAGGTTTACTGTCCAGCAGTTACCTGAATCTTTGAGCTCCAGATTAAATGTGGTACCCTGCCTCAAAAATAAGGTGACCAACAATTTAGGAAGATGCCTGACTTCAAACTCAATCTCCACATACTCGTGTACCTACACACATATGAACATACACACACATACACAAGACTCACACTAAGCATTTAGCAAAAGAATTTAAAATAATGAATTTCTAATTTAAAAATTGTTCTGTTTTTATGTTTACTTTATCAAGCCTTGCTTCTCCCTCTCCGACTCATCCCTAATGGGGTCAGATTTACACTTATTAGTATTAGTGTTGCTTCTCTAGTTGTGTCATAAAGGATGCATTTTAAAACCTAGGGAACCATACTAAGAAATGTAAATGAATACAACCACATGGAGTTTTTCCTTACAATGTAACCATTAAATACCAATCAGGGATTCAGGAAACATGCGCTGATTGAACAGATGGTAACTCTCTAACTCTTGCCCTGATCTCTTAAAAGGATGGAGAGGATGCATATAGAGAAAAGGTTATTAAGAAAAGATAGCTAAGATAGATAGGATTTAAAAGCATTTGTAAGAATCTAAAATGCAATGAATTGTGTCTTATAGGCAGTGTTTGGAGAGCCTTCTGCATTATTTAAAGCTACAATAAAATATTTTTAAAGCTCATTGTTCAATATAGTAGTCATAAAACTGGAACAATGATTAGAGGATCGGGCTGGAAGGATTCAATTTCTAATGCTTAGCAATGCAGGCATATTGCAGGCTGTCCTTAGAAACTTTAAAAGGGAGCCAAAAGATAGAAGCAACGCAGAATGTTTGTTGTGTTCATAGAAGGGGATGTTGGTAGAACTGAGTGGAAGCATCACTTGTTTTGATGTGGTCTTCACTGTGTCTGGCCTTTGTAGAGGGTTTTGCTCCCTCTTCCCTCTCCTCAACCCCTAACTTCCTCCTTGTGTCCATCTTCCTTGGCTCCCCGTGTGTCTGACTTCTTTTCAGCAACATATTCTCTGTCCTGGATCCATTGTTTTCAGTCTCCAGCAAGTGGCTAAAGCCTTGCAGTGAATGACCACCAGATAAAACTTTTGGGTGACCTGAGGTGGCTACCCCAACTGTAGCTTAGCTCTTCGATGAACAACGCCATAGAAATTCAGAAACTGAGACAACACACTGTTTGGGTGTTTGTTCCCATACTGATTCCAGGATGTTTTCAGTCTGTTGTTCCTGAGTCAGTTTCAAATCTAATTTTTTCCCCATTGTTCCCTGGAAATTCTCTAGGTCATTTTTATTATCTAGGTACAAATATTTCAATATAGCCCCAAATACAGTCTCATATCCTTTCTCTAACAAACCATTATTCCTCTGCCCCTCCCTTCCTTCCTCTCTTCTTTTCTTCTTCCCTCCCTTCCTTTGTTCTTTTCTATTTCCCTCCCTTCCTTTTTCTGCCCTTCCTTTTTGCTTTCTCTGTTTTCCCCTCCCTTCATCTTTTAATACCTTTTTTCCTTTCACTAATGACTTGGGACATTGGACCTTTGTAGAAAGGCAAAGAGTTCTATCACTGAACTGTACCCCCAATCCTCTCTCTATTTTTGTTTTGGAACAGGATGCTGGCAAAGATACTGCCTCAAATTCCCAAATAGAGGAAGCTTTAGCTATGTTCTATTAGGCTTCACAGTATTTTCTTCTTGTCTTTTCTCTTCCCTTCTCTTCCCTTCTCTCCTCTCCTCCCCTCTCCTCCCCTCTCCTCCCCTCTCCTCCCCTCTCCTCTTCTCTCCTCCATTCCCTTCCCTTCCCCTCTCCACCTCTCCTTCCCCTCCTCCCCTCTCATCCCCCATTATCCTTTCACCTCTTCTCTTCTCTTCTATTCTCTCTTTTCCGCTCTTCTCCCTCCTGCCATAGCTTTTCCTTGCCACCCTCCTCATCCTCCCCTCCCTTACTCTCTCATCCCCTCCTCTTCTCCTCTCTTCTTTTGTCTACTCTCTTCTGCTTTCTTCTCCTCATTGTTCTATTTCTGGATGACTGTGGCTTTTTGATTCTTAATTGCTTTGCCATCCTCCTCTTACTAGGCCCAGTACTTTCGTTCACAGAATCTTCCCAGAGTTGCCACATTGCACTTGCTCCTTTGACTTGCTTCCACTGGAATGAATTTATTTTGTGCAAATGACCTATATTAATAGATTCTTTCAGCCATCTAAATTTCTCCTATTACATGTTTCCTAATTCTTACTCATTGTTTGACATTGTTTGTGCCATTATAAGTCATATATATATGACTTCACATATTTATACATATATATATATATATATATATATATATATAACTTCACATTTCAGCCTAAATATTCTTGACAGTCTACATTTTTGCAAATAATTCATATAAACTTTTTCAACTTTCCAGACTCCTCAGCATTCTGTAGTACATGTTGCTCTTGCTCTAATTCTAGCTTTCATGCAGGTTGCTGGCACCAACATTTCTTATCTTCCCTCCCTCCCCTTCCTTCCCTTTTCATCCCCTTCCACCCCTTACCTTCCCCTTTCCTCTCCTCTCCTCTCCCCTGTCCTCTCCTGTCCTCTCCTCTCTCATTTTCTCTCCTCTCCTCTCTTTTCTTCTTCTCCTCTCCTCCTCCCCTTCTTTCCTGTCCTTCTCTTCTCTTCCTTTCCCTCCCATCTCCACCTGTTCCCCTCGCCTCTCCTCCTCTTTGTTCCTGTCCACTCCTTTCCTCCCCTCCCCTCTCCCTTCCTCCCCTCCCCTCTCCCTTCCCCCCCTCCCCTCTCCTTTCCTCCCCTCCCCTCTCCTTTCCTCCCCTCCCCTCTCCTTTCCTCCCCTCCCCTCTCCTTTCCTCCCCTCCCCTCTCCTTTCCTCCCCTCCCCTCTCCTTTCCTCCCCTCCCCTCTCCTTTCCTCCCCTCCCCTCTCCTTTCCTCCCCTCCCCTCTCCTTTCCTCCCCTCCCCTCTCCCTTCCTCCCCTCCCCTCTCCCTTCCTCCCCTCCCCTCTCCTTTCCTCCCCTCCCCTCTCCCTTCCTCCCCTCCCCCTCCCTTCCTCCCCTCCCCCCTCCCTTCCTCCCCTCCCCTCTCCCTTCCTCCCCTCCCCTCTCCTTTCCTCCCCTCCCCTCTCCTTTCCTCCCCTCCCCTCTCCTTTCCTCCCCTCCCCTCTCCCTTCCTCCCCTCCCCTCTCCCTTCCTCCCCTCCCCTCTCCCTTCCTCCCCTCCCCCTCCCTTCCTCCCCTCCCCCCTCCCTTCCTCCCCTCCCCTCTCCCTTCCTCCCCTCCCCTCTCCTTTCCTCCCCTCCCCTCTCCTTTCCTCCCCTCCCCTCTCCTTTCCTCCCCTCCCCTCTCCTTTCCTCCCCTCCCCTCTCCTTTCCTCCCCTCCCCTCTCCTTTCCTCCCCTCCCCTCTCCTTTCCTCCCCTCCCCTCTCCTTTCCTCCCCTCCCCTCTCCTTTCCTCCCCTCCCCTCTCCCTTCCTCCCCTCCCCCTCCCTTCCTCCCCTCCCCCCTCCCTTCCTCCCCTCCCCTCTCCCTTCCTCCCCTCCCCTCTCCTTTCCTCCCCTCCCCTCTCCTTTCCTCCCCCTCCTCTCTTTTGTTTACTCTTCCCTTCTCCTTCTTCTCTCCTCTCCCCTCCTTTCTCCTCTACTGTCCTCCACTCTACCCTCCCTTCCCCTCCTCTTCTTTCCTGTCTTCCTCCTTCCTCTCCTCTCCTCTCTTTTGTATTTCTGGATGATTAGTCTCTTCGTATTTCAGCATACCATTTCCCTGTATCTACTATAGGTGATTCTATATGGATTCCCTGACTCAATCAGGCAGTTGACATCTTTACTTACACATTGCTCTCAAGTCCTACTCAGCACAGTAGGTACCCTAATTTTTTGTTTTATAATATAATTGGATATAAATGTATCTAAATCTCTACCTACTTTTTGTTTCAGAGCTGTGAACGTCTTAAATAATGGAGCCTGGGTAGGATATATTATGATTTAGGATATTCTATGGAGGAAAATGATGAGTTGGTACGTGGGCTTTTTTTTTTTACTCGAAGGCTTTTATCTACAAACACGATTTCTCATGATTACTGTATTACATTAGAAAAAAATCAAGCAAATAACAATGATATTAATCAAAGCATGATGAGCAAGGTGATACAAAGAAGGAAAAAAATAAGGTCTAGAACTGTTTTCAAGTTTCTGAGTTTGCTCTGTATTGATTCCCAACAAGAGAAAAGCGATGAAGGAGATGAGCAAGTTGGATCATCCTCACTGAGCTACTTTCTGTGTACTTAACATACACGTTTTCCTCAGATTGCTTTTATATCTGAATGACAGTTTCTCATTTGCTCTAGACCAGCTGTTCTCCTTTTGTTTCTATTTATAAAATAAAGGATCAGGTGGCAGTTTCAGCTTTCTGTATACATTTTCTGTCCTGACCGTCCAACTGTGTCTTGTGGGGGTAAAAACAGCCATATAAGACAGACAATAAAATACCAGTTACAAAATGGATTTCAAAGCAGATTCAACTAGAAACCACATCCCTGAAGTCTTAGGAAGACCACTGAGGTTCTCGTTATCTAAGAGAATGTTTGCAGAATAGATCGAATTGGAGAGAGAACCCTGTGCTCTAGCTTTAATGTAACCGAATCAGGGTGGTTAGACTTCATGGAGAGGTGAAGTGTTTAGAAATGTCATAGGTAGTAGAAAACAGGAAACAGAGTTGTCATGGAAATAAGGACATGGAGATTTTCAATAAAACTATGTTAATGTATCAGAATGATTTTGTAAACAAAGGTTTTTTTTTAAAGAAAAGATCTCAGACTAGATTTTGCAATGAGGCAGTCATTAGTGACCCTAGAATGAGACATTTCAATAGAATGTGGTGGCGATGCCATTATGCAGGATGTTGAGGGGTCAATGCAAGTATAAAAGTGACATCAACAGATTGACAGCTTAATCCATGGAGGGACTTTCTGTGGGCACCTGCTCTGCACTTGGCCTTTGACTTTCCTTATACAGTTAGGAAGGCTGTGAAATTGTATTAATAATTATATTGTTGCCGCAATTAAACACATCACATTTTGTAATTAAGAGTCAGCCTACTTGTCATTCCAGCAAACTGAATGCTTTAGAGGTTTTAGAATATAGGTTAAGACTTACATGTGTGAGCCTACTGAGTGCATGAACATCTCTTACCTGCTGGCCTGACTTTATCAGTATGGCCACACAGAGATTGCCTTGCCTTCTTTTTTTTTTTCTTCTTTATTAATTTATTCTTGTTACATCTCAATGGTTATCCCATCCCTTGTATCCTCCCATTCTTCCCTCCCTCCCATTTTCCCCTTATTCCCCTCCCCTATGACTGTTCCTGAGGGGGATTACCTCCCCCTGTATATGCTCATAGGGTATCAAGTCTCTTCTTGGTAACCTGTTGTCCTTCCTCTGAGTGCCACCAGGTCTCCCCCTCCAGGGGACATGGTCAAAGGTGAGGCACCAGAGTATGTGAGAAAGTAATATCCCACTCTCCACTCTACTGTGGAGACTGTTCTGTCCATTGTCTAGATCTGGGTAGGAGTTTAAGGTTTACCACCTGTATTGTCCTTGGCTGGTGCCTTAGTCTGAGGGGGACCCCTGGGCCCAAATCTGCCTATCATAATGTTCTACTTGTAGGCTTCTAGGACCCTCTGGATCCTTTTACTTTGCCATTCTCCCATGCTTCTCTCATCTAGAGTCCCACTAGAATGTCCTCCCCTCTGTCTCAGTTTCCTGGTAAGTGAAGGCTTTCGTGGGACATGCCCCTTGGGCTAATATGCAGATATAAGTGAGTATATACCATTTGAGTCTTTCTGCTTCTGGGTTAACTCACTCATTATGATCATTTCTAGCTCAATCCATTTATCCACAAATTTCGGGAATTCCTTGTTTTTAATAGCTGAATAGTATTCCATAGTGTATATGTACCACAGTTTCTTTATCCATTCTTCTACTGAGGGACACTTAGGCTGTTTCCATGTTCTGGCTATTATGAATAAGGCTGCTATGAACATGGTTGAGCAAATTTTCTTGCTGTGTGCTGGAGCATCTTCTGGGTATATTCCAAGGAGTGGAATAGCTGGGTCTTGAGGAAGCCCTATTCCCATTTTTCTGAGATAGCACCAGATAGATTTCCAAAGTGGTTGTACTAGTTTGCATTCCCACCAGCAATGAAGGAGTGTTCTTCTCTCCTCGCCAGCATGTGGTGTCGCTTGAATTTTTGATCTTAGCCATTCTGATGGGTGTAAGATGGAATCTCAGAGTTGTTTTAATTTGCATTTCCCTGATGATTAAGGAGGTTGAGCATTTCTTTAAGTGTTTCTCAGCCATTTGATCTTCCTCTGTTGAGAATTCTCTGTTTAGTTCCATGCCCCATTTCTCAATTGCGTTATTTGGTTTGGTGGTGTTTAATTTCTTGAGTTCTTTATATATTTTGGATATTAGACTTTTGTCAGATGTAGGGTTGGTGAAGATCTTTTCCCAGTCTGTAGGCTGTCGCTTTGTTCTCTTGACAGTGTCTCCTGCCTTACAGAACCTTCTCAGCCTCATGAGGTCCCATTTATTAATTGTTGACATTAATGCCTGGGCTGTTGGTGTTCTGTTCAGGAAATTGTCTCCTGTGCCAATATGTTCCAGGCTCTTTCCCATTTTTTTCTTCTAAGTGACTTAGTGTCTCTGGTTTTATGTTGAGGTCTTTAATCCACTTGGATTTGAGTTTTGTACAAGGTGACAAATATGGGTCCAGTTGCATTGTTTTACACATAGACATCCAGTTAGACCAGCACCATTTGTTGAAGATGCTATCCCTTTTCCATCGAATGGATTTGGCTTCTTTGTCGAAAATCAAATGACCATATGTGTGTGGATTCATATCTGGGTCTTCGATTCGATTCCACTGATCAACCAGCCTGTTGCTGTGCCAGTACCATGCTGTTTTAATTACTATTGCTTTATAGTACAGTTTGAGATCAGGTATGGAGACTCCTCCGGAGCACCTTTTATTGTACAAGATTGTTTTAGCTATTCTGGGTTTTTTGTTTTTCCATATGAAGTTCAGAATTGAACTTTCAATGTCTTTAAAAAATTGTGTAGGTATTTTGATAGGGATTGCATTGAATCTGTAGATTGCTTTTGGTAGGATGGCCATTTTTATTATGTTAATTCTCCCGCATCCCTTTCCTACTTACCATAACTAATATGTCTTCTTTACTGGATAAACCGCTCAGCATGATGTGCTCATTCTCATGCATGTGATGTGCTTTTGATTTCTTTTTATGTTTTGGAAATAGTGTTAAGCTGTGGCTTGAGTGCTATATTCAAGTTGCCACCTCTTAAATTTTAGTTATTGAATAAAGGGCTATACTCTTCTACAGGAGCTGAGACATACACCGCTAATGAATGCAAATGGTAATAGGTGTGAAAGCAATTACAATGTATTGCAGTGAACTGAAGAAATATTTGAATATTGAGATAATCTGGAAGAAATTAATTGAATATTTAATCTTCAAAACAAATTTCTGAATTGAGAATTCTCAGCACCTCATTATTTCCTCTTGTCCAGTTACAAATCAAATAAGGTTTAGACCATGTTTAAAAGTGGCACTGTGGTCCCAACAATTAATTGAGTGCCTATGTCTTTGACTGCTTTCTGTGTAATTGTAGCATGCTAACAAATTTAATAATTTAGGAGGAAAAGAGGGCTGTTGTTTAGCTCAAAAATATGGAGGCTAGAAGATTCTGGATGGGCATCAGCATCTGTTCAGTTTTTTAAGGGTATCGTGGGATGCACCAAGTGAAATACAGGTTAAAAAGAAGAAGCCAGAAACACCATAGCAAGCATTCAAGGACTCTGTCACAGTTATCCTGTTTTGCATACTGCATTCCTAACACCAAGTTATAAGGAACAGAATTTTAACAGGAGTTTGAGTAAAGGCAGTCTGCATCTAAACCTAGGATCCAGTTTTGTAAAAGAATTTCAAACACAGCTCCACCATACAACATTTGCTCAACTATGTTCATCGCATCTTTACTCGCAACAGGCAGAATCTGGAAACAACCTAGATGTCCCTCAACTGAAGAATGGATAAAGAAACTGTGGTACCTTTACACAATGGAGTACTACTCAGCTATTAAAAACAACGAAATCTTGAAATTTGCTGCTAAATAGACGGAACTAGAAAAGATCATCCCGAGTGAGGCAACTCAGACCCAGAAAGACACGCTTGGTAGATACTCACTTGTAAGTGGATAATAGGCCATCATAGATAGCCTCTGAGATACTCCACCCAGCGGGGGGTTGGGACAGATGCTGAGACTCTCAGCTGGACTCTGTGAAAAGCTCTATAAGTTGTATGGAAGAACTGGGAGATGGAAGGACCAGATGGGTGGGGTTTTCCGGAGTTCCACAAGGAGACCATCAAGGCTGGCGGATTAGGACCCAGAGGCACCTGCACAAGCTGATACACCAACCAAGGCCATTGCAAGCAGAGAACCTAGACTCCCTGTTTAGATGTAACCAATGGACAGATCCACCTGGGGAAGGACGGGACAGCATGAGGGACTGCCTCTGACAAGAACTCTGGTGCCCAAGATTTGATCACTGCCCCTAGACGGGGAGGCCCTGTGGGAACACAGAGGAAGGGGATGAAGGCTATCCAGATGAGAAATGATGAGCTGTGGTCAGACAGTCGGGGGAAGGACCCGCCTGTCAGAGGCCTAGGGGAGGGGAAGAGGGGTGAGGAGGGAGGGAGGGTAGGAACAGGAAGATAAGAGTGAGGGTATTACCGTCGGGATGTAATGTGAATAAATTATATAAAAAAAGAAAGACGTATACTAAAGAAGGCAACTTTAGCATGTGTTTCTAAAGCAGTTGAGATTGTTTATGTACAGGTGCAAGTAATCTTTTTAAGATATAAATTATTTCAATAAATTCTCCTCCTGGGTGTCAAAAATAGTCTACATATAAACCATATATTACACACATATGTGTACAACACATACACACATCATACACATGATGACTCACACAGCCATATATTCCTCCTACCCACAAGCTTATTCACAAACGATTGGGTCTTTGTATTCTTGGGATTCTCCTTCCAGTTCAACCAGCTCTAGATGAAAAGCAGTAGGTAAAGCATTAGCTTCTGAGATGAATGTGCATGGGCCTTTTCTCTTGTCTTAATTTAGTGAAGATAATGAAAAGATTATTTCTGTAACAATGGCATTTTCTTAGATTTTAAAGATAGTCTAGAGGCTACTTAAGTTACATAAGATGATGTGTGTACTCACACATGCCACTTCATTTGATATACAGACTTAAGCATCTTCAGAATTTAGTGCCTGTGGGAAATCTTGGAACAAATCTTCTATGATACAGAAGAGAGATATGTTTATGTTTGTATATGTATATACTTTTCTTGTTCATCTAGTCTTATGTGTGTGTGAGCATGTGTAATATGTATATAAGTCTATGTGTCCTGAGTGCAACTTTGTAAACTGAACTAGGTTTATCCTCATTTTGTTGCCATGAGGAAATTAATTGCTGAATGCTGAAGAGTTCTACAGTTTTAAAACTAGCTCTTCTGGAATCTACAGTCTTCATTGAGAAGGATTCAATTATTACGTGTGGAAGAGATTCAGTGAAATGTAATAGATGGGAGGAGATGACTTTATATGAATGCTTTCGGAAAGTGCGAAGCAATTAGAAGAATTAGCAAGCAGGGACCACAGCACTGCAGTGACTGCAGGCCCCGGCTGGAAAGGTAGATTCTGACAGCTGTAGAAGCTCCTTTTTTCATCTGCTACTAATTTAGGGAAGTGTTGAACAATCTCTGGTGTGAATGGAGAAAACTGATGAAGTTTTATTGAATGATAGACCCAAGGGGGTTTGATTCTCATTGCCTCATTATAGAGATAAAGAAATTGAAGGCAACAGGCGATGTCGTTGGCTCAAGGTGACATAGCCAGAGCACACTGGGGCCAGGATTCAAATGAGGAAGATGGCCCCAGAACCTCACTTACCTCATAACAACTAAGATGGTTGATAACACAGTAATCTGAAAATAATGGGGAGGGGGCAGCCAGTTGTCATGGAAAGGCCATTAATTCATTAAGAAAGAGAATTGAAGGTGACCCTTGCATTTCTTTGATAATTACATAGGATAGTGTTTCTGGTAGTAATAGATGTTCAAATGGTTTCCTTCCATTTCCCATGAGTCTCTAAGGCATCAATCATGAAACCCTCTCAGTATTTCTTGGCCAGTTGTTAGAGTAGCAACAGGGCTCTGGTTTCTCAATCAGAAATGTAGCATGATACTTGTTACCAAACACATACAATCCGCAATCTACCTGTGGGAAAACTAGAAAGTTATGGCTCCTTAAAGCCCAGAATACATGGATTCTATTTTGCATTGTTATTATTTGTGGGAGAAGAGTTCACATCACAGCCTCTCCTAAAACGTATCTCAGCCTGCACATTCATACACCCAAACCTTCACACTCACATACCCCAAGCCTCTTATCACACTCCCCAATCCTCACTGTCACATACCGCAGCCCAGACCAACACACACGCAACCAACACACATTTCAGTCATAACACTTACATACCTCAGTCCCTACATCCACACACCCCAGACTCCAAACCTACATGCTCATTCTCCCCTACTTACTGTTTCTTAATGAGTATCAGTTCTTCCTTGTCTGTGATAGATTTTAATTTTTAAATTGTGTTATCTATGACACAGATATAGGGCGAATTTTCAAAGGCCATTGCAAGTATCGGGATGACAGGTGAAGAAGAAGAAACCAAGTGATCAAGCATTGTCCTGGAAAAGAGTGAGTGTAGAGTCCTCTCTTGTTGAGGCTGAAAGATATATTACTAGACCTCACCTGCTGTTTCTTGTTTCTAGAAGCACTAAGGGGTTGATGGTGTTTAATGTCTTCCTTCAGCCTTTAGCCTTTCCCATCTATCAGGACACAGCACACAAATCAACCTCAAAATGCCCTGTTGAGATTTCCTCCAGCTGACAGCCTCAGGGATACAGTTAATTAAACTCACTCAAGTGTTTTTTTTTAAAGGGATATCCATATTAAAGAACCAATGCAGAGCACTTGTATAATGAGACTCTTGTAAATAACACTTTAATTTCCAGACTATCATCTTTCTGGAACACCTTTTCTCTTGCCATCAAAGAACTAGCTGTTACGTAAAACCAACCGCTATCACTCATAGTATTGTAGGATAAAATTTAATTAACAAAAATATCAAAAGATCATAAAATTAGCATTAAGTAAGCAGGCAGTCAATGATATTGCGAACCCCTGGGGCATCTTCTGTCTTTAAACATCATGCTTACCTCATTTATGTCATTGATAATGTTGAAAATAATCCTCATTATCTCAACAGCCATCTAAACTGCCTGCTGCTTCCTGGGGTTTACACATCTCCCAACTTTGCTCGCAACTGTTCTGCTGAGCGAGCGATGATAACGCCAGTCTCAGAGAGACCTGAAGTACATAGGTGCACCCAGCAGGATGCATGAGCTCCTCTATGTGTTTACAGATCACTGGCCTCTGCTGGCATGGAACACAGTTAGTACACAGTAGAGACAATTTACTTGAAGTCCCACATCAGTAATTCAGATTTTTTTCTCTCTGATGTTCTGTCCCTTTTTATTTCCCTCTTCCCTTCTTTCGCCCCTTTCCTTACATTTCTTACTTTTTCCACTTTGCTTCTTAAAGTACCTTATAGGAGTCTTTATTATGCAGGAAAAAAATATTATACTAGGAAAGCCTTGCAAGGGGACATGAATCTAGTAACATAAACTGTGTTTCTTTTAAAACAAAAAAAGTTGGCTAACCTCTACATAGTCTCCTCTTCTGTTTCACGTAAGACTGCAGGGGTGGCTTGTTTCAACATCTCAACAAGAAAAGATGAATCACTGAAGGGTCCACAAGAAAGGAGGAAGAGACCAGAAATGGACTGGTTTTTCTTGTGGCCATGGCAGAGTAGAGTGAAAATCAATAAAGACTTTATGGAGGACAAAGGCAACCTCAATATTGAGGAACTCAAAATCAAAACAAATGACAATGTGAGGATATTTTGTATATTGATTTTACAACGGACATGTCAAATTTTATGCAAAAAATCCATAAAATTGAAAGCAATAAAACATATGCTTATATCAATTTAAAATAAAAATGTATGAATATATAGGAAATCTTCAAGGAGTAAAATGAAATGATCAAAATATGTATGGCAAACAGATATTATCAACATACTATTAATTTTTTTGTAGCCTCTCAGCCCCTAAAATTTGTGTCATAAATGCTCATAAATTCAGAGAATTTTGCATCACTGCTTATTTTATTCCTTCCTCTGCTTTGTTTGAGGTGTCTTACAGTGTAGCTCAGTGTTGGCCTAGAATTAGATTCACTATTTCATCAGCTTCCTGAGTGCTTGGATGGGAGATATAAGTCACACACACAGGCACAGGCACACATACACACACATACACACACACACACACACACACACACACACACACACACACACACACACACACACTTTCCATTTTTAAGAAGGCTCAACTGGTAGATTCTACGCAGATATTGTGACCTACCAACCACAGAGAAATCTTGAGAGTTTTCTTCCCCCTTCCAGCCAGGGGGTTGTCAGCCAGCATTGGAACACTTTTGTTCGGTCCTGGCATTGAGAAAGCTCTCCAGTGCCCTCACCGCTTTCAGTCAGTTCCTAGCCCTGCGCCAATCCTGCAGAGCTTGAACTTCAAGCTGAGGGGTCCTGAATTTACTTCTGGTGTGACTCCTCCTCTGCTCTCTAAGCGGTTGAGAAGATTTGTTTCTTCTTACCAGTTCCTATGTCAGTCTTAACTGAAGAAAGATACGCTGACAGACGATTAAAAGAAATTTATAGATGCTGTAACATAGAAGAAGTTGAAGAGTGCCCAGTTGTTAGGGGTGCAGGGACATTTTAAAATGAGGGTGGCGGCAGAGACAAAGAAATGTGCAGGGAGAGGAAAGAAGATAAAAGGGAAGGAAGGTGACATGGGCCTGAAGCTTCAGTATCTGGAGTGAAGTATTAAACTTCTACATCTTGGCATTTTGACACATGAAAATGACTCATTATTTATCAACACTGGAAACTGTTAGACATAGAGAGATAGATATAGAGACTGCAGATAGACAAAAGGGACAGAGCGACAGAGATAGAGACAAAGGTGAGTCAGCATTCATATTTCTATGAAAACCTGTAAAGTGTGCTGTTCTCACAGGAAGTGAATCAGTTGTACTCTGGGTAACTTTAGAATCCAAAGGTGCCAGAGCCCCTAAGCCTGCATGGATGGAGTTGAAGAACATTAACCTTTTCAATCGCTCTAACAAAGACAAGTGGACAAGATGCACCATGGCTGCTCCTCGGCTGTGCTTGTGTCTCGCCAGAGGCCTTCAGCACTCAACAATTATGCCACACTTGAGAACTAATTTTCCACATGTTTACTTACACTGCTTTCGTACAAACCCTGAAATTCCACAATCTCATTAACTCATTTCTTTTAAACAAGGGGAATTTTTTTGAGGAGAGTGAAGTAAGATAGTATTGAGCAAGTCATTGTAGGTTGGGTAAAATAATATTGGTACTCATTCAAAGTACAGGTGGTTTTTGTTCAGTTTTGGTTTTCCTCTTTGGCTTTCTAGATATGAAATTGTGTGCTATTTAAAGCAGAAATTTTGGTTATTATCTCTTAGTCCTGAATTTAGAGTGTTCAGATCTGTTGGTTTTAGGTGGATGTAAGAATGACAGAGGACTACAATTGAAATATTGAAACTGACATTCAGTAGTAGGGATCTTACTGAATAAAAATTTCTTTCACTTACTTTGAAAATTAAAAATATACACATGAATGTCCCATTATGTGTTCATGAGTATGTTATACACGTGTGAATTAGAGTAAATAGCCAGGTGGTCCAATAATAGACTGTGCCACATACAGAAACATATTTCATGATTTTGCAGGTAACACACCATTTGACCACTAAAAAAGAATAAAAATATTCATTTAAGACAACATATACTATGGATATATCTTGACATCAAGAAGGACTACTCACTTAAGTTAATGAAAACAAACATATAAGTAGAAAAAATACAGATGGTATTTTCCCTTGACTATAAGTTTAACTGCAGTCAATATTACACTTCTATAAAAAGTAACAAACCCAAATAATGATTGAGTGTTCAAATTTTGTCAGAAAGGGCTCAACATCTATGTTCAGTCTATAACATTTTAGCAGAGATACTGTATATTTTTCACTCACATTCACAATTATAGTTAACATATACTTACTTATGTCACATATGTAACTTATATGTCACATATGTAAATTATAGTTAACATAAAGGTTAATAATGGGATGTATTCAAAAAGAGAACAAGTCTGGTAGATGACATGTAAGCTTTTTTCAAATATTTGAATGATTATCACACGAAAGAAGATGAAATTTTCTTTATTTTAACAAATATACAATTGGTGAGCCTAGATTCAGAGAGCTTCTGAGACATGAGGTCTTTTACTTTTATAAATTTTTATTTTTAGGTAAACATTTTAAGAATAATTTTTATGATTATATCATTACTTTTATATTTTTGTTGTATACCTTTTCAGTGAGAACTAAGAATAAAATGAATCAATTATTTAAACAGTTATATTGTAATGATGAAGTCATAGACACTAAAGTGTTTTCTGGGATACAGTGATCCTATGGGATAACTCAGTATTTCCAGTTATTGAGTGGAAATACCCAAAGTTGATACTGTAAGTTCCCAAGGGGCTCTCAGTGCACAAGCCCCAGCGAATTTGGGGAAGACATGGAGGAGAGAATGTAAAAGCCAGAAGATAGGAAGGAGGTGTAAAATGCTGACTTCTGGACATGGCATGGATGTTGAACATGTCAACTCAAGCATCTCTGCTTACCTGAGTCGTACATGCACATCATGAAACCAGTTAGCATCCCAGCATCTATAAGAATATCCCTGAGGTTCTATCCTCATCAGAGAAATTGTTGGAAGTCAATAGTTTCTGTGAATGGGAGAGTCACTCTCATTTGTAGGATTTATCTCTTTGCTCAGGACTCAGCAGACAAGCACACACCTATGTGCATATGGATATTACTAATTTATTGCATAGTGCTTTTAACAAAAAATAAAATAAGATAAACTAAAATAAAAAGACATGAAGCTAGGAGGAAGATTTGTGGGGACACTAGAGGGAGGCGAAAGAAGGTTGTGGTGGATAGATTTTTATCAAAATACACTGTTTGAATGTATGGAACTTTTAAACAATAAAACTGTATTTAAAAGAAGTAAATATCAAATATAGTGTCAAGCCAATCTACCCCCAAAATTACATACAACTAATTGCTTTAATAAACAACATGCATAAAATCAAATCTGATCATACTAATATTAGACAATGTAGATTAAAGAAACATATTGCTTCCCTTGGAGTTTATACCCAGCTTCCTCTCTGCGGCTGTCGTTCTCTGGACACCATCCTCAGAGCTTATCCATACGCTCAGGTTATCTCATCTTAACAAAAACCAAATTTCTTCAATAATTCTACTACCATAATCCTATAATTCTACAGATATTCCTTTTCATCACTTTTGAATTCCAAAGGGAAATTTTATGATTTATCCCATGAAAAATTCTTTTCCCTATTTTGCTTCACAGCATCTTCTATGACCATTATGCAAGCTTTGCCTTTAATGTTAATTATTTTTTAACCACCGGACTGCCGTATTATGACAGTGGGGACTCCACTGAAGTAAAGACCTCGTTTTATTTGTCACTTTTATCTCCAGTTTATAGTTTGTTAAGTGGATGAAAGTGTAAAGAAACAGGCTTCCTCTCCACAGAATCCCCTGGGCCCAGCTTAGGCCATGAAGTATTACTAGGTTACTGTGGTTTTTGATTAATTTTTCAGGGAAGGATAGACCTATGAATTATTTTATACACCATCTCAGTCCTCTCTTTCTATAACTAAGCAAGTCTTGTTGAATAAAGGAATATAGAAATTATTATTGCAATTTATATCTGGTCTCTCCATCTTTTATTAGGAAGCTTATGGGACCTAAGTTGACTCTCTTCGCATCTTGTATCTCCAGCACTGCCCCTGAAAAGTCACAGCATTCTCTTAGTTGTAAGTAGATGTCTACCGCTTACAACAATGCTACACGGACCATACCTGCAATTCCTTTTGACTTCCACAAACATGTCCTCTTTGGTTTTATTAACTCACTTATCATTCACTCTCTTTCCTTCGAATGCCCCATCTTCTTTTAGATACCAGACCTTACTTATTATCTTGCTTTATTCACATCACGGACAATTTGTTCAGACCCTGACTTTAAAAAAAAAATCCTCTTGCTTGAATCTGCTCACCTTCTTCAAAAAGTTTGAACAAGCACACAAAAAAATGATCTTTTTTTAAAACTATGCAATATCCCATGCCGTTAGAGCTGGAGTTACTAGCAATGTTGAGCCACGGGATGTGGGTATTGAGAATTGAGAATTGAACTCTAGTCCTCTGCGTGAACGATGTGGGCTCTTAATCTTTGACCCATCTTTCCAGACTTCATTCCCACAATGACATTCTCCAACTAAATCTCCAGCAAGAAGAAAAAAAAATCTTAAAGCATATAGAATCAATTTTAGTATTTTAAGGACCTCATTTTTTTAATTGATTTTATTCACTTAGTTTGTGTGTGTGTGTTCACTGGCAGCTACAATGTGTTTTCATACATACTTGATATATCTACAAATAAATCCAATAGAAGCAGTAACCACTCAAGCATTTAGGTAACTCATCTCTCACTGAAGGTTTCCTTCATGCAATTTCCAAAAGTCCATTTATTGTTGCAATATGTTTTTATTAAATTAAAATATTATTTACAATTATGAATTTTCTTATGAGAGCAGCCCTTCATGGTAAGACAGAAAATGATGAAAACTCTGTAGGAAGGGGTTTGTGGTTGCTGAGAGAGCATCAAAAGTGACTCCTTAAAAAACTGGATTCTTTGGGTGGGATCTCTCTTCTCAGGTACATCCAGTTGAGAACATTTCATCTTTGGATGATCTTGATAAACTCAAGGTAGAAAGCACCTGTCACGCAGACTTGCTCGACTTTTGAATTGTACCTAAAAGCCTGTGAAAGTGTCTGAATACTTACCATTTCCCTCCCTGACATGGTTGCATGCAGTATTAATGAGATAATGTTCTACAGTGGACTGAGCTCCTTGAAGAAAGAAGCTAAGAAGAGAAGCTTGGTTTTGTTATGACAAACTATGTAAAAAGGAACATGAAACAGGCTGTATAATTTAACTTATTTTAAAAATAAATTAAAAATTTATTCATTGTACATGAAATTATGTTTGTGTGACTACTTCAAAAAGGACATTACTTGTATTTAATTTCTTGATGTCTAAAACAAAGACATTGTTCACTGCAATAATTTGAACCTCAATGTCTGTCTGTTTTGCTATCAGAAGTTAGCCCACTGGAATCTTGGTGTTCTCCTCCCTCCACTAGGACACTAGAGGGCATCTTTTTCAGTCTCCATGGGGCCAGGGACTAGGAAGCTCGGCTATGCTACCCCTCAGATCCTCCCAGAGGCCTGTGCTGACTTAGGTCTCCATCTTGTCACAGAGATGCCCCCACCCACAGTCTCTCTTCTCTGTTCAGGTCCTCTGGCCTTTGGTCTCCCCACTCTCCCCAGGTGTGATCTCCTCCCTTATTTCTTTCTGTGGACTCCCTTTTTCCTTGTTCCCTCTCTTCCACCACTACCTCTGTCTATTCTATTTCCCTTTCTGAGTGAGATTTAAAGCCTCCTTCCTTGGGTCCTCCATGTTACTTATCTTCTATGGGTCTCTGCATTGTACCATGTTTCTCCTGTACTAAATGGCCGAAACTTACCCTGCCTACAAGATGTGCAGAGATAAAGATAGGACAGATAGAGCAGACTGAGGGAATGACCAACCAATGCCTGGCCAACCAACTTCATGGAAGAGAGTCAACCCTGATACTATTTTTTAAAATATATTTTATTAATTTATTCATATTACATCTCAACTGTTATCCCATCTCTTGTATCCTCCCATTCCTCCCTTCCTCCCATTTCCCACTTACTCCCCTCCCCTATGACTGTGTATGAGGGGGACCTCTTCCCCCTGTATATGCTCATAGGGTATCAAGTTTCTATTAGGAATACTTTGCTATGCTTGTGGACAGGAGCCTATCAGAGTTGTTCTCTGAGAGACTCCACCCAACAGCAGTTTGAAACAGACCTGGAGATGACAAGACCTACACAGGAAGGCTAACAGAGTCAATTAATTTTCTTTTTTTTTAATTGCATTATCTTTTAATTTGAAATTATTTGGGTCAGAATCATTTGCTAAGGAAAGCCAAAAATAAAAACTGAATTGGCATGCTTCCTCAATAGAAGAGGGCCTGAAATCTAAAGACCTTGTAGGCAACGGCATCGCATCTTAAACTGAAAGCAAGAAAGTGTAGGGAATTCTAGTCTAGTTAACTTCAATCCTTTTTTTTTATAGGGTAAAAAAGAATAGGCACACAGGGGCCATGAGAAAGTACAGTGCTTTCTGGGATGATTCTGGGGGAGAGAGAGAAAGCTGGGTCCTCTTGGAGCCTGAGGATGTGTAATGGCTTTGCCAGCAGTTGTTTTTTTAAAAATATTTTATTAATTTATTCATATTACATGTTGATTGTTACCCCGTCCTTTGCATTCTCCCATTCCTCCCTCCATCCCATTTTCCCCCTACTCCCCTCCCCTATGATTGTGACTGAGGGAGACCTCCTCCCTCTGTATATGCTCAAGTCTCTTCTCAGTAGCCCGCTATCTTTCCTCTGAGTGCCTCAGAACCAATTAATTTTCATACCTTACATTTCACAGGTAATCTTTTTGCCTTTCATGATTCATTAGAATTTGTAGATTACAATACTATATCAATACCATAATTTACCCTTTTTTGTGGCAGCTTATGTATTGTAGTATTAGTTGCTCAATGTATATTCAGTAGGGCACAAAGTCATTGGAAAGGTCTTCAGTGAGCTTTGATATAGAATAGGAAGCTGTTTTAGTCTGGGTCATGTAGACTAGGAGAAACGTAAACCATTAGTAACCCGCCTCAGTTATCTTCATATTCGTGAGTCACCAACCGCTTTTTACAAAGTTTACAAATATATCTATATTGAATATTTACCGAGATTTTCTAGTCATTGTCCTATAATGATTTCCATCACTCCAAATTTTCTACAATGTGGTAAACTCTACGTCAGCATCAAGCTAATAGACACTTGCTTCCAATGTCTGGTAAATATCTGCTTATTATCCATCTGTGTTTCATGGCTGGAATGACAATATTTGTGCCTGCGTTTTAGAACACCAAGTATGGTATTCGTGTTTCTTAAATTCACACTTTGTGAATTTAAAGATTTTTTTTGAATTTGCTAATTGTTATCAGTCCAAAATAACTAGTTTATCCATCTGGTATACTTGGTATATGTGTGTGTGTGTGTGTGTGTGTGTGTGTGTGTGTGTGTGTGTGTGTGTGTGTCCATACATATGGGACTGTATGTACTAAGTGTGGAAAATAACAATGTTAAGATTCTACACAAGTATGAACTGAGAAGAGGTGTGTTTGGTGGAAACTTATCTTAGAAATAAAGAAATGAGCAGATGGATCCAGTGATTAGATGATTCTAGAGTAGAATTTTTGAGACAATAATCTCTTCTGTTCTACTTACAAAATGATGCTAGTATTTTAGAATGCCACCCATTATTTGATGTGTAATATTTATATCCGTAGTTTTCCTATGGAAATGTTCTTATCTAGACTAAGTGGCAATGGGAATAAAGTTCAGTGGATAAAGAATTTGCTGCATAAACATACGGATCTGATTTGGATTTGCAGTACTCACATAAAACCAAGTAGGGATGACAGCTGTAATCCCAGTGCTCAATAGGGGAGGAGATGGGCTCAGGCGACAAGCTAGCTGTGTAGACTAGCCAAATCTAGCCCTGGGTTCAGAGAGAGCATCAGCCTCAGGAAATCAGATGGTGAGTGATAAAGGAAGCCACTTGACAGCATCTTCTGGCTTCCACAAAAGTGGACACACATTCAGTTACATGCCCAAACACACATGCAAACACATACACATGCAAAAAGAAAAAGTTAAAATAGATAAAATTTCATAATGTTAACATATAGTACAACCCCAAGTGGTTCTATTTGAGATTGAAAATGGTCTAGAACAGGGTGTAATATAATCAATGATGTGGATGAGGAAATATTCTGCCTTACACAGATGTAGTGCAGTACTGTAGAATCAATGCATCTGAGGATGTTATCCGGGATGTACTTTGAGCTATTTTTGCAAGCTGTTTTCATCATAGTCAGAAGGATTTGTCAGGATACTTTCCTGTTGTGAAATTCAACATGATTTCTTGAGGGTGTGATTTAAGGTTGAGTTATATCATCCCCTCCCATACCACTGCCTCTATGGCTGTAATTCTGTCTGGACCTCTCTTTATTTAGTGGCAGCTGTACAGAACAAGGGACATAGCAATTGATTGTGTTCTGTACTGTCTGTATGGCCTATGTAATTACACAGAGCTGAAAATGAAAATGTAGAGAATGCAATGAACTCCCTTTTTCATAAGTCCTACATATTATGTAATTTTAATTTTACCTGGATCATATAGGTCTACTCCCATTATTGTTGCATACATTTAGCTGACCTAGGTTAGAGAATTTAAACACACTTGAAATTATAGTCACTGTCTCCTTATGAATACTAAAACTCTTGTACATGAGAAATCATTTAGTTTATATCACAAAAATAGCATCCAAACCTTCTGTGCATCACTGTACTTACTACATTATTCTGTGGGTATGATCTTGGCGTAGAGACCCATGTCAAGACAAAAATACTGAATAAAAGTATTTTATTCCTAAAATACATATATATATGTATTATATATATATATATATATATATATATATATATATATATATATAAATCATTAGTCTAGCAAGGGGGTGACGTTTTAAAAGTCTAACTATTATAGAGTTTAAGAATTGGTGTGTGTTGCCATTTTGTGAAACATCCTCATGTCAACCAGAAAATTCTTAGTTTAGTTTTTGCATAAGATTGGACTACAAGGGACTCCTCTACTCCTCTAAATAGCTGAGGAGTTTCCATTGCCTCTCTGAAGAAAGACTTGAATTTCTGCAATTTTTCTTTAAAAGAGTAGCTGTTTTTTTTTTTTTAATCAAAAACAGCAACTAAAGATCTTTGATGTGCCAGCCTCGTTGAGGATGCATACAGCTTAATATTAAAATGTAACCTTTTATTTTACTGATAATAACATTGAAAATATCTTACGGTTTATTGTTTATGCACATAAGTCGGCATATACTAGCCCTTATTTATTCATTGATAAATCTGAGATTAAGCTCATATTTCTAGATGATTAATGAAATTATTGTATTTGGTGTTTTATTTCAAACAAGGGGTTAAGCGATGTAGGACATGTTAAATGCATTATCCCCACCGAGGCTCTTTCTTTATCAAATGGGTTCCTCCCCTTTCATTCCACCATTCTTCCCTTCCCATCCCTCCTGGCTCTCTTCTTTCTTCCCTTATCGCCCTGACTCTGTTCCCCTGCATTGAAGTGCAACACTTTGAAACATACCTTGTTCGTATCTTATCTCCTATCTTTCCTTTCTCCCAGCTCTTTTCTACTACATTTTGGACTAAGTTTCATGGGAATTTTTATTTATTACAGAAGTCTCAATATACCTGACTATATTATGCAACCCCATAGCATGCATATGCATGCGGACGTGTGTGTGTGTGTGTGTGTGTGTGTGTGTGTGTGTGTGTGTGTGTGAATGCCCAGGCCAGTAGTGCAGGGTAATGAGGAAACACTGGCCAGTAGTTTCCTGAGCTAGCAGATACGAACTTTGTTCACAGTGAGCTTTCTTTCTATAGTGTATATTTATCGCTATGCTGTTCTTTCTTGTTGCCATCCACTCACAACACACACACCTCAGTGTGAGAGGACTTGAGTCAGGCTCCACAGCTCTTATTTGTCTGTGCCTGAGGTCAGTGACCCAGATATTCTTTTTGCTTCTGGCTATGTATGTTTTTTTTTCCTTGTATACTCTTATCAATTTTATTCCCTTATTGTTTCCTTCTGTCTTCATTGCTGGCATTTGTGTTCTATAAGAATGGCTATTTAATCATACTTTTAAATTTTTAATATTTTAAGCTGTGGCACAAAAACATGTTAATTTAACCTCTTTGTTCAGTCAATTTTTAAAAATCCCATCTTGGCATTAGAAACAGAAAATGGAACCCAAATGTGACAGAATAAAACTATTAACTTTTTGATATCAACTGTCTCATTATTTATTGCCATTTATTTTGTAATTATTACTTAGGAATAAAATTTATCATTGCCTCCTGCCAGCTTTAACTGCTGCAACGGATTTAGACATGAATTCAGATTTGAGACTTCCCCTGAGGCTGATGGACTTCTCTTTTCAAAGTAGGACACTTCTATCTGATGGCATTAGCCATAAAATCCCCCATTTCAAGTCTATGATATCCTGAAGGACAACGGCTCATTTCATTTCTTATCAAGAAATCGGGTAGATCAGTCATATTTCCCAAATCAAATGGCATTTCAGAAAATTCATTTGAACCAAAAATGAGGCTTCTTCTCTGCTGACTCCAATTAGTTTAAAAGTGGTTTCTGATAGGAAATTTCAAAATAACTGAGTGGCTGGTTAAAAAAAAAAAAGACTTATTGATGTGTATATGATAGTATAAGTGTGTCTTTCACACATAGGCACATGCTCTCGGCTCACATCCATGCACTTCTACACACAATCACACAGCCATGCCCATCCACATGCAATCCCTCTCACACTAACACACGTTGCCCAAGAACTGCAGCTAGCCATCCTGCCCAGCTGTATTAATCTTTAATTTTGGTGATCAGCATTAATAGTGAAATACTTGAGGGTCTGCACTCCCTTCTTCCTGTATCCCATTACCAGGGGTATTCCAAGGGGAGTTCACTAACTCCTTTCCCCCCTAAGTACACAAAATTAGCTACTTATCGGTTGATCTTCTTACATAATCCTTTAAAAACCTTTTGTGGGGGGTGTGTGTGTGTGTGTGTGTGTGTGTGTGTGTGTGTGTGTGTGTGTGTACAAGCACACAGGCTGACCCAAGGCTGCCTCTGACTTTTGAGGAAGCCCAGACAAGCAACTCCTAGCCTTTCCATACCCACTCACTAGGGGCTCAGGCCTAATTAGATTGCTCTCAGAGACAAGAAGGGATGAATTTTCTTTTGTCATCTCCCTTGTTACCTATTTAACTCAGCTGATGTTCGCTGACTTCTCTTTACTTATGCCCCCCACTCCCCACATACACAAAAGCTCCATAAGGAGAGCGTTTCGGGAACTAGAGGTAAGGAGAGCACGTTTTCCTGGATAAATTCTTAATCTGTTTTTTTTTCCTTGAAATTCATAGTTTCCAAAGCAAACAATAGAAAGAAGATACAAAGTGCCCAGACAGAGAGGTTTGATTTCTCTATACCGATTTTCCCCACCCTTACTCTAAGAAGGCCGAAACACACTGGCAGCACATGTTCGCAAAAATGCACACATCAGTGCGTCTGGTCAGTCCTGTACCCGTCTGGTCTTTGTTGTTTTGTTTCCTCCTAGGTTGAGATTAATGAGGGTTTTAGAAAGGAGAATAAGCAGAGCCTGTGAAGGTAGCTCTGCCTGCAAGGGGCAGAGGGGAGCTTGCAGCCACTTTGGCCAGCTTGCTATTGATTCGACTGGAGGTCGCCCGGGAGCTGCTGCTTGGGCTGCAGTTTCTGAGGCTGGGGCCCAGGGAGGGAGCCGCAGAGCTTGGACCAGACCAGACAAACACAGCTCTGTGCAAGGCAAGCTCCGGTAAGGGCAGAGGCAGGGCCAGGCAATTAGCCTTTGAAGGTCATGGAACGTTCCCCTCCCCCCTCTTCTCTCTTTTCACCACAGTATCCAGCCTTCCTTCCCTCCTCCTTTCTTCATCATCCATACTCCCAACACATCTGAGGAATCCATTCAATTAAACCTCTCCTGGCTCCAGCTGGCTCCTGAGTGAAAGGTCACTAGAGTCCAGGAGGGAGAAAGAGAGAAGGAGGTGCTTCATCCTAGCCTTCAGCTTCTGAGCTGGTCTTCCCTCCCCCTTATCCCACCCCACCCTTCCCGGCCCCCTTCCCCACAAGTGCCCATCCCTGCACTTCCTATTTCCTTTCTACCATCTTTAATGATACCCAATGGTCAATCACTCCCAGCAGTGAGAGGCATACCCTGCAGCATCATTGTGGTGGGGAAGAGATCGATTCGGTTTCTTTTCTTAAAGATGATAATGATAACCCGTGGACATAATGCCATTTTGTTTGCCTTGATTCTTGAAGGACAATGCCTGTTTGCTTGGGCTGACCAGGCAGGCTGCTTAAAGGGGGCCTGATTCTTGGTATGCTTGGCTACCAGCAGCTCATCTTGCCTTAAAGAGATTTAATTTGCAGCAGTGACCCACTCCTACCTTGCCAGTTTGACTTCATAGGTGGAAGAATTACAGATTTTGCTTCGAATGCATATTCTAAAAGTTCACATCAGCAGTTCAGGTGCCTGTACTGGCTTAGGACAATGCTTTTGGAGATGTGTTTTAAAATATCAGCTATGTGTACATGAAACCTTAAAAACTATATTTTATCTCTACATGATAAACTTTAAAATAATTTATGGAAAAGCCTCATTTGATGAAGATTCTGAGGGAATAAGTTTGCAGAAATTTTTATAAACATGCACATACATTCATAAACATAAACATATTGCTTTGTGAGCAAGGACCCTGATCTTTCTTAGAGTACTTCCTCACATCATCTGCTAATATTTGTTTATAATAATTTGGATATTAATATGGATTTACTAACAGCATTTTAAATAAGGTGCACTATTTCCCTGGTACACCTTGGAAACTGTCACTTTGGATATTTTGGCATGAATATTTTATAACATATTGCTATTGTATTATTTAAAAGAAAAGAAACATCATGGTCTCACTGTGCCCATTCCTTTCTAGTTTGATTATATGTCAAGGCCTTGCACTTTCGTTTTTCTTAAAGTGTGGAAACAGGGATTCTAATACAACTAATATCTTACTAGAGATGAAATGTTTTCATAGTCACCTTATTTTCTGCACCATTTGTTGAACCAAACTACATTTTCCTACATTCCTATTAAACTATTTGATGGGTTTTTTTTATTTTGCTTTATAATTTGGTGCACAGTCAGGTGACCAGGTCTGCTATGAAATCATGAAGCAATGCTACAAGCAATGAATGCAGTTGGAGAAGTCTTTAGAATGTTAACTCATTTAGAAAGAGCTGCAGAAATACTGGGACTTCTTTGTAAATTTTATGTCCACAAGGATACTGTTATAAAAGATTATAGGACTACTATATAATATTTTTTTATTTTGTAATCAAATGTTATGTTTTTTGAAATGTATGTGAAATGTGTGGTACATTTTCAGCTAAATCAAACAAGTGTGATCTGCATTTTGGTTTTGATTTTATTAGGGGTTAAAGAGGAAAGATACACAGGAGAAAATGCCATGTGAGATAACATACATATGAACCTTTCAAGTTTAATATTTTTATAAAAGAAAAATAGACACTTCCTAGTGTCATTTGGTAGTCATAATTTGTCTAGCATTCTGCCAATTAATTATGTCAAAATGTGACAGCATGTCTCATAGTGTTCATGTCTGTGTAAATATGTATAGATTTTGATATACACAGAACCTCTGACCCCAACAAAAATGAGGAAGGTGATTATATACTCTGCTTGTGCCTACCCAACTTACATAACATTCTCAGGTAATTTTTCAGAAGATAAAGGAATTCTGGGTTTATTCACCAAATGAATACTTCTAAGGGAGTTATTGTTAGACTCCATGCAAGTTGGTGAACCTGCGCAGATGACATAGAACACATTCTTGTGTTGTGTGAAACTATTCCCACATAGATGTGAACAAACATATGTTCACCTCAGACAGGGACGCTAAAACAGAGTGAAGTAAATAAACCACCAAAGTCTAACGTGATAAACAAATGGTTGTTTATGAGGGTTGTTTATAAGAATGTATGTCATAGACTATTCATGAAAGTAGAAATGATGCAAAAATATTTGCATGACCAAAGTGAACTCCAGCATGGGTGATGCTGCTCTATGCATAATGGGCAATGTTGCTCAACAGGTTGGAGCATACCTCTTGCAGGCAGCTCTGCTAGATGACTTGTAGAGTTGCCTCTTACAAGTCTTTCTGCTTAGAAAATTTGAGGAATATGGTGATTTGAATAGGTATAGTCCCCATAGACTCCTGTGCTTGCATGCTTGGCACATAGGGAGTGGCACTAGTAGAAGCGTGACCTTGGTGTAATTAAGTGTAGTAACATTGGAGGAAGTGTGTCACTATGGGGTCAGGCTTTGAGGTTTCATATGCTCAAGCTATACCCAGTATGGTACAAAGTCACTTTTGCTGCTTGCAGACCAAAAGACTCTCAGCTCCTTCTCCAGCATCATGTGTGCCTGCATGCCTCCTCCTTTCTTGCCATCACAATAATAGACTAAACCCCAATTAAATGTTTTCCTTTATGACAGTTGCCATGGTCATAGTGTCTCCTCACATCAATAGAAACGCTGAGGAGGACCAGGCATGGTGAACCTGATCAATTTCAGACTTCCTGACACTTCTGCGTTGTTTACTTCCTGAGCTTTTGGAGTTTCTTTAAAGAACTAAATACTTTCACTTCCTCTTATTACACTGTAGGACTTAAGGAGTATCCCTGAAGCACAGAAGGTTTATCTTGGAGAGAGTCACCACAACATCTCCTTTCCTTCAGAATCAAAGAGCAGATGGGTAAGAGGTGGGTGTTTCCAGGTTCTTGAACTCTTATGCAGAAAACTGAAAATAAGAGCTCACACAGATTTGCAAAAGCAGAAAGATGATTTTTTTCAAAGTGAAGCAATAGTAGAGATCATAAGAGGACACAGTTCTTCATGTCATTCAAGATGGTGGCACTGTTGGATCACTGTGGCTGTGGTAATGGCCAGAAAGCTAATTCGACAAAGCACCCACAGTAGAGATCACTGTTTGTGTGGTTTTATTATTTACTGCTCTTTTGCTGTGATAAATAAAACTACTACCAAGGCAACTTACACAATAATTTATTTTGGGCTTACCTTTTAAGAGGGTTAATGGTGTGACCACTAAGGTGGGGAGCATGGCAGCAGATAGGTTCACATGACACTGAAGCAGAAAAGGACTAACTAGAAATGTCATGTGCCTTTGAAACCTTAAAGCCCATACTATGTGCTCCAGCTTTTAACAAGGTTATGCTTGCTAATCTTTCCCAGTGTCAACAACTGTGGACCAAGTATTCAAATATATTAGCTTCTGGGCCATTCTCATTCAAACCATGACAGCGAGTGGCTAGCATAAGGGAGACAGCAAGAGTCACTCACTGATCAGTGGTAAAACAAAATAAAACAAACAAACAAAAAAACAGACTCACTGTTCTCCCAGGGTACCTAGGTTCAGCTCCCAGCACCCACAAGGAGGCCCATAGCCATCTGTAACTCCATCTACAAGGGATCTGATGCCCTTTTCTGGACTCCACAGGCACTAGGCAGACACATGATGCACATACATGTATTCAGGCTAAACATTCATACAAATAAGGTGAAAGAAAATGAAAAGTGTTTAAAGGAGTTACTCTCAAAACCACTGGCTTAAACATCAATGCTACCAATCTTTATTTGTAGAAGAAAGAAAGTTTATGGGAAAAACCAGTTCCAGTTCCAGTGGGTGTGCATTTAAGATTACCTTAATAAGAGCCATTGCAAAGCTAACTTTTAAGAGGGATGACAAAACATAATTTGAAGGCTCTGCCATTTATAGATGATCACTAAACCCATAACTGCTCCTCCTTCCTGGCCCTCCCCCAAAATAATAAGAGACGAAGATGTTTCTTGAGCAAGGAGAAAACATAGCAGTTTGTTGGACAACAAGGCAGGGTGAGAGAATACGGACAGTACATACTTGCTTGTGTGGAAGTGAGTGTTGGCGTGTGTTAGAGGGTGAGCATGTTTGCTTCTGTGTACACACTTGTGGTTTCATGTGCATATTGTACAGGAATAGGGGGTCAGCCAATTTAGGATGTCAATCCTTAATAGTGGTTTGTTTTTGCGTGTTTGTTTTAAGCAGGGCCTCTCACTAGGGCCTGGGCTTGCTTGGAGTATGCTGACAGGCCAGTGTGCCCAGGTATTCAACTATCTCTGACTCATTAGCACAGATTTCTAACACATACCACCACACCCAGATTGTATATGGCTGCCGCAGATTAAACTTAGAGTCTCCTGCTTGCACTCATAACTATTTCCCCAGTCCTATATTAATTAGATGAAAAAAATTGTCAGCCTTCTCTCACGTATGTACTACCAATAGTGAAGGGGGAAAGCAGTTGGCTAGGGATAACTTAAAACGGAGGGATTGCTGAAATAATTTGAAGAGAATAAAACTGGGAGCTAAGCAAATTTAAAAAAAAAAAAAACAACTATGAGCATGGATGTGATAAAACGGATTTCTCGAGTCATGATTTACATTACCAATGAGTGGCGAAACGGGATTGTGTACAACTTTCAAATTTGCATGTGTATTGTAAAAGAAAAAATAGTAGCTCGTTCTAGTATTTGTTTTGTTTAGCAATTTCCTAGGTAAATGTGGAGGAAGGGAGCCATCCTCACAGCCGCTCATGCAGATGGCCCATAGGTTACCAAGAAGAGACTTGACATCCTATGAGCATATACAGGGGGAGGTAATCCCCCTCAGGAACAGTCATAGGGGAGGGGAATAAGGGGAAAATGGGAGGGAGGGAAGAATGGGAGGATACAAGGGATGGGATAACCATTGAGATGTAACAAGAATAAATTAATAAAGGAGAAAAAAAATAATGGGCACCTCTGCTCATCTGGCTTCCTACCACTGACCTTCATTGCTCTCCATCTTGTTACCCTCCTACCTCTCCAGGCCTCCTCTCCCAGAGAGGCAATGCACTTCCAATGCACAGGTAAGCCTCGCAAAGTGGGCATCTTGCAATGTGCTTTCACACATTTCTCCAACTGTGTTGACTGGGGGTGGGGGAGAGTAGCCTCGTCCACATTTATCCAAATTTTGAGCTCAGTCCCAAAACTGATTTAAAGTCTATTCATCTTACCTTTGACACTTAATCTGGTCACCTTGGTCTCACCTAGTTGTGGCACTACTTTTTAGGCAGAATCCAAACATAGCTTGTCAAGCCTGTAATTATCACGAGCATTGTGATTAAGATGCTGTAAACGTAATGATTTTCTCCCAGTTCTCTTATACCTAAAGCCTGTGGTTTCTTCATCTAGCAGGCAAATCCTTACACGTTGGAATCTGACCTACCCTTCTCCCTCATAATCATGTGCTTCTGTGCCACCCGTGTTCCTAGCTGCTTTAAGCATCATATTCACCAAATCAGTGAATTTCCACTAATTTTTGCCTCTATCCAGAATCCTCAGCTACTCAGTTTGAACACAACTGTCCCCTTTTTATGTTTCAACTCCCTGATTGAAGTTACTTCTTTACAAAACCAAAACAACAAACAAACAAAAACTCTTTCTTTACTTCTTTATCTGCCATAGTTGACCTTCCCACCTTCTGGAACTCTTGTATCAATTGCTTTTTCCTCATGAAAATATATTTCATAATATTTTATGAATCAAACAAAAAATGCTGTCCATATATTTTAATACTCATTAACCATTCCTCTGGATTACATAGTCCTTGGAAACAGAAACTTTATTTGTTCTGCATAATATTTTAACCCCAACCTTTCCCCAGCAACATACCTGACTCTTTAGTGTAAATTCAAAATGCCAGCTCATTAAATTAATGGAGATAAATGAACGGACTAATTGCCTAAAGTCTGCATATGCAGATGATTGCTTTATTAGTTTGCCTCAAACGCTGAACAATATTGCTTGGTTTTGTTCTCCTGAATACCTCATCTCGGGCTTTCTGCTCTCTGCTACCTTCCTCTTCCTCCTGTATATTTATTTGTACTTTTCTAGATATTCGTTAAATATTAGCATTACTTGAAATTTTCCTGCAGCCACTGACTCTAGTTACTGTGTCCTCGCAAGAGAATATAAATTATGGTTACTACTCAAACTGTTAATGACTCCCAGATCCTTTGGCTCAAACAGGATTTCAGTGCATCATTTTTTGCTTCTTAATTATCTCTAAGGAAGATTTTCACTTTGATATTTTCAGGTCCTTATAGACTTAAAGACCACTAAAAATAATTTTTAAAATGTGTGTGTGCACATCTCAGAAGCCAATGTCATGTTGGAAGCCTAATCTTTTCTCACTTCCTATTTCTAGTCAGTAACCCAGTTTTGTAAACGCTTCCATTTACAAACCTGAAGTGTATCCCATTTTTTTCACTTTTTGTCACTTGCCTTGAATCAACTCTTTTTCATTACCAGCATTATATTAGTTTTTTGTTTTATCAATTTGCCTCCAGATAATTTCCTGCAATACATGTCCCCCAAAACACAAGAAAAAAATCTTTCCAAATGTCAGTCTTGTAATAGTTTTTTTGTTGTTGTTGTTGTTCTTTTGCTTTGTTTTTGTATAGACTAAGATCTTTCAGGGACATTCCTTCCCTGTAAACAGAGTGTCTTATTTATACATCAACCAAATTATAGTCTAGAGGTGAGGTAGGCTAAGATACAAAACAAAATTAATGTGAAGAGAAGAGAAGAAAGCCTTGGGTCAGTGCTGCAAATATTCTGACATTTTCTTTCAAGCAAAGCATCATAACCTGCAATGTGCAGCATCAGCTGGCACAGACCAAGCAGGTTCAATCAATTTATGCATGCATTTACTTCTAATCTCAAAAACACTGCTTTCATTTTCTCTATGTAATTCTTTGTGCTTGCTATATATTTTTATTTTATACTGTTTGCTAGATTGTTAAGTTTAATCTTAGCATGCAATTCCTGGCAACAGGTAGTGCCCTGAACAGAACACTTTCCTAATATACATCTGTATGGCCCTTGATAAAGATTTGTGTTAGATACTTAGTATACAAGTGTCATAAAACAGAAAGTCTCTTTCATATATGTAACTCCCTATTCAACCTTAATTTTCTTAAAATCCTCTGCATATATATTATGGTTGCTGGCTTGGTGTTTTTGTGGGACTCTTGACAGTGAAAATGGGAGTAGATCTTACTCATTTGCCTGCTCTTGGGACTCTTTTTCTTCTACTCAGGTGCCTGGCCCAGCCTTGATGTGAGGGTTTGTGTCTAGCATTTATTATATCTTCTTGTGCTGTATTCAACTGACATTGATAGGAGGCCCTGCTCTTTTCTGGGAGGAGACTGGGGGGAGGAATGGATCTGGGCGAGAGAAGAGGTGAGGGGGCTGAGAGGAGTAAAGAGAGGAGTAGCTATGGTCAGGATGTATTGTATGAGAGAAAATAAATTAAAACCCCTTTATACCAAATAATAAAGCACCTACTAGACCCATAAAATTACCATTATTATCAGTTCATGAATAAGATCAAACCAAACCATTACTCTGTTTTTAGTTACATACTTAGTAATATAGACTTGTGTGTTATCAATAAAATCATGACTCTGACTGGATACAGTGGCACACACCTATAATCTCACCACTCAGGAACGCAGAGGCAGGCAGAGCTCTGTGAATTTGAGGCCTGCCTGTTCTACAGAGTGAGTCCAAGAAAGCCAAGCTGACACAGAGAACCCCTGATTAAAAAAAGAAAGATCATAGCTCTGGATGAACTTGATGGCCAATGAGTTTAATTTTAGCACTTGGGAGGATTAGTCATGCATATTTTTATGACTTAGAATGCAGCCTGGTTGACAGAGAGAGTTTTAGGCTAACCAGGACTATATAGTGAGATTCTGTGTCAAGAAAGGAGAGGAGGGAGGAGGAGGAGGAGGATGTAGGCTCACTTTTCTTAACCAATATATTTTATTAACAACTTAGTGACTGAGCATATGTCACCTATAACCCGACTAAACAAAACAATAGGAAATGAGGATTAATGGACACAATAACAAAACTGTAAGGATATCAGTTCCAAGGAACGATTCTCCTTGCACAATCCACAGGATTTCTTCTGCTGGAACCTAGAGTAACCAGAACCTGGGACCTCAGCAGGAGCCGGAGCCCCGAAGCCTTCCTTCAAGCGGTTCTCTCTAGGAGCGTCTCGAAGTGCAGCGATGAACAGCCAAAACTATCCCAAGTCTCCAAAAGGCCCTGCCTCCAGTTCTGGGCTCATTTGTATATCTCCTCCCAGAGTCTGTTCATGGGACCTTTTCAGCTGGCAACAATCAAGCTCCTGCACAAGGTGGTTGTTCTTCTAGTGAATTAACCTCACCTGTTCTTTCACGAGACCATTCCGATCCTGCACTTGAGATCCTAAAAAACAGATTTATCTCTCCTTCAGGAGGAAGGAGGAGGAGGAGAAGGAGGAGGAGGAGGAGGAGGACTTCCTTGAACTAGAAACAAATCTATAAATCTTGTTTAAAAATAGAGACAAGAGCTGATAACATTGGCATTGTTTCTCTTATTTAAAGGTATCTCAAAGTTAAGCCATTTTCCTACTGCTTTTCTTGGTTGGCAGAATTAGTCAGTTCATCTACATATTAGGTGTCAACCTTGAACCAGGCATTGAAAAGTCCTTTGAACTGATAAAAGTAGAAGTCCAAACAGAGGAAGACATGATTATAAATTCCAAATTAGAAAATATACTTGCTATCAGTTTCCACATAATGAATTGTATATATGTGTTACACACACACACACACACACGCACACACACACACACACACAGGCACATGCATGCACACACATTTACAGAAACCATTAGTTAATGTCTATTTGTTAAAATATGATATACTGCTAATATACATGTCATTCAGATTTACTCAGGAATTTTTGTGGTCTTGAATAATTGTGCACCAGACACTCTGTCATACAGAAGGGTCACTCTGCCATTTCAGCTGATCTCAGTGGTCTTGTTGGGAACAAATTACTTGTATGTTCAGGGTTCAGAGACCCATGTGTACTGGAAGAACCCACTGTACCATCTTGTTCTGCATTTGCACACAAATCCACTGGAGCACTGAGCTTGAATTCAAGGGATCTCTGTAGAGCTGAGTCTCAAGAGACCAAACTAAAAGTCAAAACAGTGTTGCTTTCTTGTGCTTACAGATGACAGTCACTGCTGGCTTTGAAGACCTCTGTATATACAACACCCTCACTGCTGAGACATCCAGGTTGTATTTATGACAGATTTAAAAATCTGAATTGAATGAGACAATATAATAAAAGAATCATTCTTAATATATTCTCAAGATTTCGTCACCTTATGGACTAAAGAAAGACAAATCATTACCCACTGCAGGGAATGCAATTCTCTAATTATTTCAACAGCAAAAAACCTTTCTATATAACATAGTGCATTCAAATGAACATGTATGACACTTGACAATCTAAATATTTAGTGGCTAGTAGAAGCTAAAACCTGCAGAGTCACTGACAGCAATTTCATTCGCCCTACTGAATGATTTGAGCACATTTTAGGAAAATTTGATGTTTTAAAGGCATTTTCTCAAATCGCTGTGAATTCAATTTTCATCAATGGTCCTAATATTAACAATTTAAATTCACTTAAATAATTCTCCTGACCTAAGCCAAGAAAGGAAGACTCACTTGTATTTTCAGAAGGTTCACCCAGTACTCAGCCATCCAGTTCCTTTATACCCAGCACTCATAAGTAGTATCTGAATGAGAGATAAGCATGTTTTTTGCTTAGATTACAAGTGGGAGATGAGAAAAAGACTTGTGAGAGAGCAGGTGATGTTTATCCCCTTAAAAGTTGAACCACCATGTGGGGGAGATTGGTTATTAATCAGCTGAAAAACAAATGCTTTAACAGATGCTGAGAGAAGGTATAAATGTGAGCCAAAAACAAGAGGTGGGGCCTTTGGAGACTTAGGATAGTTTTGGCTGTTCATGGCTCCACTTCTAGACGCTCCTAGAGAGAACCGCTCAAGGGAAGGCTTCGGGGCTCCAGGCTCTGCCTGAGGTTCCAGATTCTGGTTAATCCATGTTCCAGAAGAAGAAATCCTGCTGACTACGCCAGGAGAATTGTTCCTTGGAACTGATATCCTTATGGTTTTGTTATTATATTCTTTAATCTTCTTTTCCTATTGTCTAGGTTAGTTGGGTTATAAGTGAGGTACTCTCGGTTAATAAGTTCGTAATAAAATATATTTGTTAAGAAAATTAAGCCTACAAGTTTCCATTACCTGTCTTCCCCTTTTATCTTCTGTTAGTTCTCCAATTTTATGATTTAAAATGTTCCACAGGTAGAAGCTGTTGGTCTCAGTTCTGTTGCTGTCAAAGGATTTGGAGCCTTATGATGTAGAGATTAGCAATACAAAGGTATATTTCTGTTTTGCCAAGTAACTCTAGCTTTGGCTCTGCCAAAGACAGAGGAAAGGGGAGGAAAACAAGAATAATTCTGAAGAGGGAATGTGCCTTGCCCTTTCCTATTTATTTCTTGTTAGGAGTTATTCTGTGTGTAGCTGTTTAGGAAGTGATTCCCATCATAATTTTCCCCACCTGAAAATAGTTTACTACTACTACTACTACTACTACTACTACTACTACTACTATTATTATTATATTATCATTATTATATGGAGAAATTTATTAAATAATCATGGAGAGATAAGGAAAGGGGGAAGAGGTACACCAGAAAGACTGGAGAGAGGGAGGGAGAGAGAGAGAGAGAGGAAGAAGAGAGGTAAGAGAAGCAAGAGAGGGAGCCATGAGGAGGGTTTGACCTTTTATATAGCCCTGGGCATGGCCATACCCAATGGGAGGTAGGCAATGACATCATAGGTATGCAGACTGAAGCAGAATCCTAACATTCCTCCCTTTTCCCATAATTAAAAAATGAGGACATTGACTTGTTTTTCATTTAAGGTAAGCCAAAGTATATAAATGTAGATAAGGTAGAAGAGAAAGAGAGAAAAACCAATAGCAACAAAATGTTCAAATGATATGGTGAAGGTAAGGGAAAAACTTTGTCCTGAAAGTTCAGAGTAGAGGGCACAGTATGTCAGCCATATCCTGCAGCAGATAGGGACCAAGGCATGTTGGGAGAACCTGGAGTTGTTTGTCCAGGGTCCGGAGCACACTATTTCAGACTTTTTAATTATTGCCAGCAATCAGCTAAAAGGAAAATAGTTTTGACTCACAGCATAAGATTAGTCAAAATTCATTGTGTAGGTTTTGTCATACAGACAGGAGGGCAAATCACATTACAGGGTCAAGGCCCCAGACCCTGTTGAAGACTCTGAGATGCACTACTGAAGCTGTGTATGTGTAGTTGGAGCATGGATCTGCTCTTTCTCAAACTTCACAGGCTGGTGGGAGGTGGAAGACTTTTCTGGGAAGTTGGAATGAAAAATCTTTGACATTAACCACTTCAGACAAAAAGACCATCAACACTTTTCACATCTGAAGCTTTCAGAAAGTTGGCTGACCTCACGTTGAAGTTCACCTCTATTTCTCCGCTCCTACTGGCAAATGACTAGCAGATTTTTCTTTAGGGAAATAGACCAGTTGAAGAGAAATGGACATAGATATGGCAATTTGTAGTTGTAGCCCAAACAGATGGGCTTTTATTAAATTATTCTTCCATGAGACCCATTAATAAGTAAGCTTTTTAAATGCATGTTGGCCTGAGAATTTGCATTTTAAAATCATAATATTTTTAACACAAATAGAGAAATAAGGATCATTACATAATTTTGGAAACCTCAAGGAAGAAATATAGAGAAACAAGGTAAGAAAAGCAATAAAGAGAAAATAGCAGTGAAGATAAATACTCAATGAAAATAAGGCCTTCCCAATTTGTCAAATATAATTTATCTAACAAACAGATTTGATCAGTTTTTACAGTCTTCCATCCTGTAATAAGCATGCTTATTTTTTATAGTAATAATTAATTCCTTGGTTTATTTTATTTTAATTTTTATAACATATAAATGTCAACCTAAATGACATTACTCCAATTCAGTTAAGCAGTCAGCAATGAACAAAATCCACACATACAAAATAAAAATAACTTCTTTTTGTCATAGCTTCATGTTTACAAATTTTAAATTCAATATTAAGAACTTGAGAGGTTATATTAAGTTTTACAGTTAAAGTTTAATTTGGTTAGCAATAAGGTCATTATAGTATCATTACTTATTTTGAATATTCAACTTGATCAGAATTGTAATACAGTAGGAGTTAAAATGGAAATTGTAGCCATAGACATCATATCTGTCTATACTCTATATTATAAAGTTACGCTCACAATGAGAGAGAGCAGCTATGCCTGCATGTACCAGGAAAGAAGGGACTGCATCTAATAATTCTCCAAATTAATTTCCTTGAAAAACATAATAATAGGGTGAGTTGAAGGTCATATACTTTACTAAACTATATAGGCATCCAGTCAAGAAATTCAAATTGGGGCCAAAGAAATTTACTGCATTTACAGAAATATTGGTTAATTTCTCAGCATCTAAATAGTAACTTCAGTTCCAGGGGATCCAGCCCCATTTCTGGCCTCCTTGGGCACTGCGCATCTGTGCTACCCATACATGCATACACTCACCCATGCACATAAAATAAAAATAAATCTTAAAAATTAAAATATAAAAACAAAAATACATTACTATGTCTAAATTATGACATTTATAAAAATACAAATAGTAACAGATTTAGGGAAAGATGTACCTGGTACATTGTAGAGAAAACATCGTATCTTTTAGTAAATTTAAACATTGTATTAGACTCATATTAATATTATGCCTCAAAAAAAAACATTATTATGCCTCCACATACACATATCCTGTGGTTTCATTACCATCAATGCTAGCCAAATATATCAAATGGTGAATTCCATAAAGAACCCATGCTTCAAATTGGATTCCTAACTGAGAAGCATCAAGAAATCATTTGCCATCCTGTTCTGTCCTGGACTAGATCGGAGCCACTCATTACCAGATGCATTCCTGCTGTATTGGCTCCTTACACATCAGTTACTCGTAGCCATTTCAGTTAGTAGATCATTGAGGACACTAATCGGAGTGCTTATGTTCAAGTGGCCTTTCTCTGGTAGCCTAGCAATGGTTACCATGCCTACATCTTTCCTGTCATTTCGTCTTAATACTAAGGCAGTTGTGTCACACCACATCATCACAACGGGGAACACAGTACAATAAGATACTGAGACGAAGCTGAGCATAGTGGCACCACCTGTAATCTCAGCCCTCAGGCGGTTGAGGCAGGAGGATTGCCGGTCCCAGGCCGTCCCAGCTGTATGTAAATTTGCAGGCCACGCTGAGCTACGGAGCGAGATTGGGCTCAATAAGCAAGATACTTCCGGGTTCCTCCCTCAGGCAAGATGGCGACGTTTCAGGAGGAGCCGAGGCTCCCGGAGCTGTTGGAAACCAGCATACAACTTCTGGAGGAGGTGGAAGCTGCCACCCAACCTACAAGCTCCAAGCAAATCCAAGACAAGGTGAGGAGGGCCTTGGAACTCCTGGCGAAGGCCTCGGGCATGGTTTCGCAACTCGACTTGTTCAGCCGGAACGAAGATTGGGAGGAGATTGCGTCCGCTGACCTCAAGTACCTGGTGCTCCCGGCCCTGAAGGGCACGTTCACGCTGAAGCTGGTGGGCACCAGCCAGCGCCTCTACCACCTGCAGGAGGCTCGAGACCACTTCATGAGCTTCCTAACCCAGAGCCACAGTTACCATGTGGCAGAGTTTCAGCTGCCCCGGGCCCAGAGCGGCTCACCGGAAGGCAACCCCTCCCCCGCCGCCAGGTCAGCCACGCTGCAGCCCAACCTCGTTGCCATGGCATCCCAGAGACAGGCCAAAATCCAGAGGTACAAGCAAAAGAAGGCGGTGGAGCAGAGGCTGTCTGCTCTGAAATCAGCGGTGGAGAGTGGGCAGGCTGACGACGAGCAGGTCAGGGAGTATTACCTTCTTCAGCTTCGCAGGTGGATTAACATCAGCTTGGATGAGATTGAGAGTATCGACCAGGAGATCGAGATCCTGAAGGAAAGAGACCCCTCAGGTGTGGCATCAGCTTCTTCCTTGTCTCCTCAGGAGAGGCCGCCAATGAAACCCTTCGTCCTCACTCGGAGTGTTGCCCAAGCACAAGTCTTTGGAGCTGGGTACCCAAGTCTGGCAACTATGACAGTGAACGACTGGTACGAACAGCACAAGAAATGTGAGGTCTTACCATCAAGTCCGGAAGCAGAAAAGGAGGTAACACCACCTGAGTCCCTCAGAGCATCCCAACAAGACAAACCAGAGCTGGAGCAAAATGAAGACCAGGAAGATGAAAAAGCCCTCCACAGGATGCAACAGTGGGATGACTGGAAGGACACCCATCCTAGGGGTTATGGGAACCGGCAGAACATGGGCTAACCTCCTTTCAGTGTAAAAGGACAAGGACAACAGAGCAGTCACCTTCCCAGACATGGAAATCCCTGTTCTCTTCCCTTTTTTGGGCCCCTGCCTCAGGTGTGTGCAACAAAGGCAAAGATGCTGAATCTTGCTTTGTATTCAATAAAGCACCACTGTCAGGTTTTATTTGCACCCTAGTTCATGTCCGGTGCTCTCGTTCAGGCCTGATTCTCACTATGGTGCATTGCAGTTTCTTGAATGAATCGAATGAGTGCTAAGAAATGGCTGTATATGATCATTGACTGTACGATTTCTCTTTTAAAAAATAAAATCCCGTTTTCTTGGAAAAAAAATATATATCCAGAGAGAACATTCACGTAAGTTTCATTACACTATGTTTTTAATTATTGCTAATATCTGGAACCGACGTAAACCACTACAAATACGTGTATTTTGCAAAATGTATCGTTTATGTAAGATTGGATCATCTCTAAGTGCAGCTGTTTTAGAACAAAAAATTGAGAAACTCACAGGAGGGTGTTACAAAAGAAATGGTCTGGTGAATACGGGGAGGGAGACTGTCAAAAACTGAAGTTGATGCACAAAGTTACAGAACAGCCATCTTCTTGAATTGTGGAGTGTCTAGAATCTTCTCAACATAGTGTTGAAGTGAAGGTGGGAGCTTCATAAGTATTTGCTGAGATTTAAGTATGGCTTAGTTTGTTTTTGATCTTATGTTTGTACTAGAAATAGCATCCCCAAAAGAGAGTGGAAACAAAAATTTATCAAATATAAAAATAAAGATCTTTGACTCAGCATTTTTACATCTGTATGTATATCTAGAGAGGTGATTTACACAAGGTATAATATGGAAAATGGTGTTCCTTGTAAAATCTAAAACCTAAAGAGACCTGGCTAACACTTTTTGTAGTTATACAATAGAGTATTAGTAAACTGTGACATTAAAAGGATTTAAATTTTGTATGAGGTAATTTAGGAATATTTTTCGTGTGTGTGTGTTTGTGTGTGTGTGTGTGTGTGTGTGTGTGTGTGTGTGTATGACAATGAGATGAAAAATAAATAAGAATGAAATGATCTTAATTTTGCAAAGAGAATAACCATGGACAGTATAGAACGATGTATAGATATTTTCTGTTACTATTCAATCTGATTCATCAATCACACATTAGGTTTATTGTGATTTAAATATTGATTAAGTTTATTGATGATGTTTACTCACGGTGTTCTGGACAATGATTAGCAGTTGGGTCCACAAGAAAAGAAAAGCAAAACTTGATTTGAAATGTCTGCCAATGTTTGTGGTGTAAAGATTTCCACCGTGTTGATGTCACCTTAACAAATTGTCACTGAGTTCAGAGGCAGAAAAACGTGTTCATAATTTGTTTTTCAAGCCAGGATGAGCCAGCTGCAGCACATTCCTGGGAATAAGGAAATCCCAAGGGCTTGTGTTACTGGAGCTCTGTGAATCTCTGTTCTCAGCCCTCTTACATCACTTCTGGTCTCTATCAGTAAGGCTGCAGGAGCCACTGGGCAATGCAGAACTTCTGTGCAGTTTAATTTCCCTATGAAGTTGGAGGAGCAGAGCTGCTAGGTTTAACTTTCACACTAAACAAAGATCAGGCAATTTACATGATTTTCCTTTGCCCCTGTTGGGCTCTTGGATGTGTTTGCATGTAGAGTAAAGACAATATTAGGTATAACAAGAATGAGCTATCAAACTGATATTTCCTGACCTTTTGAAATGGAAAACACTTCTTAAATTAACAACATGCATGGGATAAATGCAATGAGTTCTGCCCTTTGACTTCAAACTATTTGCTTTGTAGATATGTGTGTGTGACCATCCACTTTCTGACAGAAACTCTAATACTAGGTCTTTCAAAATCCCCACAGTAAATGCCTGGCTAAATAACAAGGAAGGAGAAATGATCCTTCCCCCTAAGTGATTGCTGATCCAAGCAGCAGTTTCTTCATTTGCTCAATGCGGTGTCATCTGCCTACCATCACATCTGGGCAAAGGTCATGTATTAGTTGTGTTTATCTATATCTGTGTTTATTCACAGATGGAAGCAACCAGAAGGTGTAGTTGTAAAGGAAATAAAGGGGAATTAAGAAAAACATAAGGAAGAGGAGTATGAATTTCTTTTAACAGCATATAAATCTTACCCATCATGATGAGGTCAAAGGGGAGGAGGAAAAATAAGTGAACTTATTCAAGCCTGATTTTTTTTTCATGAAAATTAATGTGTCCTAGAAAATATTCAAATATGTAGTTCAAAATAATGTCAGAGCAGAAAATAATTATGAATATAAGCAAAAGTATAGACTATGAAGTTAAAGTACATTAACTATGTTATAGAGCTATGTTGAAAGATTTTTAGGGATACATAGTTGGATCTTATTTGTAAAAATTACTGTATTTCTAAAAGACATTGGTGAATTTTTTAGTGTAGCTATTTTTGTCTTAATTATGAAACCGGATAGTGAGTCTTGAGAAACATTTTTCCAACATATTTTATAAAATTATACCTATCTTTCCAGTTTTTAAAAATAATTTATTAAATAAAGTTTTAATCTGATTAATATTAGACAAAAACACTTCCATACAGTTTGCCATTTTTATGTTCTATACCTTATTTTAAAGTTACAAAGTAAATAACATTTAAATCAAACAGAACATATTATGCTAATATTGGTAAGTTCTATCAACTCCCCAGCCAATATCAGACTGAATGACCCTTTCCGGGTCTGAATGCCTTTCTTTCCCTTCCTTCTTCTTTCTTTGATTTTCTATTTTAATTATTAGACGTTTTATACGTTGTGAGAAATAATGACATAGACATATAAAAGGTTGTTGTAGAATCATTGTTGGAAAATGTTCATTATAATTTATTCATATTCCATCCCGACTATTATCCCCTCCCTTGCATCCAGGAAGACCCTTAAAAATACAACAATGCATTTTCTCTGCACATTCAAAAGTTGTAGGATCTGACACATGCCCTGTGTGAAGATGTAAGCAACATGCTTTTGCTCCTTCTCATCAATAGAGAGGAACAACATTCTCTGGTGTGATAACTCAGGATCTCCAGACACAACAGTGCCCTGAATTATCAAATGTATTGTGGCAAACTTCTGTACATAAATGTCTGCACTACAGCATGACCTTGGAAAACGTAACCGCACTGAGTTTTCCCTTAAGACAAAGACGTTCCGAACTGAGCCTGAGTAAAATGTCAGCTTCTGATCTCTAAAACCAAGAGTATGTGCTACTTGGTACTATCAAACTAAGTTTTGCCTGGCCAGAGTCAGAAATATTCGACTTGCTCCCAACTCTGCCCAGGCCATATAATCCTACCCAGTACTGCTCATCTGAGGCTTCTCTGTGAGCTGCACTGGAAACACCATAAGATACCTTAAAATGTACTCAGATAGTCAAAGTTCTTTCATTTCAATGAAATTTTAATATGTATAAATTACAGTGAATTTATAGACATCATGATGTTATTAACTATAATATTTGAGAAAGATTATTCTATAATTATGTTTAAATTGATGGAACATGTATATCTGCAGACTCCAACCAAAATGGAAAAGAGTCATGACTAGAATGTACATATTAATTGCAATGATTAAAATAATATCTGAAGACTTGAGCAGGCAGATAAAACAGAAACTTGTTTAATAAACACAGTGTCACACTTAATCTAAGAATGACCATAATGAAAACTTTTAGCCATTGCATTTTCCACCTCTTCAACCTAAAGTGTAATTGTCAGCTTTGTTTTCCTAAGCCAGAGAAAGTGGATGCATCTTTGGAATATTTACAATTTGTGCAATTTATTGGGACAGATCCAATTCCTTTTTTATTTGTTTTCCCAAAGCACTCATTTTTTTACCTTTGCTGACCAGTGCAAAATCACACTCACTAATGTTTATAAAATACCACATTATTGTTAGATATCGAATCCAAATGCAAGCACTGCAGGTTCTAACAGATAGGCGCTTGATGGAATCTGTCTTTCAGTTGCTGCTTCCCAGACAGCCTAAGCACTGGTTCTGTAAAACTCAGTGGCATTAAAGAATGTAAAAGAAAGCAGACAGACATGTGTGGAAGTACATTTCACACAGGTACTCATATTCACCTTGGAAAATGAGGCAAATGGTTGCCAATAGGAAATAAATAGTAAGTATATCTATTTTAAAAGGTTATAAAGCTTCCATACAAAAATATGGGTATTCATTCATGTTAACACAAATACATTAGAAGTTAATGTTTACACCCAGCAATGGGTTAAATTACTATATGTAATTGTACACATGTGCGTGTAGAAGCCAGAGAACAATCTCAGGTGCTGTTACTTATTCTCTCCTCCTTTTTAAGTAAGAGTCTGTCACTGGCCAGAAGTGGCTAGGCTGGGTGGCCAGACTGCATCAGGGATGCACCTGCCTTTGCCTTCCATAACTGGAGTTACAAGTGTGCACTACCACATCTGGCTCCTTTCTGTGGATCTTGGAGATTGATCTCAGGTGGCATTTGAGTCATCTCCCAAAGCACTTATAATATTTATTTAAAAATTTGAAGATATCTTAAAGTTATTTATAACTCAATTTTTATACTTTTGAGTGATACTATTATACAAAAATAATACTATGATTTTTAAAAGTATGTCATTATAGAACTCCTAATTAAAATTACACTGATGTGATTTCTGGGTGGCTAAGGACACCTGGAATATTTTTTGGTGTTCCTTCAGTCATTTCTGAAATTCTTCCTTCCTTTGTCACACATGAGATTCAACTTTAGGACAGTACATTGTTGCTAGGCAGAGGTTTTCTATAGATTCTAGACCAGTGGTTGCAACCTGTGCATTGTGACCCTCAAGGGACTCTATATGATATGCAGGGTATCTGATATGAGAGTATCAGATACCCTGCATATCATATATTTACATTATGATTCATAACAGTTATGAAGTAGCAATTAAATAATTTTGTTTGGGTGCCATCACAACATGAGAAATTGAATTAAAGTATCACAGCATTAGGAAGGTTGAACGCCTTTTAGGCATTGCTTCTTTACCCAGGCATACAAAAAATGGGAATCTGTTCATTCTTAACATATTAATATCATCCTCTTTAATTTAATTTTTAAAGTGACAGTATGCACTGTGTTACCTAAGCTGATCTCAGAATCGTAGTAGGTTCAAGTAACTATCTGGCTTAGCTTCCCTCATAGCTAGGATTTTACGGCCTGCCATACCTCTACCTTTAACAAAGGAAACACATCAAAAGAAACAGCCAACTACCAATTATTTATATATTATGTTAAGGATTATATGAGAGTCTCTACTCACCTGGGCCTCTTTGCTCCTCCCAAAAAACTATGATGTAGGAGGAAGTTGAATCTCCAAGGAGGTAAACAAATGATTCAATGTTATGGAGGATATGTGTATGGACAATCGAATACCAACGTTACATAAGCCTATGCACACACTGGCAGCCCTTTCTGAAGCATACATGTAGCCCATAATAAAGGCTTTATAAAACGTACAAAGGAATTTAGAATACTTGAATATGACCCGTAACGGCATTGCTGCTTCATTTAGGTGAGATCTATTTTTGTTACTGTGAAATTCATAATATGAGCATATCATTTAGGAAATCCTTGGATCTATGGACATTTTTCTGTAGAATTAACTAATGAGGATGCCTGCATATCTGAAGAAGCAATTATAATCCAATTTGAATTAAAAACCAACTGCATAAAAGCCCAGAGATAAACCGCTGATAGAGTAAAGCTAACTGTCCTGATAGAGTAAAAGCTAGCACTCTTTTTTTGCTGGTACTTTGACAGACTCTTAGTAGCATCTTCACCTGGGGAGTTAGCATATGCAGAGCGGAGAAAAGATCCTTAGGAGCCAAGTCTGAGCAGCAGGATAACTACCTGGGTTTGGGTGGGGCTTGTGATGTGATAGATTTCAATATATGAGCATAGCAAGGAGAGGTTACTCAATCAAATCTCAACCAACCAACTGCTCTGTTTGGTAAGTAAAGACCATGTGCTCCCATGAACAGAACAGAATAAAAAAAAACCAAGTTCATTGTTCTCCTGAAACATGGTTTGACATTGAGGTGGGCACTGTGATGGCCTTAGAATGTTTTGTTTATTTGTTTTGGTCTTTTGAAAAATGATCTTTGTCGCCCAGACTAGATGAAACTTATCAGGGAGCCTGGGTTGGGCTCAACTTCATGGTGATCAGCTTACCCGAGTCTTCTGAGTGCTGGGATTACAGTCATGAGTTTGTATGCATGCTGGTTTCAGTTTGCATGTGTGTAATGCAATGTGTAGCATACTCAAGTATGCTATCAGGCCTGTGCTCTAGTGTTCTCTGAAGTGTGCCCTAAACAAAACAATGAAACTATTCATCAAACCCTCTATACTCTGACTAAACATTACCCTTAGGTACCAGTTTTCTTGGGATCTAACTTATTCTTCTATTTATAAAAGAGAACACATGTGACAAAGAGACCAGTAGCTGAGGATGAGTGCACCAGGGTAAGCCTTCATCAGTCTTCAGTCCTAGATCTGCCTGTCACCCTGTTCTGTTCACTTTTCCCCATCTATTGGATTCTGGCCCTTTTGTTTTGGTCATTTTTTGTTTTTGTTTTGTTTTTGTTTTTCAAGACAGGGCTTTTCTATGTAGCCTTGACTGTCCTGGACTCACTTTGTGAACCAGATGGCTTTGAATTTTCAGAGATCCACCTGCCTCTGCCTCCCAGTGTGTTAGGATTACAGGCCTGTGCCACCATGCCTAGCTCAGTTCTGGCCCCTTGAATAAAGTCTCAACAAAGAAACCTTACATACACAAAGACATCAGAATTTCGGTTTAGGTGGACTGGTTTTCCAGGAAGAAAATAAGAGGTAATCCTATGTAGTTTATAAAATTATAACCATACACTTTTCTAAAGTATGGATCACTGAACCAGTGACTTCTGAAAAAAAATTATATAAAATATTTTTACATAATATGTTTTGTTCATACTTTTTCTTTTTAAAACTCCTCCAAGATTGTCCCAAACTCCCTATCCACTGAACTTGTATTTTCTTTCTGTCTCTTAACAGATCAATGTCTCTTCCTGGTAAACAAAGAAAAAACACAAAAATCTGTGGGTGACAGAAGCCTTGGTGTCAAGAGACTTCTAAAAAAGGACTTATCAGTTTCATTAATAGTAGCTCATGTTGTACTCCAAATATTTGTTCCTCTCAAAACTCACAATGACTCTGAACCTGCAGAGAAAATTTGTTAGGATGCTGGAGGTCTTTAAAGGTTGTCATCTTCTCCTGAAAAGTTCGCTACCACAAGAGCAGGTCTGTCTTCCTGTCTACACTCCATCGCTCACTATGTGAACTCTTCTCTTGGAATTGCATCTTCACATTCCCTTCTGTATAAACTCCATATTGAAGTTCAGTAGATGCCAGTGTCATGTGTGTGGACTTACCGAAACTTACTTTTTAAAAAACTAAAATCCCTAATCTCTGTTATATAACAAGAAAATACCTGGATAGCTGCCATGTACCCATCACAAATTACTTATGAGAAAAGTATGTACACAGCACTTTACAACCCCCAAATAAACCCTCACAAAGGCGGAAGATCAAAGATAGACACAAAGAAACTAGATGAGAAGTGTGGCCATGTGGCAGACATCTTCCACAATGGAATTTTTAGATAGCCAGAGCGAAGGCTGATGCCACAAGTAAAATGACTCATGTAAAATTTGTGTCTGGATGTTGTATTGTTTTTCCTTGTCTTTTCATTGAGGTAGGCAAGAAAGGTATAAAACAAGTTCCATCTTTATGTGCTGCTCTGTGGAAAGAGCAGCAGCCTGTCTTTCTTTGCTAATTTGGGGTCAAGTGATGACCAAGATTCTTTGAGTGCTTTCATGCAGCCATCCAGGTAATGCTCTGTTGTGAGTGTTAGTCATCGGCTTTATTATATCTACACTGAGAAAGGTCAGAGAAGAACCAAATAGCAAGTTAACACCGTAGGAACAATGGGGTGTAGATTGCTATAGGAAGCTTCTCATTTCCTGGACATACTGCCTTTGCACTCTCCAATCTGACTTTGTTCACTGCCTTCGTTCAGCATATTTGTAAGGGGCTTAATGGAAACAAAACAAATAACTGGAGTCAGGGAAGAAGACTCAAAGGTCATCTATCGACATCAAACTGGTTTTAAAATAAATCACCATCAGCTGCGTTTCACATGCCTGTAGTCCCAGCACTTGGGATGGCCTCTGCGAGTTAGAAGCCAGCCTGGTATACAAAATGAATACAGGGCAGCCAAGGCTACACAGAGAAAACCGGTCTCGAAAACTCAAAAATATATAAGTAAATAATAAGTAAATCACACCATCCCATAATCCTTGCATAGTGAACCAATATATAACCCCAATAACACTCAGGAGGCAGAGGCAGGAAGATTACAGTTTGAGACCAGCCTGGAACATATCCTGTCTAAGCTTCCTACACCCTCACCAAACACACACACACACACACACACACACACACACACACACACACACACACACACACACACTCCAAACAAATACATTTCACCTCAGCATCACTGAAGCTTCCTGACAGGCCATTGTTAAGCTAGTCCATTTGGCTCTATCAAAGGGCAGGTTAGAAACTGAAAGCTAAGGTATCAAAGTATCACACGGTCCACTTACTGAAGACTCAGGCTAAAGGCAATTTTGTGAATATACATGCTCCTCGAAACTCCATATTTCCCCCCAAACTAGATACATCCCCTAGAGACTGGTCAGAAGGAATGAGTTCAGGAACAAGGGAAAGAGCAACAGCATTAGTGTTCGAGTACCTAGTCATCCCCAGAGGTGTCTAGGGAAACCTGTGACTATCTGCAAGCTTTATATGAATCTTGTCAATGCACAAAGGAGATAGACTCCAAATAAGCTCATAAATTCAAGATCAGAGTTGACAGTTTAAGAGTGTTCTCTGCAAGAACAGCATGTCTTGGAAGGGAAGGGTCTACTTGCACACCTGAGGTGTAGAATTGTACTGACTGTATTTGAAGTATCAAGTCCCAAGAGGCCCATGGCCACACCCTAAATAGCCATAAACCTCAGGTTATTACCAAAGCAGCCACATATCCATAAGAAGGCCTTTGTTAAAAGAGAGGAGATTCTTGATTAGAAGAGAATTTGCCACATGATAAAGCACAGGCTTCCATGTATAGTGTTTTTTCCAAGAGAACACGTGAAGTGTGTTCAGTAGACATTACCTGCAGGAAAGGCTAGTGTTCCATAATCTGAAATGATGCCAGTGTTGTGCAAATGATCTAAAACTGAACCATCTGCTGAGCCAGCTCAATGTACCAGAAGCTAAGGACCATCACTGAGTTCTTCTTAAATTCTACATGATAAAAAAGGATGAGGAGGGGGGAATCATGAGTTGACTTAGGCCTAAAACTAAAGTCTCATAGAAAACAAAGCTATTGCATTCACAAGGATGTTACTATGTATTCTACCCCCCAGTAAGAATCAGGATTCACAATAAATATTGGGGCTTTTGGTATTTTGTTGTTTGCTTGTTTTGTTGGCTATGCAACATGAAATTAATTTTATATGTAACTGGGACTATTTTTAATGACTCATTGCAATGGGAATTAAAGATAAGCAAGCATGTCTTTCTTTTTCTTGGCTCACTCCAGAAAACATCACAGGAGTTTTTCACAGGAGCAGAATTAAGTTGAGAGAGGCTGAGTGACTCACGCACAAAGCACGGAAACAGATCCTCACTTTGAGAGCCATATGAACCCATAGCCAGTTCCCAGTGTATTGGGAGTTATTAGTATCCTGCTTTGAAATTACTCTAGTTTACTTCAGAGCAGCCGTGGGATATTTTTGTATTTTTAATTGCAGAACTTCAAGAACAGACTGTTCAATTTTTTACTTTATCATTAAACATCTCAAAATACTACTTGGGACACTGAAATCTATTTGTGTATGAACACAGATTACCCATAGGCACAGGTAAATGTGCCCACATACTTTTGAACACACACACACACACACACACACAGAGAGAGAGAGAGAGAGAGAGAGAGAGAGAGAGAGAGAGAGAGAGAGAGAGAGAGAGAGAGCATGAAATGAAGTTCCTAATGATTACTATGGAGGCCAGTCAAAACACTTAGTATGATACCTTTAATGTCATCAGTGTTCATTAAAGCACTTTCTTCTTTAAGTTCGTTAGAAAGTCTGACACACTCTCCTTTAGAAGTAGCAGAGGATATTTACCTAAGGTCTCTGCTCTGTTCCATGCATATCACTTCTTTGAAAGTGAGCCTCCCTGGGCACAGTGCCACACACCTGCAACCTCAGCACTTGGGGAATGAGTTCAAGTCCAGCCTGGTCTACAAAGCAAGGCCAGGACAGCCAAGGCTACACAGAGAAACCCTGTCTCGAAAAAACAAAAAAACAAACTTTTGGCAGCACACAGGGAGTCCTGTGGATGAGTGGGGGATAGAAGGACCCTGAGGGGACAGGACCTCCATAAGAAGACCAACAAAGCTAACAACTCTGGGCCCAAGGGTGGCAGCAGGGACTGATGCATCAAACAAGGACTATCCATGGAGAGGACCTCGGCCCCTCACTCAGATATGACCTATAGGCAGCTCAGTCTCTATATGGGTCCCCTATTACGGGAAGTAGGGTTTATATCCCTGTCAGGGACTGTGTAGCCTACACTTTAATCACTTCCCTTTGGTGAGGTGCCGTACCAGGCAACAGAAGAAGAACATTCAGGGAGCCCTAGTGAGACTTAATAGGCTGGGGACAGTTGGTAGGGGAGAAGGGCTCCCTCTCTCTGAGGACTACAGCTAGGGCACAGGGGTAAGGAGTGAGAGAGGGTGGCACCAGGAGGAAATGAGGGAGGGGGCTACAACTAAAAGATGAAGAAAATAATTTTTTGAAAAAAATAACAGCAACAACAAAACCCTTAATTTAGACAGCTTATACTCATGTCCTTTTGGTTAAACTCATTCAAATTTTATAAAAGCTCCTTCTAGATATAGCCTTAATAACACAATCCACCGCTCACTGAAGCTTATCTTTGCCTCCTTACCAAAACCCCTTCATGCTCTTGGTTTCTCTTGAGACTCATGCTCCAATTTCCTCCCCCTCTATTTCTCCATTGCCTTTTCTCGGTGATGGTGAACTGTTCTCAAGGTTTCACTGTGCCTTCTTGGTCACAATCCAAATGACGAACCCCTTTGCATTCTTCCCTCTGCACTCAAACTTCCCTACACTTCCTCATTGTCTTCACTGCAGCCCCCACATTCAAAGACCCCAAATGCCCTGCTTTCCCAGATGTTTCATTTTGGCACCAGCATCTTTTTTTTTTTTTTCCTGTCTTCCAGAAGGAAACCTTAAAAGCACAGTTGGCTCTTCTCTTCCTCCCCATCAATATCCAATCTGTCACAGTATTTTAGCACATCTTCCCTCAGAATCACTCCGACTCATCCCTTTCTCCCCATCCTGGGACTGGCATCACTCTTGCATAGCCCCACATCTGCTTTGCTGCAGCGGTTTCCTGCCTTATTATATTTCAGCCTCTATTATCTCCACGCTTCCCTCCATTCTGCATGTAAATACCTAATTAATCTTCATGCATCTCCATGCTTCCTGCAGACACTGTACTCTGCCTCCTTCCTATTTATCCAGTCACATTGCCTTCCTTTTCTCATCACTCACTTCCTCTGCAATCTGATCATCTCCCACCAAGCGGGGAGTGAGCGGTCCTCATGCCAGCCTCTGCTGCCCCTGACGGTCTGTTCCTCTCCTTATCCTAACACTGCATGAACTGCTTGGCTCTTCTTCCACCCCGTCCTTCCACAGTACTCTTGTTATGCCTCTCAGCAAATCACTCAATGCATAAAGATCTTCTTATCTGTGTAAGTGATTGTGTGTGTTTCCTGTTGAAAGCAAGGCATCACATCATGCATATTTTATGTCTCCCCCCCCCCCCCCGCAGCAGCACCTAGCCAGTGCTGAACACGGTGCTGGGGACATGATTGATAGACTCATCTGACCCTGCCCCCCCCCCCGCTACGTTGTCACCTGTCCTCTTCCCCCACTAGGAATTGTTGAGTGATCACCATCATTCTCTCACATTCCATTTCACAGAGGAAACACAAGCTATTGGCAGAGAAAACTCTTGCAATTCTCTGGCATTCTTCAAAGTCTCCCTCCTGTGCTACATTAAGACCTCCCCCCTCCTCTCCCCTCCCCAATCCCCCCCATCTCTATATTAAAAGGGAAAACCATTCTTCAGTGTGTCAAGGGGAATCCCTCTTCTTGTGCACTTGATTCTGTGTTCTCTCATTACCCAAATGCTGGCTTACCAGTTGATGTCTCTTATATTTGCAATCCCTCTGTCTCATTTCAAGCCTCCATCTACTACACACTCATTTGGGTAATGTAATACTCCTACTCTATTATATAAACACCCAGGCAGATTTTTAAGTTCCCAGAGGGCTTTGCTTGCACCCCTTCCGAGTCATCGTTCTCCTTCCCTATACCACAGTCAACTCCACATCACTCCCATGTCCCCTGCGTGCTGCTCTATTCCTAACAGGAATAAGGGACAGAGCTGATCTACCCATTAGACCTGCCTACTTCTTAATTCCATTGAGATTTCAATTTCAATAGCAGCCAACTCCTCCTGTTTCACCTCTTTACAAAAGTATTTACTGTCAGCTTTTCTCATGGATGTTCCCAAATAAGAGAAAAGATGCATCACATGGAGGTAAATGTTTATTTTGAAGACATTTGAGAGGACACTATGTATTTGCAAAGAAGCTTTTGCAGGAGCCTGAGGACTGCTTGTGGACATCCCAGAGAACCAGAAATCTAAAAAGAGGAATCCTGCCACTCAGCTTGCTTCCTCTTCTACAGTTTGAAATCAAGTCCATGGGGTACTGGCACTCAAGTTCAGGGCATATCTTCCTTAGGCAGTGGCTCTTCTCTGGAAAAACCCTCATGGATCCAGTCAAATATATTTCATATCCTAGTTGTTTCTTTTCCAACAAGAGTAACAATAAGAACTAGTCATCATATTCTTCCTCTTTGGTTTATGATGCTAAATACCTCTGCTGCTGTTTTTCTCCCTGCTTCCCATTCTCTCTTTACGACTTTCTTTCTTTCTTTCTTTCTTTCTTTCTTTCTTTTTTTTTTTTTTTTTTTTTTTTTTTTTTTTTTTGTCTTTTCTTGGAGACAAGCCACAGTTCTGTGGAGCAGAGGTGCAAGCAAGACAAACTGTATTGACAGACAGGGAGGAGCACACAGACAGACAGGCTACTCACACACAGCAGGGAACAGCCTAGCCCATTTTGTCCAGTGCCCATGTAAATGCTCACATTCTGTTGCATACTGTGAGGTACTTGGAAAGTACTGTTCAAAGATGACATTCTCAACACTGTCCTCCAACTGGAGTAATGTCTCCTGAATTTTTCCTTTAAAAAAAATGTGAAAAGCCTTAAAGCCTACAAAGGAGAGCCACATTTTGGCTGCGGAGCTGAAAATTATTAATAACCTGAACTTCTCTACTTTAAAAGTTTTTTCCCCATATTTTTCCTACTCCTGAAACTCACCACCAGTCAGAATAACTCATTTAAGTTTATTGGTTCATCCTAATAGGTAATCTTACATCCCTGCCCTCCCATTATAGCTTTAGTCATTTCTCTCCCCACTGAATGGAAAGTCCCAATGTGTCTGTAAAAGCATCTAGATCACTTTCTTAGGATGAGTGAGTTTACTTTATACTTTCCAGGCACATGTGCAAATATCTGTGCAGTAGCATTCTGAAAATCTGCTCTGCCCTCTCAACATCAGATGGATTTCAAGTCCCCGATTAATAAAAAAAAATATATGTCACAAGCTTTCTGTTACTTTCTATTGTCTATTTCTTTATTGATTGGTTGGTTGGTTTTCTGTGACAAGATTTCTCTGTGAAAGAGTCCTGGCTGTCCAGGAACTTGCTTTTTAGACCAGGCTTGCCTTGAACTCACAAAGATGCAATCTGCTTCTGCTCTCCAGTGCCTTTTTCTTTATTTTAGAACAAAGGCATGTTAGAGGGAGGACTTTTTTTGGAAGATATTTAGATCTTTGCAAAACAAACAAACAGAATCACATATAATATATACTTTTACCTTTATAATAAAATCTGAATTGGAGGATTGGAGTAGCTTCCTACTTCTCTCAGCGTCTTTACTCATCCTTCCTTTGGGCTAAAAGAAATACCAGTTGTAAGTTGCACTACTGTACATGTAAGGCTCTGTTCAAGCCTCTGATGTGTGGTTGTGCATTCACCACTGCTTTACAGCCTCAACCTTTGAGTGCAGCTGAGTCCACACATCTAAATGAAATATAAAACCAAAGCCATCACTGGACATTTCTAGCCAAATCAATAGTTACACTCTCATCAACAGAAAATTGAAACAAATGTGTTTTGGTTTTAATTATTCAGACAGTTTCTTCAATTTTCCACTTTATTTTGTTCAGACAAAGATTATAGCAGGTAAACATGCTTTTAGTAAATCATAGAATGTAGTTTTGCTTGTAAAATAAAAATACCTTGTAAAATTATTTCTGGGCCAATTAAAACATGTTTGCTTTATTTTTTAATACTATCATTCTCACCAATTAGTTTTACCAGCTTTAAGTTCTTATAAGTATACTTTATTTCAAATTTAATTTACTTAACAAATATATTTCATAGCTTCCAATTTACAAGTCATTTTTCTTTATGTGATGTATAAAAAGCAAATCATGACTAGATATCTATCAATGTAGAACATTCCAAAGAAATAGAGAAATATAAATAAGTTATAATTGAAGGGTTGATAAAATGGGCCTATTGGAAAATTGTAATAAAAGAGTGTTGACTTAGATTGGACCAACTTTTTGCAAGGAAGATGTCATAGGAGATAAAGGCTTTGAATTCAGCAACATATTTTAGTTTGGGCCTGTATAAATGTTCAAGGTCAGAAAGAGAACAACGTTTGCTTTTCCCATTATAGCCATGTTTTTCAGCATAGATGGAAAGAGTTCCAGGGCAATTCACCCCCTCCTGGCTTTCTATCTCTGTGTGTGCATCTTTGAGAAGTGGGATTAGAGAGAAACCTGCAGGCATATTAATAAATAAATTTCACATGCTGTTAGATATTAAGTAAACATACAGATACATATTCCTCTAGGGTTTATGATCTTATAACCTGGAGATTTCTAATTTGGCACCTATGACATATGGTAACTTCCCATGGGGGTGTTCAGTGAATTAATTTTCATATTTTCAACTTAAAAATAAATATAGCCCCGATTTGTTTAATGTACTTCACAGGTGACTCAGTATGTCACTTCTTTTCACAAACAAATTCCAGAAAGTTCACTATTTCCCTGTCCAGTCAAATATTCCATTATTTAGAAAGCAACACTGACATAATGAAATGTATAGATAGCTAAGAAAACTTAAGCTTTGAAAATGCGTACTTTGAGCAATAGGCATTCAGTTTAAGATCAAATGTTAATTAAGTACATGTTTGAAATTTTAAGAAATAATGTAAGGAAAACTCACTGCATTGGTTACCAGGATGTTAGAAAGTATATTATTATGCTGTGAAAACAGCTGGCATAGAAAGGAGAGTACAGACCACAACAGCTTCATGTAGGAATTTAACTCCTATGTGGGTGTATTTATGGTCATATACTATTCTCATACCTTATGGGGCACAAAATGTACCTAAGTAATGGGAAGACAGTAGAAGACAACAACTGTCACTCAGAGATTGTTAAATTAAATAAATTTAAAATAAACTTCAAAATTTCCCCTTCCTTACTATGTGTGTGTGTGTGTGTGTGTGTGTGTGTGTGTGTGTGTATGTGCATGCACACATGTGGTTTATTTCTATTTTTTATTTTTACATATACATTTTTATTTTTTACATATTTTACATATATATTTATATTATTACATATGTATACAATAAACTACCTATAGCAATGACACAATCAGGAATTATATAAATGTTACATTCTTAGTGTTTTGGCTATTTGTACTTGGCAGCTTTGATGAAAACATCTTTCCTATCTTGGTGCTTCTAAAATTCTGAATGTAAATCAATCTTCGTCACATCTTGTCATTATCAACTTAAAACATCTATCTAGACCTAAGAACATCTTAGCCCCTAAACAAGTAAGCTTCACTGTAAAACTAAGTTACCTGGTCTTCAAGGTACCTGGTCTACCAAGGTCTTCTCAGAGACTTGAGAAAGGATAAAATTGATTACATGAGTATGCCAGGAGTGCAGGCTAATAACTTTCCAAATGAAAAGATGATAGAGACAGTTTACTACTTGAAAAGTCACCCAAAACTCTCTATAACATTGGAGCATCATCTTCAGCCTTCTGGCCCAATGTAACTGATAGACATATTTGTAAGGCAAGAACTACTAAGACTTGCTTACCCTGTCTTGGCAGAGTTTGGCCATCAACTTTGCCTGCATTCAAGCTTGCCCTTTTTAAGGCAGACTTCCGTCTGTGGTGGAAATGGGGACATTTTGCCCAGTGGCTTGTTTGCCACATTTGAAGCCATCTCCATAGGGAAGTTTTTGATGCTCATCATCCTCTGTGAGGTAGGCTGGGTGTTGCCAGGAATTAACCCATCTCATTGTCAGTGAAACTTTAAAAAATAAAAACATTTTAAAATGCCATATTCTGTATGTCTCTGAGGTTTTTGAAGACCTTATCTAACTATTTTACCTTATCTTTCTATAGAATCATATCTATCTTTTGCACATAAGATATATATTCCTGTGATAAAAAGAGACTAGTAATTGATAATGACCATGATTTGATCACCTAACAATTAATTTATATAACTTGTTTATACTAAACAGCCTGCAATCACACTTTCAAAGTATTGGAAATAAACCTTGTATTATAATTGAGTTATATGGATACAATACCTCATTATATATATGTGTGTGTGTGTGTGTGTGTGTGTGTGTGTGTGTGTGTATGTGCATGTGTGTGTGTGTGTGAAGAATACCCTTACATTTGAATTCTATACCACTGCATCTAAAATTAAATCTATTTTGTATCTATATACAAAATTCTATACCAGTGAATTAAAAATAACCTTGGGAGTGACTGGAATTTCTCAACATTTAGAAACTGGGCCACAAATGCTATTCCTGGCTTGTTTAACCATTTCCTCAATTTTATTTGGACCCCTACAAAGGTATTATTCATCCCAAATCAGCCAGAAGAAACCTTAAGAGAACAACACTCCATTTCCCTTAAGGGGGTTTGGGTAGAATTTTTGATGCTTTCTTGGGCTATAGAGGGTTATTAGCAATGGGAGTTGGTTACAAGTTATTATTGGTTTTATTTAGAGAGAACATGAGGTTAGACTTAGAGATGTCTCTCTTTTCTTTTATCTTATATTCTTAGGTTTGGAGACAGGGATTGAAAAGAAATAAGGGGGAATATAGAAATATACAGGGAAGACAGAACAAAAAATTACATTAGTGAATCTACTCTTCAACTTAATGCCTCAATTGTAACTCACAAGGTTTGTATTGGTTTTCTGCAGGTTAAAGATAGTTTGTTTGTTTGTTTCTTAGAGTAAGGGAACAAGTGTAAATGGAATACAAACTCACCTGATCTACTTCCTTCACAGACAAGGGATAATTAATTTATGCACATAATGTGAGCAGATTCATATGCTTGTAATTAGGAAACTGAAATGAAGATGAGGAAAATTAAAAGAAGGCAGAACCACAGCAACAAAATAATGGTCTGGATAACAGACACCAAAGACCTAATGCAGAACAGTGTCTAGGATGAGGAAGAGAGGGAGGAGAAAGGGCTAGATGAATGCTCAGAGCCTAGTGGCCACGTGTACACACTGTGCATGGCTTGGGAAGGGAGCCAGAATGACTCTGAATGGACTCTGATTTGCTGAGAGAGTTATCACAAGTGGAAATTGAATTTATCAAGATGGAGGATGAAGGTTTTTCTTGCATCTCTTGAAAATAATTTAATATTTTTCCTAGTCTGTTATTACGCTGCTTAGTTAATGCCATGGTCATCTTCTCTACAGCCCCCCTCCTCTCAGTGTGCTTTATAAAACATATACAACAGGACTTTCACATTTTCTTGACTTCAGTGAGAAGTCCCATAGACTGCTGGGACAGAGGACCCTTGAGAACTGTGAGTTTAAGCAGCTTGGGACCTGCCTTCCTCATACTTCGCTGAGATCTGTCTGGTTGGGACACTGTCTTAAACTTGTGTGGGCTACACTAACTCTAGTAGCTAAGTAGATCCAGCAAAACTAGAGCACGCCTTGAGTCTTTGGCTGAGAAGAGTAATTATTCGCTCTGTGTTTCTAGATTTAATCTTCTAGTATTTAGTTGAAGAGCTCCGTGACTATATTCATGAGTCAAAGTGCCATGTTTCTTAAGTTTTTCTGAAATATGCTGGTAAAATTTTTGTCAGGGTGATAATAACCTCACAGAATGAGTCGGAGAGTGTTCATTTTAGATTTTTATTCTCAGACAGAGTTTGAGAAGATAGAATTATTTCTTCATTGAATGTCTGGTAGGACCTGTTAATGAATCCATCTGGGGCCAGAAATGTTTGTAGGAAGGCTTTTGATTAATGATTTAATTTCTTAATATCTATGTGTATACTTCTTACATATTCTCTTCCTTCAGAAGTAAATTTCAGATGATTGTGTTTTCCCAAAAATTTGTCTATTTAAATGTGTATACTTATTACTAAAAAGACATTCACATTATTCTGATCTCTTCAGTATTTTTAGTTTCTGGAAATATGTCCCTACTTACATCCTAATAATATTTCCTTGGGACTTCTTGCTTTTCTCATAATTAGACCAATCCAAAGGCATGCTTACTTTTAACAGTCTCTTTTTGCAAAGTAGTTTTGAGAGCTGGAGACAGTTAAGTGCTCTCAGAGAAGCGAGAGAACCAGAGTCCAGATGCCAAGAACACACCTAAATGCTTGGCAAGGAAGAAGGCACACCCACACTCACAAGATGTGCATGGTCAAGTACACACACACACAGAAGTAATCATTTTTCTGAACCCCATTTACATTTTCTGTTATGGTATGTTTTTCTTGAATTATTAATTTTTCTTCCAGTTTCTATTGCATGAGATGGAAACTGCAGCTTTAATTTCTATTTATCTCTCCCTTGTGTTTATTAAATGACATATAAGTAGTTTAATACCTTGTACAAGAGCCAGGCATGGTGGCGCATGCCTTTAATCCCAGCACTCGGGAGGCAGAGGCAGGCAGATCGCTGTGAGTTCGAGGCCAGCCTGGTCTACAAAGTAAACCCAGGACAGCCAAGGCTATGCAGAGACCCTGTCTCAAAAAAATAAAATAAAGTAAAATAAAACCTTGTATATAATTTGCTATGTCATAAAACACACACACATGTTTATGTATATATGCATAGTCCTCTAGCTGTAAAAGTTTTGGCATGATCTAAAATTTACATTATCACCATCATTCAGATACTTTTGGGGGGCTTGAAATCCCAATAATTACATCTCCAAATAGGAATAAATTATTCTAAATCCACTTTTTTCTGATGAAGTCCATCTTAGTTGTCTTTACACTAATTCATTTTTTCTGCTAGAACAGGTTCTATGTACAGTCCAGCATTAGTTCAATGTTTGCACCTAGTCTCCATGTCCCTTAAATGATCATATACTGTCCAGTCGGTAGATGTTTACTTAGGGTTTCCACTGTGGTGAAGCAACATCATAACCACCGGCAACTCACATATAGGACGGCATTCAATTGGAGTTGGCTTACAGTTTCAGAAATTTAGTCCATTTTCATCATGACAGGAAGCATTGCTGCAAGCAGGCAGACATGATGTTGGAGACAGAGCTAAGAGTTCTACATCTGAATCAGCAGGCAGGAGGAAGAGACACTGGGCCTGGCTTGAACGTTTGAAACCTCAAAGCCCACCCCACACATCTGCCAACAAGGATACATGCACCTACTCTTAAAAATCCACAACTCCTCCCTATGGGCCAATTATTAAAAAACATGAGTCTGTGGGGGCCATTTTTATTCAAACAATCCAAATAGACAAGTTTATCTACATGTACATATATGAATACAAAATATGTATGTATAATACATTTGTTAACACATATGTAACATATTTGATACGTGAAGAAAATAATGATTAAATATGTAGTTCATGATAAGGTTCCTTTTTAATGGTGTGTGTGTGTGTGTGTGTGTGTGTGTGTGTGTGTGTGTGTGTGTGTGTGTGTGTTTCCTGGTGTCCTTTGTGGTCCAAGAGAAAGCAGTGGCTCATTAGAGATGTAGTTACAGGCTGGGAACTGAGCTCAAGTCATCTGGAGAAGCAGAAAATACTGTCTAACTGCTGAGCTATCTCACCAGCCCCTATGATGTGCTTCTAAGAATTTAAATTTCTTAAATGGACAGGTTTTTTTCTACCATTTGCTAAGAAATATAATTTTAAACTTCCTATTATGTTTCTCCCTGTATTTTTATAGCATTACATCATAATTTAATGTCATTTACTTAATGTATTTTCTTAATATTTGACTTTGAAGCCTACTTAGTCCTGATATTAATGCAGTCCCATTATGTGTACAGCATGTTACCCTTCTCTCCATCCAGCCTGCATCCATCTCTAAGATGAAGCATCTTCAGGATGCTGGGTCATCGTGCTTAATCGTAATGAAGTCATGGAATCCTCACCTGTGGACAATCCCAGGTTTCCTTAAATGGGATATCACTACTGGCTCTGCCTCACCCTCTGTGTGTGCTCTGTCCATCTGTGTTTCTTCCAGTCACTTTCCCTTCCTTCATCTGCACTGGCCGATAGTCTTGCTTCATATTTTTTCTCAGTGTAGTATGTCAATGAATGCTACCATGCACTGTCTTCTGGTTTCCTTTATTTATTTAAAGGGTCATTCTCCTTTTTTCTTTTCTTTTACAAGATTGGTGCTCACTTGTGTCTGCCTGTGTGCCTAGGTGACTGTATGCCACCCAGTTCATCAAGAAGAGCATATTAGATCCTCTGAACCGAAGGGACTTATATGTAGTTGTCAGGGAGCAGGTGTGGGTGCTTGGAGCTAAACTCAGATTTTCTGGAAAAGCAGAAAATGCTGTTAAGCACATAGCTACCTCTCCAGCTCCTCTGTTCTCCTTGTTAAAGCTGTGCTTTATTTCACTGCATTTGGGCAATCTTTCACAGTTTCCCTCTATCCTGTCTGTTTTTCTTCTGGGGCCGTACTGTACAGTTGATGACATCTCCAACATTGATTCTATATTTTTGCCTTGAAATATTCTCGAAGTTCTACTGTCTCTAGTAATGTCTCCTCTACTCCATGTAGACATATTAAATATTCTCTTCACACACACAAGGTTTTCTCTTTTATTTTGATTGTTTCCAGCTGCACTTTGGTTGTTGCTGTTCATATTCTATTATAGATACTACCTCCATCTTCCATGTCACTAATTATCTCTTTAGCTAGGTTTCATCTAGGGAAATTGCTTTTGTTAATTTTTTTTTATTTTAACTTCCTGCTCATATCCGGAAATTATAGCTGACAAATTCTTACCACTGCTACATAATTTTGTACATTCAAGGAACCCTGTTGTACTTTACAGCTAATCTTTCTATTGTTTAAACCTTATAAATGTAATTTTAAGTTGCTTACTTATACTTCATGCTTATGATATCAAGCAGCTTTTCATCGTATCTCTTTATTTCTCACTCAAATACTGAGTTAGTTTTTACTTTGTATTGTTTTCCACTCTTGTGAAGTGTATGGAAGGGTGAAAGGCTTACTCTGGGAGCTTTTTACTTGTTCCTTATTTGTACTAGGGGCATGACTAATACAGTTGCCCACAATCCAAGGGACAGCTTGGGATTGCTCCAAAACTTTCTGCATTAACATGCTATAATTCCATGCTTTCCAATCCTACTCAACCACAGATTCTTTGGTTCATTTCTAAAAGTGCTTTTCAAAGTTTCCTCAAAGCCATGTAGCACTTCTGATAGCCCAAAGGCAGGGAGGGAGCCACGATATTTTTGTTTTAATTTTATAGTTCATTTGATTTATATTGGTGTGTGCCTTTAGTTATGCTGGCAGCCCCCAGTTATTGGGGAAATTACTTTATTAAACTGTCTTTCTTAAAATTTTCTGTTCTCTAGCATGTCATCCAAGAATGTGTATATGCATAGAAACATACATATACAAATATATATATATATATATATACAATTCACATTTCTTTGCAGCACATATACATTACATGCAATAGTACCACAGTTATAAAATACACAACTGTATTTCCCCTATTAAAAATCTCAGGCCCACTATTCTAACTGTTATAGCTATAACTTTGTCTTCTCCATATCAAATACTTTAGCAACTTGAGAAAAGACTGCAAGGAAATGTATTTTTAAGTCTCTTCAGTAGCCATCCTCACAGAGATTCACATTAGACATTTTGCTTTAAAGTATAACTTTGCAATATTTGAGACACAGTGATATATATTTACTAGTATTTCCTCAAAAAAGAAGACATCTCTAAGGCATTTGTGTACAATAGCAGGGAACATTTTTACTCTACTCTCAATGATATACTTTTATGGACAAAATAGAACACATTCTAACATTTGGTTATGTTAGCCTTTTGAAGAATAAAGTTTAAACTCACAAACACACAGATAAATTGCATGACACAGTAAAAGGCCTTGAGCCTCTGAGTAAGTGAGATTGGAGTTCTTGATCGTGGCTAAACAGGAAGCATTGAGAGATAGGAACACTAGTTTAAAAAACAAAACAGCAACAACAAAAACAAACAGCAACAGACTGGCTAGCAGTAGAGAGATAGCATAGTGGTTAAGAGCAGTTGCTCCTGTTCTCAGTACCCATAAAATACAGCTCACAGCTGCTAGCAACTTCAGCTCCCAGGGATCTGATGCCTTCTGCTCACCTCAGGCTTCAGTAGGCAATCACACATGTGCGTACATATACACCTACATCCCCCATACACACACACATAACCACAAACACACACACACACACACACACACACACACACACACACACACACACTTGTCTTAGTAAAAGTTTCTATTGCTACAAAACAAACAAATAAGACCACGATGGCTAAAAAAGCAAGTTGACAGAAAAGGGTTTATTCTGCTTGCACTTCCAATTTGCTGTCCATCACGAAAGGAAATCAGGACAGGAAGTCAAACAGGACTAGATCATGGAGGCAGGAACTGATGCAGAACTGAAGGAGGGGCGCTGCTTACTGGCTTGCTCAGCCTGCTGAAAAAACCAAGGACCAGCCCAGGAGTGGTACCACCCACAATGGGCTGGCCCCTCCCCCAATTGATCACTAATTGAAAAAATGCCTTACAGCTGGATCTCATGGAGGCATTTCCTTAACTGAGGCTTCTTCCTCTATGATGGCTCTAACTTGTGTCCAGTTGACACACAAAACCAGCGTATGTGTGCGCGCTCACACACACACACACACTCTAAAATCGAGGAATCTAAAAATAAAAATAAAAATAGAAAGCAAAACCATATTGGTCTTATTTGAGGCCCAGATCACAAGAGAAAGCCCATGCCTGACACCGCCTAGATGGCCAGGAACTGGAAGGTAGAATGCTTCCGGACCTAGGGTAGAACTAAACATGAATGATTTTTAAAAATCAATGAAATGACTCATAATGATATTTTACTATACTCAAAGGATCAGTCCTAGCCCAGTTGTCAACAGAGAGACTTCCCCCAGCAACTGATGGGCATAGATACAGAGATGCACCATATAACGTTAAACAGAGCTCAGGAGAACCCCATAAAGAGGGGTAGGAAGGATTCTGGAGGACAGAGGGGTTGAGGACATCAAGAGAATACAGCCCACAAAACCAACTAAGCAGGGCTCATGGCACTCACAAAGACTCAAGAGTCAATCAGGGATCCTGTACAGGTCTGACTAGCCCTCTGCATGCATGGTACGGTTGTCTAGCTGGGGATTACTGTTGGACTCTTTTTTTTTATTAATTTATTCTTATTACATCTCAATGGTTAACCCATCCCTTGTATCCTCCCACTCCTCCCTCCCTCCCATTTTCCCCTTACTTCCCTCCTCTATGACTGTGACTGAGGAGGACTTCCTCCCCCTTTATATGCTCATAAGGTGGACTCTTAACAGTGGGAGTAGGGGTATCCTTGATTCTTTAACCTACTCATGGGACCCTCTTCCTCTTACTGGGTTGCCTCATCCAGCCTTGATATGAGATTGTATGCCTAGTCTTATTGTATCCTGTTATACTGTATTTTGTTGATATCACTGGGAGGCTTGCTGCTTTCTGAAGGAAAATGGAGGATCAGTGTATCTTGAGGGGAAGGGAGGTAGATGCGGGTACTAGGTGAAGGGTAGGGAAGGGAGGATGTGGTCAGTATATATTCTATAATAGAAGAAAACATTTTAAATAAGTACATAAATAAAAATTAAAAAGTAAAACCCTAGAGTTCTACCTGCCCTCCTACTTTCTTTAAGTCAGAAACCTTCACTTCTATGCATCTATGGCATACAAAGAATTGTAGGAAACATTTTTAGTGATTCCATAATATAATATTCAAACACGATTATTCCTACTCTAATAACTTAATATGTACCCACAGTGAAGTTATGTACTATCTTTATTTTACCCACTTAAAATGTGTGTGGGATATAGTGGTACTGAGGTAGTCTAGAGGGATTCATTATTTAATGTTGAAAGCCCTACACAAATGCCAAAGTCATTTACAGTGTGCATGCCAGCAAGTGGCTAGGGTTTAGGAGATAATGCAGGAGCACACATAAATCAAAATTTCAGCATGAACAAACCTCTTTCTGGACCAGAGAACGATTAATCATGTCCCTGGCATCGTGTATGCCCATTCTTGTTCATAAGTAAGAGTTGAAACCCCTAGGTTACACCCTCAGCCCCCACTATTTTCTATCACACAATGGCTAGGTGGGGGTGGGGCAGACCAATTCTGTCTAGATGTCAAATGCCTTTCAAATCACAGTCTGGAAAATACCTGCACAGTCTGATTCACTGATTTCATCCTCCAGGACAAAAACAGAATTACAGCATCTTAGTTCCCGGGCTTCAGATGGATTACTTAGAAAGATGGTATTTAAATTATTCCAGGTTCTTGTTTGTCCCGTCTTGACAAACATTATAAACAGAAGCTCTTTTAAGTATCTCAGCATCACTTGATTCTGACAGACCTTGGTGTGGCTGTCTTTCCCTCTGTGACTAAATAGACCTTCTAATGTTTAGAAAAAGATCTGTATTTGAAAGTGCTAACTTCCCTAATAGTAACTAGATGCTAGGAAGGAAAAATGTGTCAGGGTATAGTTTTGGTGCTGGGAACTGATGTTTGGGCCTTGCTGAATCCTTTGAGCTACTTTCTCAGCCTCACAGGAACTAATTTAACCATTGGATCATGGATTCTTTGGGTCATTGGTAATTCATATAATGTTTGCCTTTTCTTACATCTACCTGCTTTATAAGAAACATTATAATTATATATGAATATACATGTGTACACATGCATGCACATGTGTATGTACATGATATATAGATATATCAAGTCCTTCTGGGGGTGACTTGTAATACATACATATATATATATTTGGAATATAATACAAATTTTAGATTCATCTTATTTATTTGTGTATGTGGGTCAAATTCATACCATAACTTACATTTTGAGGTCAGAGGACAATGTGTAAGAATGATTTTCTTCTTCCATGACATATATGAGTTCTGAATGCAAATCACATTGTCAGGCTTAATAGAAAGCTTCCCCGGCTGAACCATCTCTGTGTGCTAGTAAAGCCAATAATACAAAGTAAGATGCCATTTCTTCTCCAATGTCATGAAAGATTGACCTAGTAATTCACCTAATAGCAAATGTCCAACAAGGATGAACTCCTAATAGGTAGCATTTGTGTTGGGCTTTCAACATTAAATAGTGAGTACCTCTGATTCCTAGCTTAGTCTAGGCCAATATGAATCAAGGAAAGACTTGTTACCACCTTTATGTAGCCTGAAGAAAGCCTGGCATGATAAATGTGCTTGCTGAAGTTCATACAGAACAATGCATTTAGTGGCTTGCTCTCAAAGGGGTTCTTGTTCAAAAAGATTATTTTCCCAGATGTTGGATATGGTGATGTGCCAATCCCCCACAGCTAGACCTGCCTATTAGTTAGGACTCTCCAAAGGAACAGAGCCAGATGAACTGATGAAGGGACAGTGAGGCGAGCAGGAAAGATTTAGAATAGGAGCTGACTATAAAGATGCAGCCTAGCCTGTGAGACTCCACTCATAGCAACTGTAAGCCAGAGCACCTGAAGAGATGGGGAGGCATGTCAGTGTGACGTCAGAGGCTTGAGATCTGCAGCTGGGAGAATGATGTCAGTCTTGGTCTCAGGCTAAAGGCGCCCAAACTAAGAGTACTGATACCCAAGCACAGGAGACGATAATGCCAACTTCATCTCTTCCTTCCGCTGTCTTTGTTATTCTCAGATGCTTAGTGGACTGTGTGATGCCTACCCACATCCCACTAATGAAGATGAGTTACTAATTTTTCTGGGAATATCTTCATGAATACATCCAGAAATAACTCTTTACCCCAGAGTGTGACAGTTTATACTGTCAACCTAGAAAGGAATTATAATATCCTTGGAGACAAATAGACATTTGGCGAAGGATCGCCTAGGTTAGGTTAATCGGGGTGAGTGGGAACATCTATGCTTAGTGTGTGCAAGTGGCATCAACATTATTTTCTGGTTACTTCCTGGCTGTAAACGAAATGTGGCCAGATTCTAGTTGCTATGACTTCTTCTCAGTGATAGACTGTAGTTAGACATTGTGAGGGCAAATAATCACTTCTTACATTAAGTTCCTCTTGTTAGATGTTTTGTTGGTTGGCTTGTTGTTTGTTTGTTTGCTTGTTTTTTATCACAGCAATAAGACAAGTAGCTAACACACGTATCAGTCCCAGTTAGCCTCCTGGGTATAATTAACTGTCATTTCTCCATAAGAGTGCTCTCAAATGAAGCTTCTGCCTTGCTTAAAGAAGGTGTGTGTCCCTTCACCCAAGGCAATCTTCATCCATACATCCAATATGTGTGCTTTTCTATTAACATTTGGTTCCCCAGAGGTATGTGTACTCTGTGCCTGTTGATCTATCTTTCAATATCTTCTTCATCAGTCTGGGTTGTAGAGAAAAATAGGACCAATAGAATATAAATATAGACATCCTATAAATGTTAATACATACATGTGTGCATACATAATATATACATAAACTTATAAAGTATGCATATGTATAAATGTATGAATTTGTAAACATGAACACAAATAATAAATAAGCCTACCTGCTTATCAAAGTGATCACACTTAGCTATGGGTGTGGAGAGCATTTATTAACCGCCTTCACATTACCTAAATAAGGGTTTTAATTAGCAACTAAATGGTATAATCCAGCCTAGTTTATAAAAGCAATCAAATACCATGCCTGCTAGCTGGTTATCTTGTCTTTCATGTCTTATTCCTTATATTTTTCTTTTTCTTTATTATAATTTATTCAAATTATATCCCAGTTATTATCCCCTCATTTTTATCTTCCCATTCCCATCCTCCCTCCCTCTCCTGCCCCCGTCTCCAGGACCCCTGATAGGCCCACCCCCAGCTACCAGCTGATCACAGCCTATCAAGTCTCATCCTCATGGCCTGCATCCCCTTCCTCTGTGTGCCGGCAGGGCCTCCCTGCCAAGTAGACTAATCAAATCCTAGGCACCAGAGTTCATGTCAGAAGTGATCCATGCTCCACTTCCCCCCAACACACACACACACACACACACACACACACACACACACACACACACACACCCATACACACACACCATGAAAAATGAGATATCCATTGGCTACATCTGGACAGGAAGCTCTAGGTTTTCTGCATGCATTGTCCTTCGTTGGTGCTTCAGTTTGTGCAGGCCCTCTAGCGTCCAGATCCACTAGCCTTGATAGTCTCCCCACAGGGTTCATGACCCTTCCAGGTCCTTCCAACCCTCTACTCTTTCATACAACTCTCAGTGCTCCAACCTGAGACCAGTTGCAAGTCCAGTATCTGCCCTGATCCCCCACTGGGTAGAGCCTTGCTAAAAGACACCCATGTTGGGCTAATATCCACTTATAAGTGAGTATATTCCATGTGCGTCTTTCTGGATCTGTGTTACCCCCACTCAGGATGATCTTTCTCTGAGATTCCATCTTACACCTATCAGAATGGCTAAGATAAAAAACTCAAGTACAGAACATACTTGCCAGGATGTGGAGAAAGGGGAACACTCCTTCATTGCTGGTGGGAGTGCAAACTTGTATAACCACTTTGGAAATCAATCTGGTGCTTTCTCAGGAATTTGGGAATATTGCTACCTCAAGACCCAGCTATGCCACTCCTGGCCATATACCCAAAAGGTGCTCCACAATACAACAAGGACATTTGCTCAACTATGTATGAGCACAGCAAACATAGCAACTCTATTTGAAAAAGCCAAAATCTGGAAGCAATCTAAATGTCCCTCAGCTGAAGAATGAATAAAGAAACTGGTACATTTATACAATGGAATACTATTCAGCTACTAAAAACAAGGAAATTATGAAATTTGCAGGCAAATGGATGGAACTAGAAAAGACCTTGTTTCAACTTAGAAGGGTATTGATGATTTTTAAACCAGAAGCCATACCATGCTGTACTTCACATTCAAGCCTTCCCTTGGTTCTTCATGTCACCCTCAGTTGAGTCCAAGTTCCTTACAGATGCACCCAGTACCTGCAGGGACCTTACTCTCCACAGCCTGTCTCTACCCTCTGCTCTTCTCAGGCTGGGTGTGCCACCTTCTCTTCTACTTCCCCAACATGGAGCACATTCTTATCTTAGGCTTTGGAGTTGTTCATTTTTAAAACATTCCTTCCCTAATACATGATTAATTTCTTCCTCCAAGTTTTAGCTCCAATGTCATCTTTTCAATATAGTCTACCATTACCAGGTATTTAAACCCCTACCTGATTCATTACTTGTTCCTAATTCTACTGTTTTCCCTGTAGAATTTATCCCTTTATATGGTCTAATTTACTGTTTAATATACCTGTAATTTATTGGCCATCTTTTCTCACCATATTGTACTTTTCATAAGATAATAATTTTTGTTTATGGACTCTGACAGCCCAAGTGCCTAGACAGGTATCTGGCTGATCCTACTTATTGAATAACCTTTTGCTTAATTAGTGCATAAATATGTTAATAATATACTAATAATTTCAATATTTTATTTTAATGTGTCTTTAAACAGCCTCATTTTGTATTCTTTTGCTTTTATAATTTTCTATAAGTATAAGGAGAATAAGATTCTCCTTAAAAATGTTATTAATATTGCTGCTTATTATATAAAATGTAAAAAACTTCTAATATGCATGTCACATATGTGTTAAATAATTAATTTGACACATAATAGTCAAAACGTGTAACTTAATTCAGATAGTAGGTTTTGAAAAATTAGATGTTCTGATTTTAAATTTTAAAAAAACAACACAACACTGGAAGTGCTTTTTACTATGCATAAAAATGCATGTATTACCTAGGATAAGTTTAGGGACTTTTCATTTGTCTTAAAATGGTCCTAAATTTAAAACCTATTAGGAAAATAATTATCAGTCAATGTGGTGAGAATCTTTTCTCTCTGACAAATTGTCTTGGCCCATCAGCATGGCTACAGCTGCAGGTGACGTATTCAGGAGCCAAGCTGGGTTTTCCAAGTTGGAGCACACCAAATATATTTTCCTTTATTGCTTATTTTCTCTCTGGTCCCTTCATTCATGGGGACTTTTACAGGCAAACACAGAAGCAATAAACCCATTTGATGGATTCTGTGTCACATTTGTCTTAAGTTTTTCTTTCTCCTCCAGTAACCCATTTGCTTCAATTTGGAAAAGAAAAACCATCCACGGAGGAGTCCATGGTTCCTGCATCCTGCCCATCACCAGGAGGCCCTGCAATATCTTCAGCCCTTGCAACACTTCCTCCAATGAGGGTTCTGTAGAGAGTGTCCTGTCTGCCATGCCAGAGCAATAACATCCACAAAACCCAGGTGTACAATATTCACAGCTGTCCACTCTGAGTTTTGCATGCATTTCAAAATTAACTACAATGTGCATAAACTACACTGCTGATACAAAAAGATGGAAAGGCTAAACTTGAGCTCTAAAAGCCTTTCCCCTCGTGTTGAGGAACTCTCTGTGCTGCTGCTATAAATTCAGGTCCTTGAATGTGCCAGTCATTTTCCCAGCTCAAGGTCTCTGCACACGTTATTTTTTCTGCCTTAAATGGCGTTCATCTGCTAACACAATCCGATGCAAGCATAGCTTTTTGTTTCTTGGAGAAGCCTTCAGAGACCTGTCTGCCTAAGTGCAGACTCTTCTTTTTTTTTAAAAAAAAAATGTTCCCCTTTTCATCTAATTATACAATAATAAAATATGTAGGCATTTTTGAAACCAATATTTAGGCTGTCATTGAATATTAATTGAAATGGACCCATACTGGAATTCATAACATAATCTTTAAGCCAGAAAAATCCATTATGTCTTGGGTGATGTGGGAAAAGTGTTCCTATGGAGAAGGTAATGTATAGAACATATCCATGCTGGACTAGGAATGGCCTATGCAGAAACATGTCCCTGAGAGATTCAAAGAGAGGATTCTCTTCATAAATGAATAGCCTCTCTCTCTCTCTCTCTCTCTCATTTTTTTCTGGTCTTAACCTTGGAACCACAAGAGAAACTTATGGGGAAGGTACCCTGAAGCCAGCTTGCTATTGATCAACACGGGGGTACTGGGTCTACAGATGTAATTTCATGAACAGAAATGTCACTCTGCTTGGATGATGGTTCCATGATTCACATGAAGACTGACCTACTGTAGTCAAAGCATCTCAGACCAATGGTTTCCATCATTTTACTTACAATGATAAAAAGGGTTAAGCAATATCAGAAGCAACTGCTTTGGTTTTCTTTCTGACTTTTGAGTGAGAGCCCATGGTGTTTGGCCTTATGATCAGGCAGGTGGTAATGAAAAATCTCTTCAACTATTGAAGAGATGCCTGCCTGGAGCACGGCCCTATGGAGATTTCTGTGGGAACTTAAGGAGCATCTTACCTGGGGACTAATAGAAAGAATATTAAGGGGAAATGGCAGAGCAAAATCAGAGCCACCCAGATAAATGAATGTTTAGAAAGTCAAGTAAGGTCAGTTAGCCTGTGGCTGGTACATCATTAGAGAAAATGGTTTCTGTAAATGCTGCATTGGATACATCCATTGAAATCTATAGTAACAAGTTTGGAATTGATCCAATAAACAGAGAATGACCAACGAGTTCTAAGCTAGACAGTAAAATAACACAATGTTAATGAAGATCTCTGTCCACTCTTACAGCAAAGGGTGCTGTGGGAGACAGTGATGTTCACAAAGACTTGCTAGGGGCCTCACATCCTCAAGGAGCTTGAAGGCATCCTTAAGACTATTCTAGCTTTGGACAGAGGCTGCAAAGGTGGGTGTTGCCAAGGTTATCGTAGGCTTAGTATTTATTAGAAAGTCTCTTAACAAACTGAAAGTGTCAACACTCATGGTTCCAATTCAGTATAATGAAAAGACACTGGCGAAAATCAACCATGAGATGAAATACATAAGGCAGAGTGGAGAGGGATCCACAAAAATGTGCTGGTTGTTCACTGCTAGAGCAGTGGATAAGGCCACCCTCTCCCAAAAGTGATGAGTGATAACGACAAGGACAACTGCCAAGCAGGGGCAAGTGTAAGAGCCTTGGAAGAGATTATTTGAATCATCCATAGCTCATAGCAAATATCCTGGCACATAGTGACATCTCACTTAAAATTAATTGAATAGATTTGAAAATTCAAAGGTGCTGAGGACCTAGATATCGGGAGGCTTTCATTCCAATGGTAAAGAGAAGGAGACAAGTATCACGTGATGAGTAAGCGCTGAGCCAATGATTTGTCTAGATGTTTAGAAACCAAATCCTGTGAGAAGAAAAGGAAAGAGGATGCTTTGGGCTATATAAAATATTGAAAGTGATCCAGGAAAAAAGGAGGAAATGCATACCATAAAGGGAACAATGCATACAAATGTGAGGAAAAATTATGACACATCAGTGAAAATAAAGTAATTATTTTATGAAAAATAATAAAGAAAAGGTGAATATAGGAGGGTTAAAATACAGATCAGTAAAATAGGAGGCAAAAGTTTTCAAAGTTAAAATTATACTGGCAGCACAGAACAAAATTATTTATACCTTCTAATTTAAAGAGGGGCATTTCAGAAAGACCATTGAAGACAGTGTAGCGATTGGATTAGAAAAAACATGGGCAAGACCAAAGAAAATATACTTTTAAAGAATATGAAGGTGAAACAATCAGAGAGGAAAAAATACTCAGACTCTAAACTTAAAAGAGAGGATGAGGATTGAATAGAACTGAAATCTGCACTAAATGGAAAACCAGTAGTTCACTCGTTGATTAAGAGTGTAAGCAAGTAACTGAGGAAGACATTCATGGGCCAGTTGCTGACAGCAGATACACAAAGAAACAATAAGTCCTTATTGGCAGATTTCACATGGGAGACAGGCAGGAACTCAAAACCTTGGAGAGGCTAGGAAGAACCATTACTGGTCATTGTAATTATGAGTTAGATCATGGAAGAACAATGTCCCACAGGCAATCAGAGCAAAGTGCAGCCACTCTGGGAAAATGTGGTCAGAAAGTAGTGTTGTGAATACTAAAGCTTCGTAATTTGAAAATGATTAAGTTCCTACATTTTCAAGTCTCATTTTTTAAATATTTCCTGGGCCTTGAAGCAGATGCACGCCAGTTTACAAATGTACGTACACATGCGTACACACTATTACACACAGCTATGAGCATTTGCCCACACAAACTATTACACACACCTGTGAGCACTTATGCCTGCATGCACACACACGCATGGTCATGTACACGAACATACTCATTGGGCTCCCATCAGTAGACCTGGCTGCACAGATAGGGGGTTTTAACATTCACTATGGATTTCTGTGTGTCCCAGCAACAAGCAGACTAACTGGAAAAACATCTAGCTCCTCATCAAAGATTGACAAAATATCAACTTTATTCTCTGGTAGCAATAGCCAAGCTTGGTTTCTAACCAAGAAAAACTAAAATGCATGAGCTTCCACTGTCAGCAGTTTCTGCACTACATCACTAATGGCTCCAAGAATTTAGAATCTGTGGACGCCATTTGAGGAACCTTAGGGTTTATTGGCACAGATGCTTTTGGTAATGTCAATCTGAAACTCTTCTTTGCAATTTGATATTTCCATTGTACGTTTTAAATGAGTACCTAGCACCACAGTAGAGCACAGATTCCACAGATGCCAGTTCTGGGGAGAAAAATTACAAATAACAGAAGAGAAAGGCCACAAGGTCAAGAGACATTTTTTTTTTCCTGGAGAATCTTGCACTGTACCGAGCAATGCCTGGGCATGGGCAGGGAAAGAGCTGTTTGGGAAGCCAGCATCTGTTGTCTCTACTGCTTCATTACCTCAGTGGAACAGAACTGGCAACCTTTTTGCCTTTTTCCTCACTGATGGTATCAATGGAGCATTAATGGAATTCTTACAGTCTACAGGTGCCGTGTAAATTCAGCCTGAGTCAGTCTTGTATTAGCTTTTATAATAATTTTATAAAAAGTTAGAGGACTATCTTTTAATTACAAAAATAATAAAAGCTTTATAGAAAACACCCCTCCAGTCCACAATAAATAAGTCATCAGTACCGTCTTCCTTTACATGTGTCTTATCATTAGGACTGTGGGCAGAACCGAAGTGTAAATTAAAACTCTCATTAATAAGATTGTTTCACAGAAATGTCACATGGCCACTCTCCATTTAACAAAGCCCAGGCGCTTTTATTGCTGGCCTTTATTGATCTCGTTTATTTAATTCTCCCTTAACAGAAAATCATGCCCCGGCTTTTGCTTGTCCTTTTATTTTGTTAACAAAATAGGCCAGGCTTCCAAAACCAACAGAGTCATGCAAATCACTTAAGCATTTCTGTCTCCTCTTTAAACCATGTCCAAACTATGATCTCAGGGTTGTCCATTTGTATAAGAATTTCTGGACTAGACAGGAACCCAGATGTTTCAAGTGGATTTGCAAATGGCAAAGTCCTGCCTGCTGAGTCTGCCTGCAAGTCTATTTGCAAATGTAAATCCTCTTTCCAAACAGATAAGTTTTTTTTCCCCCCTAACAAAAATCTTTGAGCAAAGCAAAATGCTCATGGAATGTCCATGTCCTTGAGATGCTCGTTGGACCTGCAGGTACATAGTTTTGGAACTTCCGAGTGCAATCGTCAAGATGGTATGACAAAGAGGTGACACAGGAAGCCTTTTGCAATCTTGGGGAAAGAGATGCTGAGCAGTTCAAAGCTCCTCCTTTCACCCTGTTGGAGCCACATGGAGCATGCACCCCTCCCCATTCACATCCCAGGAGGCGACATGTTGGGTACAGCTCTCCACTTAGGTCATTTTTCTGACTTTACCTTTGTTTTTGTTTTTCGTTCTTGTTTTTTTAGTGTCTGATAAAAAGCCATGTGGAATGCAATCACTACTGTTCTGTCACTGCTCCTGTAACTCACTGAAGCCTACCTACAACTCTTTTCCATGCACGCTAGCTTCCTTGCCCTACCCCCATGTTCTTCTAACACAATAAATGGATGTACACTAAAAAAAATGTCAATGACGAGGCAAAGGTATAGCCCTTACCACTGTATTTAAACCTGGCTGGTCTCTGGTCACAACCTTCTGTCTGACATCTGCCATAGCCCTGACTTTGCCTCCTTGAAATCCATTCCTTAGCACTTTTTCTTTCTTTTTTTCTTAACAACCAGTTATTTATTGTGTTGCAAATTAAATTAAATTGTTTTCATCAAATATAATGCACTGATGACTAATAAAATTATATGTTCTCTTTCCGTGATGTGAAGGCATATTATCCCACCGTCTATTATAGGCACAATAAGACTTTATAAATGTGGATGGAAATTACATTTAACTTTTTAAAATATTTTTTACATATAAAGTGACTTCTTTGGACTATAAATGTAACCTTGTCATCAGTCCACCTCAGTGTTACTCAATCAATTAATTACATAGAACTCAGAAGGATTTCTGATTGCCCATACTTTAACTACATCTATTTCTCTGCTTATTTTTCCTTCCTTGTTCTTTAAAAAAATTCAAAAGTGACTTTTCAATACAATCTTTCATATACAATATTAATTTCGACTAGGTGCAGTGGCACACTCCTGTTATCCCAGTACTTGGGGAGGCGGCAGCAAATGGATCTTTGTGAATTTCAGGCCAGCATAGTCTACAAAGCAAGTCCAGGACAGCAAGGGTGCACAGAGAAACCTTGTCTCAAAAACAAAAAGAAAAACGAGAGAGATGGGGGGAGGGGAGGGAGGGAGAGAGAGGAAACATTTCTGCCTGCCTAACCTTCACAATACAATATAACATTTCTATAGTCCTGGTCGATGTTGCCTCCACCCTCAGATTGTAGTAGGAGGTTTTCTCTATTCCTCTAGCACATGAACATAGCGTTAAACCGGTGGTTCTCAACCTTTGGGTCCTGACCCTCCAAAAGCCCATTGGAAAACACAGATACACGATTCATAACAGTAGCAAGATTACAGTTATGAAACAGCATTGAAAATAATTGTGTAGTTGAGGATGACTGCCAACACAGGAGGACCTATATTAAAGTGTCACAGCGTTAAGAAAGTTAAGAAGCACTATTTTAAAATATCTCCTTAAAGTGTTGTCCTCTTTGCTATAACGTAAACTCTTCATTGGAAAGAACCCTCTCTTGTTTCCTTAACTTTCCCCCAGGGCTCTTATTTTGCAGCCAAGACAAGGGATGGGCTTCAGAGCACATGATAACCAACATAAACTAAACAAGTCCAACAGGTGTGGACTTAGAACTTAGATCTCAGAAGATGGTGCATTTGACTAATAGAAAGAAGTTGTGGATGGATATAAGGCAAGAGCACTTTAAAGCCAAAGAAACCATCTTCCTCTGGCCTCAGAGTGTCATAGAAGATTATTTGGTCAGTGTAAAGGAAATTGATGTGATTTGACAGTTAAGACTGTAACTATCAAGCAACACCACAGCAAACTGGAAATCTGAAACCAGAACAGTGTCTTTGGAAGACTTTCAAGTAGATGAAAAATTAGCATTACTTACACCAATTCCTTTCCAAAACTATATTTAATATCTTCTAACTTTATAGAGAGAATTTAAAGATCAGGTGTTATGGGCAACTTACAAAAATGACTGAACTCAAGGAAATATTTAAGGTAGGGAAAGGCCCCTGGCCTCTGGTAGTGGTCATTTGACTGTGACCATGGCCTCAGGGCAGCTATTCTAGTCCAGTGCCTGGCACAGGAGGGTGTGACAGGTTGTCTGCTTCTAGCATGATTATCTATCTGAAACCTCTCCTTGGATAAGGCAGAGGCCCCTTGTCTTCCTGAAAGTGCCAGTGCCTACTGCTTTGTGCTAAAAGCCCTTAAACTTTGAACTAGACCTGAATAATGCCTTGATTGTGTGAGGCCACACACTGAAGGGAAGAGGTGCTCTCTTTGCATCTTTTAGATGTCACCTCATCTGGAGACAGTGCCAGGCAGCTTCATTTAAAGTGCCAGGTATGTGCCAGGCAAGTAAGGACTTTCTGAGTTGACCAGAACTTTCTCCAGCCAGTTCCCGGACTCTGCCGTCTGCTTTCCTGAGAGTCTTTGGGCGATCTCCAGAAATGTTCTGGTTCCAACACTAGACTGTTCTGAGACTATGATTCTTGTTATCTGTGCAAATGGGTGGGCTAGGAGCCTCTCATCTGGAGAGGGCAGCCATATCCCATCCAGAGAGAGAGAGAGAAAGAGAGAGAAAGACAGAGAGAGAGAGAGAGAGAGAGAGAGAGAGAGAGAGAGAGAGAGAAAGAAACAGAGAGACAGAGACAGAGACAGAGAGACAGAGACACAGACAGACAGACAGACAGACAGACAGACAGACAGACAGATACACACACACACACACACACACACACACACACACACAAAGAGACAGCAGAGACAGAGAGAGCACCAGTGCTCCCTCTGCGAAGCCTTGCTAGGACCTCGCTGGCAAATGTGGCGGAGGAAAATGGTACCTGCTCTTGCTGAGAGGAAGGAATACGGCCCTGTGAACTCACAGCAAAATCAAAAACCTTCCAAGCTAAGCACACACAAGTCTGCAGGGCTGACACAGAGTGAGTGAAGCATAAAGGGGAGGGAGTCTGTCCAGGGCCTCTTTTCAACTATGTTACATGGAATAGAGACAGTGCGGGGCATAGAGAATAGAGAATGGAAAGACTGAGCAGGGCACAGGACCAAACTGGTCCCCTGGGAAAGCTGTTCCTTGCCAGAAGAGGGGGGATGCCTCCAGGGAGGACTGAGGTTTATCCCATGGGAGGCCAGCTCCAGGAAGTCCAGTCACTGGGGACCTGATTCATTGCCTCTTCATTGTGGGCCCAGCCATGTCATGCTGGCTTGAAGGCATGAGGGCCTTGCTTGATTATCACAACCAGCCCCATCCTTTCTGCAGAAGGGCCAGCTGATCAAGACCCAGCCCTGGGGAGATGACAATATGATGTTTGGTTCTTTGTAGGGTGCCATTTTGGGCCTGATATGGGACTAAGTGGACCAAAAAGACAGTACCCTGTTCCAACCAAGATTTCTTATTTCTTGATAATCAGTTATTGAGAGATTTATGCGACCTCAAGAAATCTAAAAGTTTCTTCTTTTAGACTTAAAAAAATGTCTTTTTAAATTGTTTAGTTTTAAATAGTGTGTGTGTTTGTGTGTGTGTGTGTTGTACATGAGTATGTACATACCAAGGCTCACATGTTGATTCAGAACTTAAGACAGCTTTCAAAAGTCTTCTCTGTTCATACATGTGACCTAGGTATTGAATAAAGGTTGGTGGAACTGGGAGAAGGACCTTTATCTCCTAAGTCATCTCACTGGCCCCTAGAATATCTTATTTTTTATCAACATCCAAGATAATTAAGCACAAATCATCCATAACATAACCTGTGCTCATTAGAATAAGTTGTTTTAAATTAATAAAATTGGTTCATTTGGAGTGTCATAGTTGGTCATTTGCTTTTGAGTACTAAAAGGTACAGTAAAGCAAGTAAAGGTTCTGTGATTTTTTTTTTAAGTAAGAAAAGAAGACACTGAAACTGTCAATGTTTTTTTTTTCGAGGTTGCTATTTCTTCCTCACAAAACAGTCAGCTACAATGGAGAAGCATCAACTGTTTTTACAGAAAAGGGGTTGTTAACTCCAGAGTAAGCTCACCAATGTTCCTGATAGGTACAACATTTCATGGGACTGCGCACCCCATCCACAGCTGCAAAATTAACATAATAAACACCTTCTGTGCATGCAAACGATCCTTGATTGAACACCAGCTCACTCTACAGACAGGAGAAAGTAAAAAGACACCATTTTGTAGGGGGAGAAATCATTGTCAAATACCTGTTCTAATGCCCTCTCAAGATGTAGAAATACTAAGTTGCCAGCCGAAATAATATTGAGCAAGTATTTTCAGAATGGATATGCTGAAGTCCAAATGCATGAATTGCGTGTCAGGATTTTTGTTTGTTTTTTTAAGACTGAGATTATGTATCCACATTCTTATGGTTAGTGTTGGAAACCTAGACACGATTAACCAACGTGACTTTATTTCTTGAGAGAAACAAATTTAGTATTTCCAAAAGATTCAGAGAGTAAAGGAAAAATAAGCATGCAGCATGTAATCTAGTGAGCTGTAAACTAACTGCCCTGACGGGATGAGTCAAAGTACCCAATTACAGGCACATAAAGGGGGAAGCACATAAGTTTTAAATGCAACATGCAAACAATGACTTTGTTTCTCAACACAAAGAAATACACAACTCCCTCGCAAAGCCCCGGAGTACTGTGTGTTCAAAATCAAAAAGGTCAGGTACTAAGTGCTTCAGCGATGCTGTTACCTTAAGGATCAGGATTGGACTCATACTTGGGGTCTTAGGTGAAATGAGTTTGACGGATTAGGTTCCTTTACTGGCTGTCAGTACACTACATAAAAAACACTACACACGGAGGGCTTAGTGAAACTAGCTGTTTTCTGCACAGGAAAATTCCTTGATAGAGTTAGCATGAAGACAAATGAACTGTTATCCCCTAAGAAAGGTGTCCCTTTAGGTTAGGCTCCAGGTTAGCAACACCAAACAGAAAGCACTCTTGACTCTGTACAGCTGACAGACTCATTACCTTTGTAAATACCAAGGCTCAGCTTTGAGTGCCTGGATTTCCCCCTGGCATCAAGAAAGCAGTCTTAATGCACAAATTACTGAAATGATAAAGAAATTAAAATGAGAGAAACAAAAGTGATGTAAACAAATCAACTTTCTTGCCTGCCCTCAAACAGTGCTTACATTTTCCTCATTATTATTAATATGTTTAAACCCCCACTATTTATTCAAAACCACTTAAATACACCATTGGGTTTCATTATATTAGGAAGTCTATAAGATACTGTTTTCCTTAACAGGTGGGAAATGAAACCACACATTGGATTAATTATAAGGTGGTAATGGTAGCATTCGAAATAGCACCTTCCAATGTCAAAAATTAGTGCTTGCCTGCATCTTTTTATGCAAAATTATTTATCTGAAAGCTATTTTGTTTATGAAGCCATACATTTGGTGTTATCCTTTGATCATTTTCTTTCATTTTATACCTTTTAATCATCTCATGACCAAACACTAACAAAATTTATTTATGACAATTAAAACCTTAAACATCTTTATATACTATTTAACTGCCTTTCACTTATATCATAAGCATGATGTTTTATGTATAATTATCTTTTTCAATATCCATTTAAATGACTACAAACTATTTTATTACACTAATGTGCATATTTTAGTGATCTTTCAAAAAACATAAAATAGTTTAATTATATAAATAGATTAGTCATTATCATCATTACCTATAGCTCTGTAAAAAACCACGCCATACTCTCCCAGCAGGCTGGTGTTTTCCAGCAGGCATTCCCTTGTGATTTGGAGTTGCAAGTTACATATCAGTAGTCACAGACACAAATCTAACATAGATGTGCAGGCTGTTTTCAGCACTGCCACCTCATGTATGCTCAGACACCTACCCTAGCACATCCACCAGGCTTATTGCTTCAGCCCAAGTCATTCTGTTGCCTGGACACAACAAATGCACTGTGGTCAGTGTCAGTTTCCCCAGAGCCTCAGCCACCTGACCAGATCAATTTGTGAATGCCCAGACAATGCAACCTTTCTGCCCCACTGACCCACAGAGAAACCTAGATATCTGCATCCAAAGATGCCATAAAAGAGGCAGAATGATATGATTTTGAGGTATGTGGGAGGTGTCTTTGGGGAAAGTGAGTAAAGAGGGAAACTATATACAAGATATAGAAATAGACCCAGCAACTCAACGTCAACCCCGTTGGCTCTGAGACTTGATGATCTGAGGCCCAGGCAGGAAAAAAAAAATCTTCATGTGTTTCTATCAGTCAATCCATTGTCTGTTTTATGGTTTCTCACAAGGCAACAGCCATTGTGTTTCATTGAGATAAACTTATTTTTCCCCTCTTTCTATTTATTTGTTTTATCCTCAAAATAAGACATCAACACTTGTATCAGAGAATCTAATCTAAAAAAGTAGGCATGATGACATGTGTTTATTGAAGAAGTTAAATGCAACAAACACTAAGCAAAATATCATAGGCTCACCCATTCTCCAATACGCAATAATGGAATTAGAAAATATCCCATTAGTTAAGAGTGAAAACATAATAAATATAAATACATTGGAAATTAAACAATACTCATAAGGAGTTTTGTTTTGAGTAGCTCATTTGGAAAGCTATGAATCAAAGATTAACTTTTCATTTAAAACAGTAAGGATATTGGAGGACTCTCCATGATATTTTTCCATAATAATATCTATTTCAGTCAACAACCTCTCCAACAGTGTACAGGCTGAGGTGAAGACACACAATGTGAAATTCTTCTACCTCCAATTAACACTCACTTTCTGACTTGCTGATGGTAACCATACAAAGAGGGGAACCCTGTCTCTGTGTGGTTTTCATTTGTTTCCTTGCTGTCAGTGTATTTGGGACCCTTGAATACATGTTAGTCATCAGCGAATCCTCCCTTGAGAATTGTCTACTCAAGTATTTGCCTATTTTCTCAGCATATTATTTTGCTATTGAATTGCATAACTTCTTTTAGAGGTTGAGTTTAACACATTATCAGATATGCAAATACTTTTCTCTAATCTGCACGTGTTCCCTTTAAGTTGTTCAGTTTACTGTTTATAAACTCCTTATTTTACTATAGTATCACTGTATATATTTTTTGATTCACTATTTGTGCTTTTGGTGTTATACCCCCAAAATCATAAATAGTGGAGATGTCACTCCAATTTACTCCTCTTTTTTTTTCTTCTAGAAGTTATAAATGTTCTTTTTTTTATTATTTTTTAAAAGGTTTTTTAAAAAAGATTTATTTATTACATATACAGTGTTCTGCTTGCATGTACACCTGCACACCAGAAGAGGGCACCAGATCTCATTATAGATGGTTGTGAGCCACTATGTGGTTGCTGGGAATTGAACTCAGGACCTCTGGAAGAGCAGACAGTGCTCTTAACCTCTGAGCCATCTCTCCAGCCCTAAATGTTCATTTTTAATCAGTTTGAGTGATTTTTGTATATAGGAAGTAAAATGATCTTTTTTACTTTTGCTTTGTTTATATATGTAGATAAATAGTTCTTCCAACACCACAGCATATCTTGGGTGCTTTTCTCAAAGATTAGTTGGCCGTATATGTATAGATTATCTCTATGCACTCTAATTTTAGTAGTAAATATATCAGCTTTATATCTGTGCTATTTTTTTTTAATTTGTGAGATTGCACTATAATCATATCATTTCCTTTCCCTTTCTTCCCTCCAAATACTCTACAATAGCCCTGTATGTGCTCTTTCATATTTATGGCCTCTTTTTTTCATAAATTATTGCTACCTATATCTACCATTATATATCAGTAACCGTATAGAGATTTCTACACAATATAAAGATTGGTTATGATTACTTTCATATATTATGCCAACTTGTGTCTTTTAACTTATAAGTTTTATCCACTTACATTTAAAGCATTTGCTAAAAATAAATAAACAAATAAAAACTTACTTAAACCAGTTTGCCTTCACTTTTCTGTATGTCCTATGCTTTTATGGTTCAGTTATTTCCGTATTGCCTTCCTTTGTATCTAATTCATTTATGCAATGTAAAGCTTAGTTATTCATTTTATTTTCATATATTTAAGTATTTCTTTAATAGTTATATTAAACACCACACTTCACATCTGAATCTTATAGCAACTCTGTTTCAACAATATTTTTCATGCATTTAAACTCTCTTTTTACAAATATTAGTCTACTTTATAGTTACTATTTCAGCTTATATTTTTGCATATTGTAAGCCTATTAACATCAATTTCAGTTATTGCTTTATGCTTTTACCTGCTAAGCCATACAGAAATACAGAATACAAAATAAGAGCCGAGTCATACTGGCATTTGCATTTCACTAAGGAATTATATCTACAAATATTTTTACTAGCTTTTTTTCTGATGAGTTGAAGTAACTTCCTAGTGTTTTTTTTATTTATTGCTTTCATCATTTCTTATACTACATCTCTACTGCTAGGAAATTCCTTCAATTCTTATTTCTCTGCACATGTTTTTATTTCTCCATTCTTGAAGAAAAGTTTTGAAGTTATAATATTTCTGATTGATTTTTCCCCAGTTTTGGGCTTTCACTCTGACTGGTAAATGTTTTCCAACTTCCATAATGATTAGTCAAAACTTGGCTATTACTTTCATTGTATCTCCTCTGTATTGGGTAAGTTACTGTTGTTTTAAGTCTCAATTTTTATTTTTGTTTTTGGCCTCATAAAATTTAACTATATATGTCCTGAATTTCTTTGAAATTCCAACTTGGAATTCATTGAGGTTTTTTGATGTGTATATCTGCTATTAAATTTGGAAATTTGGGTCATAATCTGCACAAAGTTTATTTTATGTTATTTTGTTGCTAGTGTCTTTCCTTTAACTTGTCAATGTGAAAATGCTTTTATGGTGCCTCATAGAGATTTTTAAGGCTTTGTTCATTTGTTCTTATTTATTCTTTCTTTCACACTGGAAAATTTTAATTGCCTGTTCAAGGTTTCTATTGAAAATGTTTAGAGAAATTTTTAACTTTTATTCTTTTCATCTTCATGATTTCTATTTGAATCCTTTGGAAATTTTCTCCTTGTTTATTGATATATCTATCCTATGTTTAATAATACACATACATATTTTGAGGAGTTTTGTAAGAAACAAACAATGCATATAGTAAAATGATCAGTAATGAATAAAGCATAAGTAATTTGTAACAAACATATACACACAAATATGCAGAGTTATATATAATAAAAACAAATGTCTTTCTACCAACCAGTTACAGCAACACTATGTGAATGCAAATAAGGCAGGCATTAAAGGACACATTGTAAAATTAATTTTATAGGAAATGTGAAAACTGCCAAGGACAATACAGGCGGTAAACCTTAAACCCCTACCCAGATCTAGCCAATGGACAGAACACTCTCCACAGTAGAGTGGAGAGTGGGATATTACTTTCTCACATACTCTGGTGCTCACCTTTGACCATGTCCCCTGGAGGGGGAGACCTGGTGGCACTCAGAGGAAGGACAGCAGGTTACCAAGAAGAGACTTGATACCCTATGAGCATATACAAGGGGAGGTAATCCCCCTCAGGAACAGTCATAGGGGAGAGGAATAAGGGGAAAATGGGAGGAAGGGAAGAATGGGAGAATACAAGGGATGGGATAACCATTGAGATGTAACAAGAATAAATTAATAAAGGAGAAAAAAATAAAAGAATATAAAAAAGAAAAGAAAACTGCAAATTTGTAAAATTAGAAAGTAGTTTTGTGGATAAACAGAAAGACGCTCTTTAGCTGATAGAGAATGGAAAAAAAATGGGACGGTAATATGTGCATTTGTGGGCATTGAATTTTTTTGGATTGATAAAAAATGTCAACATTATGAAGAGGTGTTAGTTTTTAACATTGCAAAGAATTTAATGGACTGTGTGTTGTGAAATTTTTAAATACATGTATTGGATATTGCTGTGGCACAGAGCTTTAATCCTAACCCTCAGAAGGCAGGGGCAGGTAGATCTCTGAGTTAGAGGCCAGCATGATTTATAGAGTGAGTTTTAGGACAGCCAGGGCTACACACAGAAACCCTGTCTTGAAAAACCTAATAAAAGATAGATGATAGATAGATAGATGGATAGATAGATAGATAGATGGATAGATAGGTAAATAGATGAGAAATTTATAGACAGATAGATGATAGACAGACAGCCAGACAGAGAGAGATAGATGATAGATGGTAGATTGATAGACAGACAGATGATAAATAGATAAATGATGGTAGATGGTAGAGAGAGAGAGGAGAAGAGGTAGAGAGATAGAGGGATGATAGAAACATAGATGATAGATTAACAGATAGATATATACATAGATGACAGATAAAAGGAAAAAAGCAAAGTTGGCGAAATATCTTAAAACAAATTATACTGAACCCAGAAGTCAAATGGAAAATATTTATACTGGCACAATACATATTCTTTTCAGGGACATATGAAATCTTTAGTAAAACAGCATATACAAAACCAGAAAAGCTTAAACTAGAAATCATTTCTAAGGAAGCAAGCTCATTCTCCATGGCTGTGGGAGAGAGCACTGACTGTCTCTGATGTGAACACTGATGCCCTCAATTCAATCATTTCCACTTGGTAGGGAGGCCTAGTGGGCACACAGAGGAAGCGGAAGCAGGCTACCTGGATGAGACCTGATAGGCTGTGGTCATATGGTGGGTGGGGTCCCTTCCTGTCAGAGGTCTAGGGGAGGGGAATAGGGCAGAAGAGGGAGTGAGGGTGGGAATGGAAAGATACAAGCAAGGGGATGACAATGAGAATGTAATCTGAATAAACAAAAATAAATTAAAAATTGAAAAAGAATAAACACTGAAAAATTATTCAATGATGAATAAAATGTCATCTTATGTAGTTATTTGTATGATATCTGTGTTCACACTTAGTAAATTTATGTTTAGAGAAGCTGAATGAATGGCTTTTTATATCTCACAGCAGTGCAATCATAATATGGTCCCAGGTCTGTGATGCTCTAATAAGGACATCATTGAAAAAGCTGGCATGGATATCCCCAGTTGTTAGAAGACACTAATGAAGGTAAAGTTACCTTTGTGATCATCATCACCATCAACATCAACCAAGTTAACTCTGCTCTGTGTCAAGAACTTCTGACTTAAGCCAACTGTATTGTTGTGCCATGGTTCTAAAGGGAACCACAGGTATGGATTAGTGCAAAGTACAAAACTGATAGAAAAAATATTAAGCCATGAATGAAAAGACCCTCAGAAAACACTGCAAGGACAATCCTTCCCATTTCTTCTCAGCTTGCTGCGGTCTGCTTGTCCTCTGGACATTAGTGCAGTCTGACTTAGGTTTGGCTCCTGCAGGAATATCTCTTTCATGAGATCTTACTTAGGAGTTTTACCAGAGGAGGGCAGCAGCATCTCTACCTTTCCTCAGCATTGCATATATGAATTGTTTGTCTCTCTTCATAGTATAGTAAGTCTCAGCCTTAGGAAAAACATTAGACATACCCTTAAATAAATTAATTAGTTAATTTCTTTTTTGCTTGTTCTCGTGAGAATTGGGCATATCCTATCTCTGACTTATTCTGTCAGATCTTTCTCTGAATCATCACTTTGTCTTTTCCTCAACAGATATCACTGTTTGGGGATTGAAGATGTCTACTAAAGTCATGTCTGTATTCCATCCAGAGGGATTAAGGTTTGTCCGGTCCAGGCAGAAGGATTTAAGGTGTGTATTCCACCCGGAAGATTAAAGGTGTTTTCTAAGGGTGGGGCCTATATTCTAGCTGGATCACACAGACCTAGGTCTCTGGATATCATTCCTTGCCAGAGAATCTATGTTGCTGGATCAAAATTCCTCCACAATGAATCTCTAGTTATGCTATCAGAATATTTGAATGTGGCACAATAGGGTAAGTGTCCAGAAGGAGAGAGCGGCTAACGCTGGTTAGGAAATGAGTTCTTTGTTTAGCATTCCCAGAATGGACTCACTTTTATCATCTTCATCAGAATTGGCTTTCCATGGGGCTTAACCACAGATATGAATGAGAAAACAGCACTCAAAATATATCTCTGAGCTACATGCATCTGCTTTTGCTCAGGCACCAGCAAAAGCTTTTAAAGGCACTGAAGACAGAATGTTCTCCACAAACGTCTTTGTACCTGCCCTGTATCCTCATTAGAAGTCTTGATTTTTATTGACTTATACCTATGAATAAGGTTGCAGGAGATGTGGACGGGAAGATGGAGACTGGGGTGGAATAGTACAAGGTAGAGGTGGGTGGTGCTGATAGTGGATCCACTGGTGGTGAGATCAGTACTAGTTTCCCCTTCCTGGGACGTGTGCTTTCAGAAATCTCCAGGCTTCATTTCCTAGAATTCAACATTGGCTGCCTTTCAGTTAAAGTCAGGCAATGAAAATCCTTCATAGTATAGTTGGAGCGTGATAAAAGGAGAAGTGGAGTTTTTCTCCCTGCTGTCTGAAGTGTCATCGTCACTAACAACTGTATCTCCTTCTCCTGGCTGAGGCACAGGCCACACAGGGCCCCTGCTGAGCCTCCAGCAGGGAACCTCAGGCCCTCACTCTGGAGATCTTCTTCAGTTTCTCATCCGGAGACAGTTCTGCTTCCTGTCCAGCTTCTCAGCTCTTCTATCACTTGCGTGATACATTGTGTCTGTTGTCCCGGAATAATTGCTGTAGTTTCTATTTCCTTGGAGAGACTTTTCATGGATAGGAAAGCTGTTGATAAGATATTCTGATAACCAGCAGCTTCTTTCACAGTGTCCAAGAGGAAAGCATTATTAGCCGGACTGCTAAAGCACATGGACTAGCTTTTAAAGAATATTACAGAAATATAAGTGATAAGAGCAAAATATAAGTATTACAATTAAGAAAATGGATGAATTCAATAATACCTACTTAATGCAAAGCTTTGGTTTTTAATTTATAATATTACTAAATTTAGTGAAAGCATTATATTTTTCTTTAATTTTGAGTCAAATAACATAGTCCAATAAATTGATGAAATTTGAAATTTTATTCTACATGGATAGATTTAATGTATATAATATAAAACACCAGAGTACATTATTATTATGATACACTATTCAAAAAAAAGGATTACATGCTCTTGTTTTGAAGATGTATGAGTAGGAAACATGCATATATTTTGTATTGCTCTAGATCAAAAAGAGAAGAATGACAGTGCCGTATCTTTCTTGACACAAATCATGCCTCAATTGTACTGATGTTTTGGAACAGGTTCACTTTTGCACCTTTATATTTTTCTTCCCAATTCTTCTCAATTCTCTTTAAAAAGTGTGATACACATTTATGTGTACCATTGCTGACTGATTTTTACAAAAGTGAAACAGTATTGCTAAAATATATTCACTTCCACATCAAGTCCAGAAAGCCTCCACCCACCTAGAAGCAGGTGTAAGAGAGAAATGGAAAGCTAGACCTGGAGAGGATGGGGGAGCTGTGGCAATCAGAGCTAATTACAGATCTCTCTCCTTATGCTAGGAGAAAATGAGGAGAGAAGACAAAGGAAATAACAGGGGATACAGAGCCCAAAAGTAGAACCGGCTTCCTCTTAGTACATTTAACTGTGACCCACTGTATGTAATTAGCAATCATCACACTAAGTTTTCCTCCAAATACCATGTACTTATTTATCTTTTGAATCATTTCATTTTTTAATACTTTAAATACATATAATTTCATTGATATCTATACATGTATAACAACTTACTTCTGAAGGTAAAATTATTTTCAATTTGCCAACGTTTTTGTAAAAGTGTGTTCACAAATGATTAAGAGTTGTGTAAAGGAAATATCCTATTTTCAAACATCTTGACTTATGAAATAGTCAGAAACTGAGATCAAAGGTAATGAATTTTCCCCCTCTGGGAGGGAGGGAGGGAGAGAGAGAGAGAGAGAGAGAGAGAGAGAGAGAGAGAGAGAGTCTTACTACTAGGTTAGAGTATTCTTAGTAAAAATCAAAACAAAACAAAAACAAAAAAATGGAAATAGGCAAAAGTCAACATGAGCAATTAACTGCATTATGACATGTTTTTGTGGGCAGTGAGCTGGTTTATCAGGTAAGACCCCTTGCCTCTAAGCCTGGCTACCTGGGTTCAATCTTGGGGACTAAAACCCATCTCCCTACACACAAAGTAAATAAACAAATGTTTATTTTATGAGAAACAGGGCAGGTTTTAGGGGAATTAAAAACATCCATTTCACAGGGGACTAATGCCTTTTGTCACCTCTCAGAAAATTTAATCTGCAATATGGAGGCTCAGTTCTATTTAAATAAATACTGCGGAGCCATGAAGTTATGATCTAGCCTTACAGATGTATGATATAGTTCTGTGAAGAGAAATAGTTTATACGTCTCTGAGGCTTTCCTCTTCATAAAGGCTTTGTCTCAGCCTTGCCTTAACAATATTGATTTTTCTAATTACTAAGTTATTACTTGAAACTTCCAGTTCAGTGCAGTTGATTGGACAGTGTTTCTTAGACTTCACCACTTTCCAGAGATGTGTAGTAATAAAAATCATAAAGCCTTCAAGGAGGCACCTAGAGAAAAGAGTACACGCAGATGAGTGAGGTCAACCAATTTTGGAGAAATGAAAAAAAAAAAAAGCAAAATGCTAACTAAGGAGATCAGAGGAAGCATCAGCCTCTCTGCTTACAGAAGGGACACACACAGAGGGTGGCAGCACTGGTGCCCTGAAGGGAGTGGAACACTAGCAGTTTGGCTGCAAAGGCAGGAATGAAAGGGGGACTAGAGATATGGCGGAGAGCACACATGAGAAGGAATTGGGTTTTTAGGATGCACAACGGAGACATTTTTCACACCCGCACTTGTCATCCACTAGTCACTGCCCTTCTCTGAAGATACAGAACCCAGAGGATTCCGGTCCAGGCTCAGAAGTCACACAAGAAGAGGCTGACAAGGGTGGTTTAATAACAAACACAGATCATGGTGGGCAAACAAGTTTTTCAGGACCTCCAAACAGTAGGGTTCATGAGGTAAAGGAAAACTAAAAATAAGGAGGCAGTTAATGAAGTGGAAGTTTCTGGTTTCTTTGAAGACTCAGTTGTGTCATGTGATGTTTTTCTGGGGGAGCTTGTTATGTTTTGTTGGAAGCAGACACATGAGAGAGCACGTGGTGTTTGAAAGGAATATAAATAAAAGACCACAGACAGTGGGAGTGCACTTTTTGCATTGCAACACTTCTACACTGCGCAAGTCTTCCCTGGTCTTCACTTCGCAGAGGACTTCTTGTGGTTCTCCCACTGACTTTGGTGGCTTCTTCTTACTCCTGCCTATAAGGTGGAGCCTTGCTGTGTCTGCTGGATCATGCCACCTCTACTGATTCCTGTTGCTGTTTGATGTTGGCTACTGGACTGGACTGGACTGCCAGTGTGCCAACAAAGCAGAGTGGAAATGGCCCAAGGAACTACGTCTAAACAGGTCCACAACCCCTTTTTCCTATTAACATTCTTTATTCCCTTCCTCTGGGTGGTGAGTTAGAAGTGACGCTGCAGTGTTTAAGAACCCTAAGTAAAGCAGGCTTTGAAAAATAGAAGCCTACAAGTTAATGGTTGAGGAGCTGTTAACAACATAAGGCTCTCTATTCTCAGCCGTCTGCTTACACTCATGTATTGCTTACACACATCTTACATCTCAAGGGAAGGCTTTCCTCCATCAGTATCACAGAAGATAGTAATACAGGAAGAAAAGAAGAAATGTGGAAATCCAGATAAGAGCTCACAAGCACACACACACGCGCACACACACATGCACACACACACACACACACACACACACACACACACACACATGCACACACACACACACACAAATATACACATACATACATTTTGAGACATAAACATAAGCCAATCCTCACTTGGGCTGATTTTGTTTTCAGAGATGCAACTGTAAATTGCATCAGGATGGTGTGTTGTTTAACTTGGGAGTTTAACCAAAAGTTTTAGCAATTTATAAATTTTATAGTAATCTACCATTTCTCTTCTGGATATTGTATGTAAAGGAAATGAGTCCATTGCTTTAGGAAGATGGTGTGTGTGTGTGTGTGTGTGTGTGTGTGTGTGTGTGTGTGTGTGTGTGTTTATAGCATTGTGCTCCATACAGAGGCATGGAAACAATCTCTTCCTCAGTCGAATGCAAGTAATAATGCTGTAGTGTGAACTGAATACACACACACACACACACACACACACACACACAGAGAGAGAGAGAGAGAGAGAGAGAGAGAGAGAGAGAGAGGTGGATGGAGGGAAAGAGCTTGAGACAGAGACAGAGAGGCACACAGACAGAACCAAAGACATAGAGAGAAATAGTATTCAGGATTAAAATAAAGACGAGAAGCTACTATATTCCATATAGACATGGGAGCTATCAAACTGTATAAAGTAAAGCAGAGACAGAATGAAAATTATTGCAATATGACACGTATCTCACGTATCTCTGAAAAAAATGATCAATAGAATAGTGGAGGTAGAGAACAAACCCCTGGGCATGGCCATCAGAGCGAGGCATCTACGGACATGAGGTAGACTATATGGAGGTTGTGTGCGTCTAAAGATCTGATGGATCCCAGCAGGATAGTATTCATCGCACACTGTAACTGAGACTTTGTTAAGTAAGTAGATCAGGACCATTCCCAGCAGGCTAGAATACTGGACAGCTGTCATTGATGCATACGAGAGTTCATTCCATTGTAGGAACCACTCTACTATATGGACATCTAACACTGCGTCATATGCCTTAAATATACACAATGAAATTCAAGGAAGGAGCCATGCTACTTGACACTTGTCAGTGTGGCTCACTCACACATGTCTATCCACCTGCATTTATAACTGCCACCCCTACAGATAGTCAACATGTGCGTGCACTGCACAGATGTACTGCACAACTGCAAAGTGCACGTGCTGAATGGCTGCCGCCATAAAATACATGTTTATTACAAGGTGTCCTCTACTTGTTTTATGTTTAGACTTCAGTTCTCTAATGACATTATTACTGGTAAATTATGTGTGTTGAAAGGTTAGTTTACACCATAAGATGCTGCCTTAAAGGCATCCTTCATTTTGACAAATGAACATCACTTTTTTGTGGTGTTGAGGTCCACTCCCTTAGATAAAGTCACTCGTGGAGAATTCTTTCTCCAAACACAGAGCCCAGTCAGTCTTTTGTCCTTAAGTAGAGGCAGTCAGGCGGCTGTTATTAGATCACTCAGGAAAGCTTCTAAGCACAGAAACTTGGAGAAAGGAGAAACAAAACAAAACAAATAATAAAATGAAAAATAAAAATCAAGAGGAAGAAGATAACAACACAAGAAAAACAAGGTAACATTCTAAAAGATGGTGTTCATAGATGTGTGTATGTGTGTGTACACATGTGCATGCATGCATATCATAGCAGTTTTTAAACTATATAGATCAGAGAACCCATGTGATCCCTGCCCTTTCCATGTTTGTTCAATGTCAAAACCACTTTCTTGATATTATAGAGCTATTATTTACCTTATTTTCCCCATACTTTTATGAGGGTAAGCAAGAGTTCTTCAGAGACAACACAATACATGATGTCTTATGATAAATCAGCATCTGAAATATCTTAGCAAATGCAGCTGTCTTCTGTTAAGCCAGTCATTAAAATAGAATTTTTACTAGCACGTGACAGGTTTAGTGCTATTTGTAAATTAATAAATGCTTTAATGTAATTATGTGTCACTTAACAATGGATATATGTTCTGTAAAATGCTTCATTCGGCAGTTTTACTGGTGTGAAAATTTCATAGAGTGTACTTGTGCAGACTGAGCTGGCTCTGGTGTCTAGGCCATGCAGTCTTAAGGGACTGGCATTGTGTACACAGTCTCTCACTGACTGAAATGTCATTATGAGGCACATGGATGCTGCTCAGTTTTGGTTTCTAATATGATAGCCATTATACGTCCTACACAAATAAAGCACTTTGGGGTCCTTAGCAAATTTTAATATGTGGGTCTTGGTGACCTAGATGTTTGAGAGCCAGTAGGGTGCAACTTGCAAAAAATGTATCCACAAGTTCCATGCATGTCTATTTATGTGGACGTGCTTGTGCATGCAGAGATGTGAAACACACACACAGACACAGACAGACACAATTGTACTTACTACTTATTTATAAGTACAAGTACTTATAAGCACTTGTGTGTATTACTAAGGGCAATGGGAGAGACCAGAGAATAAAAAAAATGTGTCATGATTAAGAAACAGAAGAGGACGTTCATATAGCTTTAATGTTTTGGAGGCAGAGTAACTATTTGAAATAAATAAGATGGCTGAGTGGTTAAGATTGCTTGCTGCTCTTTTGGAGAAGCTGGGTTCAGCTCTTCCACACTTGCAACCACAATCCAATCTGTAACTTCAGTTGCAGGGGATCTGATGCCCTTCCTGTGGCCTGTGTGGACGCCTCGATGCAAGTGGTGTATGTAAATGCACACAGGCATGTATGTTTATGTACACATGCAAATAAGAAAAATAAATATTTTAAAGAGCATAATTCAATACACTTCTCAAAATTAATTTCAGAAACAATCTAACAGACTGTGCAAAAAGAAAAACAAGAAAATTACATAATAGTTCCAGAGGCTCCCATTCCCAGTAAGGAGAACTTCAGGAAAAAAAAAAAAAAAGAAAAGAAAAGAAAATGCAAAGAACATTAATTCAGAGACACAGTAAATAAAATCATAGAACTACAGGACAAAAATTGCTAAAGTAAATGGGCAATTGCAGCAAGTGAAACAAGAAAGTTACCCTAGGTGCTGTGCATGTCACAGGATTCAGAATGAAAATAACTCAAACTTCTCTTCCAAAAGCTGACAGAATAGACATAAAAATAAAACTACTTATAAATAGAAAATTATAAAATTGATGCACTAAGTCTTCAAAAATATATTTATTTTTTATGAATATAGCATCTCTATGTAAAAATATGTAGCTATGATTTCCGTGCTTCCTGAGGACTGAAGAGGTGGGCTGATCCATGGGACAGGAGTTGCAAACAGTTGTAAGCTGCCCAGTATGTGTGCTGGGGACACAAAAAAGGATTTTTGCAATAGCACTACACACTTCCCATCCATCGAGCCATCTCTCAATTTCTGGTGTAACACTTATGGTGTGTGAAGAACATTTCAGACTGAATTTTATATTCAAACGTTCAATCAACACATTAGACAAGATAGTCCCGAGACAAGCACAGTCACCAAGTTTGTATTTTCTATACTGATTTCTAAGTAAAACTCTAAAGAAACAGGAAGGAAAGCTGGAAATGTGATAGTAATAAGTGTAGAAAAACAGGAGAGGGACCCCAGAGTGTCACATAGAATTCCCATGTCTGCAGTAAGTTTGGGGAACAACATAGCCATAAAGAGTCAGGATGCCCAGCAAAGCATTGTCAGGAGAAACCGCTGACCCTTAAGCTTTCCAGCCCTCAGGCTGTGGTTGCTGTAAAAGTATAGTTGAGTGGCATGTGAGAAGGTTGGTACATAGGAATGGAAATGTCATTTGAATGTAAGGGAATTATCCCATGAAGAAAATGGAAAAGCTGAAAGAAAAACTCACCATAATGCATCACTCTCAACTTACCTGGGCAATAATTTATCTGAAAGTTATTGATCCTTTTCTAGTCAGTCAAAGCTGAAATCTTATAAGCTTACAGAGCATTGAAAGAAAAGACAAGGTCGGTAGATGACAGTGAGAACAGTTATTGTGAATGCCTGGAGACTCAGATTCAAACACACCAATTTATGTGTAGGACTTCAGGATATTTTTAAGTAGCAATAGAAAGGTGTAATTTCATATTTATGAAATTAAAATGAAATTTCACATACTCTTTTATAATATAATGATGATACTTCATACTTTAATCAGACAATCTGAAGCACTTTATAAACATTAGCAAATTAAGTCCCACAATACCCCATGTGGTAGTTAATAATAATCATTCATTATATACTCAGTGGTTGAGATGAGACATCAAGAGATTAAGTGATTTGCTTTAAGATCATGCATTCCCTGAGTTTCAGAGAACAGCCATCTGCAATTGCCCGTGTATTTTGCTCTAGCTGTCAATATTCTCTTACCATTTGTGTCACTTCAGATAATGGGCTGAGATCTCTATTTGGTGTCATTATCTGGGATGCAGGATCACTTGGCCACCTTACAAATGTATGAAATTTCCACATTTCCCCTTCGGTATGCTGTAGCATAAAGCCACTGCTTACCAAGTTCCTCTTTATTTCCAAGTGTAGTTTTTGATGTGAATTTTTCCAGTGTAAGCATGTTTCCAGAATAGCACCTATATTTAACAATTTATGCTTTGAAAAAATCTATTCGCCCTTAATTAATCAAATATTTATTAGGTGATTTCTATAGGCCAAGCTCTGTAGATTTAACTCTTACCCTAACAAATCTTAGGGCCTACAGAAGAATGAAAGAATATTTTTTTAAAGTGGTTACAGTGAAGGCAGCAAGGGGTTCCAGAGACAGTGCATGACACCGAACAGTCATGAATCTACACCCGGAACAGAAGTTACTTCTCAATATTCTTTCTTCAGGGATGCTTAGATGGCAGATAACACCCATGTGCAGATTGCTAAAGCCTCTGTGGAATAAACTGTGGATAGTTGGTGATGACAGAGAAATACTGAATTCAATAGCAAAGTATACAGAGGGATCATAGAGAAGCAGAACGGAAGGAGAATGAGTCCAGAGTCTGTTCTGGAAGGCTCAGGAACAAATGAACGGTACTCATTCACCTTTGGTGCGCTAAGGGACCCTTCAGAGAAGACATGGTCATGCTTCAAGATGAAGGAGAGCCTCAGAAAATTCACACTGTAATCCAATAACCCCTGCATCTCCGGCTAGGCAGATCTAGAGACAAAAGTCCCTCCTCTCATAGTTCAGTCTGCAAACCCAAAGTGAATGTCACCAGACTATAGCCTGATATTTGACTCTAGATAAGATGGACGAACTTTTAGCTTAGAACTGCTCAGTGTTCTACGAGGTAGCACTCTGCTCTATACCACAGACTAGAATGAAGCTCATAGGTACCGGATGAGCATGTGCCCAACTCTCTGAGGGAACTCTGCTCCTGAAAGAGACCAAACCAAGGCAGGGACACATCTGTGTCATTACTCATCCTTGTTACTAGGAGCTAAACCAGGAAATATGCCCATACCTAAGTGAGAGATCGCACACAGATGCTATACTTCTGCCCAGGTTTTGTACCAGCTTGCGGCCTATGCTGGTGCATGTAGAGGCAAGAGCAGGATGTCAGGTGTCTTCTATAATCATTGTCCAGAATGTCTCTTCTCATAAAGTCCTGACCAGAAGTTTGCTCTTTCACATAAAGTGGCAGCCAGTGACCAAATTTGAAAAGAGAGCAGAACATGAATTAATCCATAGATTTAAATAAAGCTTTGTTAGCAGCCTTGATTTTTATACCCTGAGTAGATGGGCAATGCTGCTCCCAGAAGACATAGGTTATTCAATGAAAATGTAAATGCAAGGCAGGGGATACTTTACTATGAATTATTGGTCAAGGAGGCCCCACGGGAACTCAAATAATAGATGCCATTGTCACTGCTCTTAGAATCCCATGGTAATTAGATGGTAAGACATTATTGTGAAGATACATCCACAAAGGTTGTAGGACATAAAAAAAATAAATCTTGTATGTCCAGAAAACTCTCTAATTGCTGTCTAGCTTTGGTAATGTTGAAATATGATTAGTAGTCTTTCCTGGAGAGGAAAAGCATTGATGGCCTCATCCAGAGCTGGGCGCCATGTGCTAGAATGTTGCCACACTGGACATATTGTGCCCACTAGTGCAATAGCAACGTGATAGCCACGTGGCCAGCAACCACTGTCTAGTTAGATTTGAAGCTCCACAAGAGTATTTTATGCATTTACTGTAAACTTTATGAAAATCCCATGACTGAGGAAATCCTAGGTACTAGAGGAGAAGCAACTGATGTTTCCATAAATAATCTCACCAGACTCCCTTCTTAATATTTATGTTTATACCATTAGATTTTGGGTGCAAAGCGTTTTTGTCACATTCAAGCCTTACCCTCATTAAGCTCTCTTAACTCCCTCTTAGTCTCACTGCATCTATTCTATTTCCAAACAGCTCCCCTACCATCGTCCTGTGGTGTGTGTGTGTGTGTGTGTGTGTGTGTGTGTGTGTGTGTGTGTGTGTGTGTGTAAGATGTTCTGAGTTTAATTCAGGTTGCTGTCATGAGCATAGGTGAGTATTGTTTACTACAGCACGGGGAACTAAATAGTGATTACACCATTGAAGAAAAGGACTCCCCATTCCTCAGCAACTGTCAATATTTCCTCAAGGAAGGGAAAGGACTCAGGAGCCCCTCCTCAGTCCACAATGAATGTCAGCAATTCCCTTAAGTATAGATATTGTCTAGGTATGCACAGATGCTTTGAGAAAAACAACAATTGGAAGCTCTCCTCTAGAGCCTCTGACCTCCTCAACAACATGCTCTCAACGAGGCTTATAGTGTCAGGTATGACTTCCTTTCTGAAAAGCGGACCTCAAACTCAACAAGAAGGTGGTTTGTTACCCACATAATAGCCACGCCACAACTGCACCAGCGCTACATCTTGTTTGGCAGGTTGGTATTTTCTCTCATAGGTTTCACAGATAAGTAACACAGCTGATAATATATCTGCCCCCATAAGTGTACCTAACACTCTTCATAGTATTAAAACGAGCCATTAACAAGGAAGTTTCCAGTTGCGACTTAGCTTTACCTCTGTATAGCCTACAACCAAAGTGAATGGTTGCTTCAGTAACAGTCTTCCTATGTAGCTCTGGTGGGAAAGTAACACTGTGCAATGGCAACAGCCTATGCTGTTTGAGAGACTCTGGGGCATCTTTGATCAACAAATTATAGGAAACTATCCCACACTTCACACTAACATTTATATTTAGTAACCATTGGCTTACTGGAAGAACCTTATCCCCAATGCAAGATACGGTCAGTTCAAATATATCATACACTCATACACACACACACACACACACACACACACATTTTAACAGATCTTGCCTCAGATTAATTTGTAAAGACTGCATAGGATACTGGTCGTCTGTAAATAGTGTGCAGGTAGGTGTGTCAAAGCAGTTCATCTGTCTTCACATTGGCAGAAGCCTTTTCTATATGGCCTGGGCACCTTTGGGAGTCTAAGCTGGGGCTGAAGCCTGGGCCTTATCTGGAGCTACAGCCTCTGCCTTGGTTTGAACCTTGGGATTTGGTTGGCAAAGCCTATGGCCTTCAGCCATGTAGTTTCAAATCTGCTTCCCAATCTTGGAATGAGTGATGAAAACAACACAGCTGAGTTTAAAGCTCGGGCCTTTTGGCATCTTGGGCTTATTATGCTTAGGCTTTACAAGTGCCTTAACGGTGTCTGCACGTGCACTCATTGCCTTTGCGGTGTTTTCCTGCATCTTCTTCAGGTCTTTCTTGTTGTGTTTCTTGGCAAAACACATGTTCCTCAGGAACTTGGGGTCACCATCCTTTATTTTATTTTATTTTATTTTATTTTATTTTATTTTATTTTATTTTATTTTATTTTTGGTTTTTTGAGACAGAGTTTCTCTGTTTAGCCTTGGCTGTCCTGGACTCACTATGTAGACCAGGCTGGCCTCTAACTCACATCAATCCGGTCCTGGACTCACTGTGTAGACCAGGCTGGCCTCAAACTCACATCAATCCGCCTGTCTCTGCCTCCCTAGGGCTGGGATTAAAGGCATGCACCACCACGCCTGGATGGGGTCACCATCCTTAAGAGATTTGTATCTTTGTGACCAAGGTTTCTTGATGCCATTTCTGTTTCATTTGTAGGATTAGTTATGTGTGGTGTGTTTCTTGGGTTTGGTCTGCACGATAACTTGTGGCTTCTGCAGCACCTGTGACCAGAAGAGACAGAGCCTCTACTTGGAATTAACTTACAAGTGGTAGTTTTGTATATGACTATTATAATATCAACTCTTGGTGTTGGTTAACTACTCACACACCACCAATTCCTTCTCTTCTACAAACACGTCTGAAAATTGTCCACCAACAGTATCTCTCTCTTTCAAACAAGAACTAACACTACAGGATTCTTTCAAAGCCAGTGGGAAGCAATCATTCAGTGATGAGTCCTCATTAGGGAAATTGTGAGAGAAATCAAACATTTCCTAGATAACTGAAGGAGAAAGAAACCACCATAAGCCAGAACCTGTGAGATACAATTAAAGTGGTTTTAAGAGGGGGACATTTGTAACTATAAATGCCTATGTTTAAAAAGAAATGGAAAAAATCTTAAATAAAAAGTTTTATGATATTCCTCAGAGTCTTTGAAATTAAGAAGAATGAAAATCCAAAATAGGTAAGTGGGAAGAAACCAAGATTGAGGCAAAACTGATAAAAATAGAAATGAAAAGAATTAAATAAAAAAATAAAAAATAAATAAAGAGTTGGTTTGTGAAAAAATATAATGAGACTGGAGACCCTATAACCAAACCAACTCAAAGAAGAGGAAGAGCTAGAGTAATGAAATTAGGAGTTTCTAAGGAACATTTGTGATATATAAATATTTATTTGCAATACATTGAAAACAAAACATGTGACCTGCCAAAATTAAATCATGAGAGCATAAGAAATTTATGTAGATCTCTAACAACCAAAGAGATTGAGCAGAAATTTTTAAAAAATCTCTTAACTAAAAGCCCCAGGCCCAGATACATCCACTGTTGAATTTCTCCAGATCTTCAAATCTTCCATTACCAATCAATTCATTTCTGAAGTAATTTTCTAAAATATAAAAAGTAAAATGTGATGAAATTTTCATCATAAAATATTATCAACAACAAGAAGAAGAAAGCTTCAGGCCAATCTCCTGCCCAATGTGAAGGCAAAGTTTCTCAGTAACAGGCTTAAATGCTGATGAATTTAACCATCTTCTGTGCTAACCCAACAGAGCCTTTTACAATTAGTTTAGTGAGATAGTACAGTAAGTTTAGAATTAAACAAAAGAAATTATAAAAACTCAGAGTAGAAATTTATAAATTTTAAAAAATTTTTCAAATAAGCAGCAAGCAAAGAAAAAACAATGAAAATTATCATCCATACAGAAAGACTTCTGAAAATATTAACAAAAACTACAAAATTCAAGCAAGACAACTGGGAACACTGAAGAAAAGACCTGTTTTAAGGGATAATTACTTTTTTTCTTTTTTTTCCTTTATTAATTTATTCTTGTTACATCTCAATGGTTATCCCATCCCTTGTATCCTCCCATTCTTCCCTCCCTCCCATTTTCCCCTTATTCCCCTCCCCTATGACTGTTCCTGAGGGGGATTACCTCCCCTTGTATATGTTCATAGGGTATCAAGTCTCCTCTTGGTAACCTGCTGTCCTTCCTCTGAGTGCCACCAGGTCTCCCCCTCCAGGGGACATGGTCAAAGGTGAGACACCAGAGTATGTGAGAAAGTAATATCCCACTCTCCACTCTACTGTGGAGAATGTTCTGTCCATTGGCTAGATCTGGGTAGGGGTTTAAGGTTTACCACCTGTATTGTCCTTGGCTGGTGCCTTAGTTTGAGCGGGACCCCTGTGCCCAAATCTGCCTACCATAATGTTCTACTTGTAGGTTTCTAGGACCCTCTGGATCTTTCTACTTGTGTTTGTATTTTTATCTCGTAAACTTAACTATGCAGAACCTATTAGAAAAAAATGACCTATAAATTCAAAGTAAAAAATATTATATTGTGTCATAAAGTCACCAGGGGGAATCATATTCTGTAAAACCAAGAATCCTATCTCCCTGACCCAAGGTGCTAGGAAACCTTAGTGGCATCAGAGATGGTAAAGGCATGCCAGAAGCCAATCGGTGACATAAGCCTCCCTTGGATCAGTAATTGCAAATAATCTCAATTTCTTACCTTCTCATAAAACTCAAAACAAAGAGTGCCACTGTTCAGCTTCCCACACAGGGAACTTGTTTCTCTGCTTTCACTTTGTCAAAGCAGTAGGCAGAGGAACATAGAACTTCTTTAACGTTTCTTCTCCTTCCACTGTTTATCTGCCCAACTGACTACTGTGTGGCTTCTAATAATTTATAACATAGAGGCTGAGAAGGAAGCATCAAACCCAACCAGCATGAGCAAGGAGATTTCAGGGTGAGAGGTCAGCAATGTTTTCTGAAAAGGACCATTTCATAAATTATTTAGTTGTGTTCAGTCTACTCAAATCTGGCTTAGTTACAAAATATTTTGGGAACATATGTAGATAAATTGGTGTGATTCATTATGTTAAAATTGTGTTGACCAAAAAATAAAAAAACAAACCGAACAACAACAAAAAACAGGTGGCAGGGTAGATTTGGTTTGTAGGCTGCAGTTCGTTGACAACCTTATTTGGGTTTTTTTTTTCTTTCCAGAGAAACCTTAAAGCACTCTGATTTTCATAAAGGCAAAATATCTTATAACTGTCTGAAAGCAATTTTTTCTTAAATAAAGACAAAAACCTTAAATTTGTGGGCAATATTTGAATTGCTAATGTTCACACTAAGATATGTGACTAATGATGAAGGTTTTCCTTGAAAGAAGATGTCTGTGTTCCACAGAAGAATAACCATTATAGAAGCATCCCTGCAATATTGGGGGGAAATCCCATTAATGATGACACTTAATCAGGGTATCAGAGGCTCAAGACACACATCTTCTTTGTGCACATTCTGATCCTAACTCAAGAAGCTATAAAGTGATGTATGGCTGAACAGAAGCTCAGATCAAGACGGCATCTGAGAGCTGACTCTAATTGGATCATACTCCTGTGACTGTACTTGATTATTCACTTCCCCCAAACCTTAAACCCCATTCAGATCCTCTCTCCTGTGCTGGTGCATAGTCGCCGTGTCCTGTGCCCTTCTGGATCTCACGCATTCTCATGATCTGTTTTGTTGATCAGCTTAACGCAGCAGAGTAGCCCTTCTTTCACACATAGCTTGAGCTCCTTGCACTCATTCAACTGGCCGAAGTGCAGCCTGAGTTTAATGTGTTTAGTAATCTGTTCTTCATCTTCAGCCAATCTTTGTCAGATCAGTCTTACACTACATTTGGAACCGCACACCTCAGATGGATTCTCCACCCTGCCGAGCAACCATTCTCTGTCGAGTACTCTGCTAGCCCTTTTGGCTGAGATGCTCTACGACAAATTCCCTGGTGGCTCTACGGAGCTAATGTGATTCTTTAAATTTTGTTTTGTTTCTTTGTGATGTGGCGTTTGTAGCCATAAGGTTATTGTGTAGTTCAAACGCTTATTTCTGTAGCGCCCGCTACCCATATCTTGCTGCAGTCTTTGTTCTGAGAATCTCCTGTCTCAATGTTGTGTAAATACTGATCCACAATTGTCCCCCTGATGTCAATAAAGCAGCTCACATCCAATCACTGAGCAGGGAAAAGAATAGGGCTGGACTTCCTGCCAGCCAGGGGAGGAGGAGTTAGAAGAGGAAGTAGAAAATTCAGTGGGGGATTCAGCCAAAGGCAGAGGCCCAAGAGACATCTGGAAGGATCTGGAGCCAAGGTACCCCTGAGAGGAAACCAAACTAGTTTAGAGGGTTAAGATTAGAGTAATAACTTCTCAGCTATTGTGTTGTGAAACTTTTTATTAAACAAACATAAAAAGAGTCTCAATTATTTGGGTGTTAGCCAGATTAAGAGAGAAACTAAGAGAAACGAACACAGTTATATAAAAGTAACTATAACAGGAGTGTTTTTCAGTCTCAAAGTTTCGTAGTTAGTGCAATTGTAGTCTGATGGAGTTCTATGCTCCGAATCTTACCAAAATTACATTGGAAAGAAGGCAAATTCATTATTCTGTTCTTGGACTATACAAGTTTTCCAATCTCACTGGTATTTGCCAAAATAATTTTTCTGCAGTTATAGACTAGAAAACCTCCATTTGTAGCTGTCTGTTGGCCAGGGACCAACCAGCCTGTGGAAGGCACTCAGAACTCCTCTATCATGCCTTCTATCAAGGTGCTTTACAACATGAAATCATTCTCTCTTGGATCAACAGCAACTGATACCTCGGTTTCCTCTTCTGTAACCACGTGGGGAATTGTTTTAAGGGTAACTCTGTTCAGCCAGGTCCATTCGCTGTGGTTTCTTTGTTTTTTATAAAGGAAATAGTCACAGGAGGGAAGTAGTCTCACATCACAGGACCTACAGTGCTCTGTGAGAATGTTATTACAAGAGTAGAGGCCACAACGAGCATCACCTTGGAACTCTTCTTTTTAATATGTCTTCCTCACATTCAGCAGCTAACATAACTCTCACTAATAAAAATTACTATTAGTACTCAAAGAAATGCTTCTGGTAAACCTACAAGCCTGTGCTCAGATGAAGCCTTCCTATCTTAAGCTTTCTCTTCTAGTATTATTTTTTTGTCACAGTGGTTAAAATCATGACCAAAAGTGACTTGTTGAAGAAAGGTTTTATGTCATCTTATCTGTCACAGTCCATCATCGAGGGAAGCCAAGGCAGGTGACTGAAGCAGAGGCCACAGAGGAATGATGCTTAAAGACCCATTCCCTGGCTCGTGTTCAGCTACCTTTCTTATATAGCACAGGCCTGCCTACCTATGGGTAACATCATCTCTAGAGAGCTGGGCCTTCCCACATCAGTCATTAATCAAGAAAAGGTCACCTCACATAGACCCATTCTTCAATTATGGGTTCCTCTTCCTAGATGTGTCAAATGAATTCTTGAAAGTTGAGACCTGTAACCATAGTCAAATTGCCCATTCTACAATACTGAAGGTAAATCCATATGTTGTTCGTAGGCACTTAAATAAACCTCCCCTCTCCAGAACATTGCTATTCTTTTTTTATTTCTCTTAAGCATTCTTGGCCACATATGAACAATCAATGATGTACCCAAACAGATTAAGTTTTTTCCCACCATGAGCCCATTCCTTTCATCAGTAACAATTATCTCACTGTATTCACCTATGACTTTCTAGAATTTACTCCAGTCCATTTTTTTTTCATGCTACCAATATTCATGGGGACACAAATGATACCCTTTTGTCAAAGGAAAGCTCATTCTCAATCACAAACTTCTGCTAGCTCTCAGCATCCATCACAGCTGTCACTTCTTTGTGATATGTTTCCTTCTTCTGAAGTTCTGGACAGCATGTGTCCTATATATCCTGGTGGAATCTTGTCCATTTCTGTACATGGCATAATCTTCAGCTAATTGTTTCACCAGGAAGATTGTAGTCACTCTTGAATTTCCATCTTTGTGTTTATATACAAGCAGTCTGTAAACAAATCATTTGGTCCCACATTCAATCATATCCTTTGTCTGATATTGTATTCCCAGTTATACAGCTACTTCCCAGATGACAACCTTCTTCTCATATCATGACAGTCACAGCCTTTAGCCACCCTCTTGCTTGAACTCCTGCCCCATCAAGACTCCGTCCATCTATCAACCACTATGACATTCTGAGACAAAAAAAAAAAAGCATATTAGTTAACTGGCTATGCTCTACAAATAACATATTTTCATCCAAACCAAAGGTAAGATGACATATAGAAAGAGTCTATTGAAAGGCATAGACTCAGGATCTGTTCTTGTTCTTACTAATTCTGTCTTTTCTGAAATGATAGCCTTGCTGAGTTTATAAGATGATAAGATTGTTTTTGTGGTTTTGCTTGCAGATGTACGAATGATATCGTCTTCATCTTCACTGGGCTTTCTAATTAAGTGACAACTCCTTGTCTGTAATATTTAAACTAGAATACTACTAGTTTCTTTCCATTTACTTGGCCCTGTGTTTATCTGCAGTAGTACTACTATATACTACTGGAGTTCTTAGTTATCTGCCTAATGTCTCTAACCCATAATGGGATAGAGTCACCATGGGAGCAGTCACTTCTGTTTTATTCACTGACATATTCTCAATCAATAGGACAGAGTTTGATACAAAGGAGTATTTGCAAATTATTGAATATTGAATAATTAAGAAAGCAATGTGCTAATAGTCCTTTTCCAACTTTAAAATCCTATCAAGCACCTTTTATTCACATTTTATTGTGATTTTTGAAATAATAGTATTTAATTACTAAATATTAATTGCAAATATTAACATAATTCATGAATAATTTTCTTATAATCATCTTCTATAAATGTATCTTATTATAATCCTAGTGTAAGCATGTGAGAACTTTTCTCAGACGTGGAACTGTTGGGCTATGGGATACGTTCATGGTCTTTGGGATAATGATAAATTGTGTTCCAAAAGTTTCAGAAGAGAAATGAGTAAGTGAAACATATTATCACACAGCGCATTTAGGCTACGTGTGGACATGTCACAGAGACTCTCATGAAAGTCTTTAAATCTATATACTTATTCTAAGCTTATATAGTTAATATGTAATACTATGTTTAGTAGTGTATAAAAACAAGGTAAAAGAATGATACACAAATGCCCCATTGTAGTGTCTGACTTGTGGGCCTGGACTGAAAGCAAGGACTGGAAGTATTTTGCATGGCAGAATCTTCAAAGATACTGGTCAAATATTGTTCTCAAGCTTCATGATAGATTGATAGGAATCTACTTTACTTTACATTTTATGATTTAACGTGTATATGTGTGCTAATATCTGCTTTTGTATGTGTAAACCATGACATAGTTTAAGCATATAGTAACTGGCTACTGAGCATGTACGGTCCGAATCTATTCAGGTTCAGTTTGCCATTACTTCTCATAACTAGCATATCCGTTGCAAACATAATAGTAAGGAACAGAAGGAATGAAAATAAACCGGATTCCGAAATGTTGGAACAGAGAAGACAACCTTTCTGGGACCCACCTCACACACAGGCAAAAGCAGTTCAAGATTTAGAATTATAGTGCACGACCTACACAGTACAACCTTTACAAATGACACTGTTGTATTCACCTGCTCATTTGTTGCCTTTCAGTGAGGCAAAGCTAAACGAGACTGTGTTCTAAATGGCATTTGAAAACATCTGCTGCCTGCATCGAAGTGTACTGCCAATAGCCGGTAACCACTGCAGCCTCACAGTGGCCATAGTGAGGCTCCATGGTGCTGACCAGAAGCACAGTGCTGAAATGCCAGGAAAAGCCAGGTTTGTCTGCATTCCTGCGGAGGCACCACCCACACCCTGCAGTAGTATCCTCCAGAGTCTCATTTCTCAACATGTGGGCGGTCCTCAGAAGAAAGTCCTTAGACCTGGGAAAAGGCTCACACTTCCCTTCTCTGTTCAGCCGCTACCTTTCAGCTTGCTCTGACTTAGAAGCAACTCCGCTACCTAAGCCACTTTTACATGTCCCTTGGCAGTGATTAGGGAACCGCACATACAGTATCGTATAAATTAAACTAAGTGAAAAATTAACTTCCTGAAGAAAAACCGCAAGCTGTCCTCCTCCAAAATATGTGTTCACCCTGACCTTTTTGGAGGCCTCGACACATCCCAGCCTTTTAACTTCATGAAAATCTTTTTCGATAGCTTACTCCCAGGGCAGATTTATGTCCGGAAAATTTGGAGTTGCTTACCAAAAGGATGAGAGTCATTTATTTTCCTGTTTCTGGTCTGCCACACGAATGAGATAACATCAGCTAAAATATTCAGCAGAAGCTGTTAGACGGTTTTATATTTTTTTCTTTCCCTCTTTGAGACCAGTTACCTATTTAACTCCATCCTGTCAATTAAACCGGAGAAAAAACGCAAAGAACTAATTAGGCAACTGTGTAATTTTAATTAGCTGTTTTGATAATTAAACTAATTAGTTCCCCTGTGTTTCCACAATATGTGGTGGACTGGTTTTGATATCACAGCTTCCGAGTTCCATTCCATTAGTTAATTAGTCACTTTTGCATTAGAAAGCTTTATTAATGGCCTTAATTTGCAGTTGAAATGAGAAATCTGCTGTCAATAATTTGGATAATTGCCTACTGTTTGATTATAAAGTACAAAAGTAGCAGAGTACCATTACATATGCAAATCCCAGGGGGTTATTTCCTGGATGCTTAGCTTTCTTGATCTACATTTCATCCTCTCTTGCTTTCTGTTTTTTTCTTGACCCTGTTAGGGGGAAGAGAATCCAGCTTATTAAGAGAATGAAGGCCTGCTTTTCTTCCCCCTCCCTTCGCCTTGTCCTGTACTGCATGTATGCTTGTGCCTGCAATTGTTAAAGTTATTGCTTGCTTTGTACCTAATTAGTGTCCTTGGAATTAAATGAACAGCTCTGTATACACCTCAAGCTCCTGCAGCCATGTTTGTGCATTGAATAATTGATTCTACTCTGCTAATCAGATAGGGACATAATGAGCCAGTTTAATTAAATGGGGATCTAACCTGGTGAACACTGGGAAAATATTTGCTCATTTACTTAGTAAAAGGCCACAGTTGCTTTTCATTGGATGGAAGGGAAGGTTACAGAAAGTAAAGTAGGATCTCAGAGCAGCCCATTACAGTGGGTCCACAAGCACCGCCGAAATAGTGAAAGGGTCCGCTTGGTTTGGGCGTGGGGGCCAGAGTGGGAAGACTTTAATCAAAGGACTAGAAGACGCTGAAACGGCTGCCAGGTTCCCCTGACTCTCCCAGAGGTGTCAGCACTGCTGCTCTGCTATGCACAGGGAGGCAGGTTTCTCGGCCATACATGGTCTTTAGTGATTTCCAGAAAGAATTCAACTCACTTCCCTGCCAGTTGGCGCCCGTGCGACTGAATAAAGGTAAGACCCAGATGCAGTTTGTCTTCTTCGCCGGTGACAGGACTGACCTGATTGTTTTCCTGTGACCCTGCAGAGGCTGCCTACTGGAAATGAGTAACCAAATGTGTGTCTCCTGCAGCCTTATTCCTGTGCTGAGAAGAGAGAGAGAGAGAGAGAGAGAGAGAGAGAGAGAGAGAGAGAGAGAGAGAGAGAGAGAGAGAGAGAGAGAGAGAGAGAGAGAGAGAGAGAGAGAGAGAGAGAGAGAGAGAGAGATGAACAAACCAAGGCGTGGGAGGGAGTAGGGCCTCGGGAAACTTCAGGGAGAATGTTTGAAAGGGGAATTTTGACTTCAAGGACAGCAGCAGCTGGTCATTTTCAAACTCCAAGCTGGCCACAGCAAGAGTTGTGTGTCCACCCAGGTGAAATCTTGGGAAGGGGAAAACAACAATGCTCTTCCAAGGGTAGATAATTACCTACATTTTGAATTCCACCTTAAGTGAAGCACAGCACCACCCACATACTCAGCAAAATGAGGTCCTGCTCACTAGAGGCACAGGCACCCACCCTCCTGTAGTTCCTACTCCACACTGGACCAACTCTTGCTGCAGGGGTCAAACCCGGGAAGGCCAATATAACCACCACACGGTGCTCATCTGCTGGGATGCTTGGGGACGAGATAGCATATTGACCCCGAATCTATACTCTGAGTCATAGCAATTGTCATTCTGCCACGGTAACACCTTGTTGCCACTGGCAATGTAATTAAAGCTGCAAGGACTCATTTTCCATCCTTATCTCTTAAGCTCCTTTGAATCAGAAACTGTTTGTCTGTTGTAACAGAGCAAACCTACTACAAAGCTATATGTTTATGTATGAATGTTTGGTAGCTTTTCCTTTTAAGGGGGATGAGGGTATGGACATAATTACCAATATTCATCCAAATAATATGTATAAACAAGTGTTGAAGGGCTGGTGTACTAGGCATACACAGAAATCCTTGTCTGTTCTGTCTGTGAGAATATATATATATGTATATATATATTCACATGGCTCATAGATAATCTATATAAATAAACATAGATGCTGCATATACACATGCACACACACACAGAGTTTAAATTTTACTCACCCCCTTTTCTCCTCTATTAAAATTCCAAATGGCTAAGAGGATTTTCTCAATTTAGTCATACTTTTAATCTTCACTGAAATGACTGATGACTTCTTATAATAAAAAGTTGACAGGCTTACATTGCGCACCGGTGGATTAGTTTCCCTTGGTGATGAGGTTTTCTTTTGTGCGCCGTGTGTCTGTTTGATGGAGGTTTAACAGAAAGCATTTTGGCAGAAATTGGATGCAGCAGGGATCATCTGGAGATGGCTGCTGTTCGATATTAACTGCACACAGTAACTTTTTTTTCCTTCTTCCTTTTTTTATATTCTTCAGCCAGGTGACAGAGAGAGAGAGAGAGAGAGAGAGAGAGCCAAATGTTTCTTTCTTCTTCTTTTTTTCCTTTCCTTTTACAAGTAAATTTTTTTCTTTTTAAGAATAAGTTATTTATCAATCTGCAAATACCTCAAAATACTTAGTGTAGTTGGGCCATTGTTTAATCAGAGCATGGCAAAGAAGCTTGCTTAGCAAGGAAGCCCTAGAACACCGAGAGCTGGGAGGTGAATTTCTAATTCCCAAGTGGGTGGGAGGCTCCAGGAAGCCTCATGCAAACAGGACCTGTCCACAGGTAAGAATTTGATGTTTAATGGAGACATACCTTTGATACTTGCCTAAAATTAAAAAAAAAAATGGCCTCCCCCATCCTTAACCCTCTCTTGCAACCCCTACTTATTACTTATTGGAAGCATTGAGAGTCTCATAATGGAGACTCACCAGCTGTCAACTGCTGTGGAACATGTTCTGAACATATGCACCTATTTTTTTTTAACTTGTGAATATCCACACACAGAGCAAAAACAACCTAAGAAGTACATATCATTTACCAGGAAAGCTCTGACCAGGTGGGTGAGCTCATATCCTCTATGCCCCCAAGCACTCCGTCCAGCCATTTGAAGTGCATCAATCTGCATTTGCTATGAGAGCATTAAGCCTGGGCTCTCCTGCCCTGTACAAACGAGGATCTCCTTTAATCAAGAGCTAGATCTGTGCGTGTGCATTTAACACACCAGTGAAGCTCTTCTACCTAATAGCAAATATGCACCTTTAAAAGCGCAGTGTTCTTTGAAATATGTGAGAATTTAATTACTGCTTTAATTCTCCAGTAATAAAGAAAACCTTCAAGTCTGCTCACAGTGTGAAGTTCTTAGATCCCAGCAAAACGCTTCTGATAGAGACAGGACAAGCTTAATCTGCACTTACCTCTGCTGCAGACGCCAGCACTGACAATCCTGCCTGGCTTGTCAAGTTTCAAGGACTCGCAATCCTTAATTTAAACACTTGTGAGATCTATGGGGCCTGTCAGTCTGGTTAATTAAGGTCCTCATCTTTCACCCTATCCTCTCCACCAAAACAAAATCTGGCTCTTTTTTAATATGCCACTTAAAGCTTTATCTACTGATTAAGCAAACAGGTTCGAGTTTAAGTAGTCTATCTTAGAAGACTTAAGTGGAGGTGGTTTTGTTCTGAAAGGGAGCTCAGACTAAAAATTCTTACTGGTGAGTGTCAGAGATAGTTCAGCCTCGCCTTCCTCAGGCTTCCTTTTTCAGAGCAAATTAAGGAAATGTTGAGTAGTTCTGGGTGAGAAGTGATGGTGTGTGCATTCCCAAGTTTGCCAGGGCTTCCTTTCTTAGCGAGGGGGTGAACTTCACGTATGTCACATGACAGTCCCAGGTGGGAACCATCACTTTCTTCTCACCTATAAGAACTGAATTTCTGACAAGCTTCACCTGGAAAATTTGTGAATGAAAAATTTAATATCCTGTAGGGAAACAGTGCTTGTAAAAGACCAAGGCTTGGGTCACTATGATGGTTCTTTGGATGAAAGCACATTCCAACATGCCTGAAGGCCTGAATTTGATCGATCCTTGGAATCGATGGTGGAAGGAAGAAAGCGACTCCTAGAAGCGGTGCTTAGGTTCCCACATTATGTCCTATGGAATGCACCCCCACACTCATCCAAAATACATACATCAATACATCCAATAAGGAAGCAGCTAGGGGTCTAGGAAATGTCTACAAAAATCTGTGAGTATTTAAAATGCAAATTCATGGGGGTTCAGTGGGTGTTTGCTGCCCAAGCATGAGACCCTAAAATGGGGTATCCAGCAGCCAAGGAAAAAGCTGAAGGTGACCACTGACACCTGTAGCCACAACACTGTGGTGTGTGGAGACAGAGGGACCTTGGGTTTGAAGGTTGACAGCCTAATTCCAGGTTCAGTGAGAAACTCTGTCTCAAGAGAGTAAGATTGATGAGAGTGATCAAGCAAGAAACCTAATGCTATTGTGTAGATTTCACATGCCTACTTACAGACACAGGCACTCTTTCAACATATGGGCACAAACAAACACATACATATACAAAAAGTCTAAAAGGGGGTATCACTATTGTCAGTTTATATTCACTAATATATTAACATAGTCCACTAAAGAAGGCATCCTATATGAAGAGCCCATAAACCAGCAAATAATAATTTACATACACTTTTTTTTCTTTTTGAGATAAGGTCTCACATAGCCTAGGCTGACTTTTAACTCCCAATGCAGCTGATGACGACCTGTAGGTAGGTCCCCCTCGTCCTGCATCCACGGGGATCACAGGCATGAGTCATCATGCCCAATTTATAATAGTGCCTCAGATTGAACCTATGGCCCTGGATGTGTTAGGCAAGTACTCCACCCACTGAGTAGATCCCATTCTGTATGATCTTAATATGATCTTAATATGATAATATGAATGAAAACTTCCTCATCAATTTAAAATTACCTTCATTCAATGGCATAATTCATTTTAGAATCTCATCCAGTCTCTGTTTTAATATCACCACAAAGCATGGGTTCTGCTGTAGATCATAGTTACAATAGAAGATTCCATGTGGTCTTCATCTAATATTTAATGACTCGATGGCAGAACTGCAAGAGCTGTGTCCCGTGACCTCCTGTAATTCCAAAGACAGAGGCACTTCCTTCTGAAATTCTTCATCGTTGAGTGTTCTCTCTCACCTCTTGTAAAGCATACCCCAAAAATGTATCCTTTGATGAGAGGTAACATTGGGAAATCAAGAATTATAGGTACAGAAACAAGCATTGTTCAGTATGTAACTTTTATGAGCAGCACTAAGGTCTACATACCACAGGATTTGTGACAGGTTACTCAACAATGGCTTCCAATGAGTCTAAAGGGACTTAAAAAACACTTCACATGAGTTATAAGATGTGATGCAGGTAAAGGAATTAGTACAGTTCACTGCCTAGAGTTTTACCACAGGGATCTCAGGGTCATAGTTGAACACCGCTTTTCTTTTGTCTCCTGTTGGCTTACAAATGTCTACTACACACTGAAGACCCTTAAATGGTCAAATATAACAATAAAGATGTTTGTGACAGTGTGGAATATATTCCTGTGTTCTTAGTACAGCACAGACTCAATGTATTCCTACACCTCTGTCTATGCAAAAATGCAAAAAATGTAAAAATATCCTCATTTTTGCCTAAGATACTTGCCTCACATCCCTCTCCCACTGGGGCAGACATGCAGGGATGCTTGCTTACTCTTTCAGCGACAGACATAAGCATCAAGTGTCAGTCAGCCTTCAGTTAACAGGCATTCTACTAAACCTCACAGTACCAGAAGTGGGGCAATTAGATCCACTTCAACGGAAGTGCCCAAAAATCAATACATTGTGATAAAGGCACAGAGGATTCTTTTCGTATTGTACATTTAAAAAGTAAACAAGCCTTGAAATATTGTCCTCATTTCAAATTGGTGAAAATGAAGGTAGAGAAAGACAGAGATACAGAGGGAGAAGGAAAGACAAACACACACACAAACAGAAACAGAGAGAGAGAGAGAGAGACAGACAGACAGACAGACAGACAGACACAGACACAGACAGAGACAGACACACACCCAGAGACTAGGCTATGATTCTATGTTAATTCCAATATAGCTGTAAGAGTTACACTGTTACAGTATTGTCATATGATGGAGGATGGAGGAAGGTGTATTGTGCACATCTACTGCCTCGTATCTTCTAAGGGAGATATCAAACTGGACCACATAGACCTGCTTAGCTCTGAGCTCCCATTTGCTGGAACAAATACCCTGAGCTTAAGGAAGGGAGGCACTGAGACTAATGACTTCAGTTCTCCATGCTCCACAACATCTCAGTCTTGATAACTGCTATAGCACTGAGGCCACTTACTTAACAACAACACTATTAGGCCTTGAAATGATTAAGTGTAAAATGAGCCTTTTATGACCCCTCCGTAGCTTACAGTGAATCTTTAGAAATAATTATTGTATACTCTCCCACTAGTGTCAACATTTATTTCCAAATTCTATAGAATGGAACGGAGCAGAGTGGAGCACAAGACATTAAACACTTTAGAAACACTTCTGTACTTACATTTAGTAGATTGTCTTAAAATGTAACCAAACATAACTTTGTCATTCAGAGTCACAAGGTAAACATTTGTCATTTATTATATAATTTTGAATAAAATTATTTTAACCTTTCTTTTCATTTTTGTACTGATATGCCTTCTCAACTAGTACTTGAAAAAAACCTACTTTTTCACTTATCAAAAGTGATTTACTTCAAAACAAAGTATAGACACACAGAACAAGGTATTCCTGAGTAACTGAACACACCATGGACATGTCCTCTTTACTGTATTCATCAGTAAGTACGTCGGGCCACACACAACATCCATGAATGCTTACTTGGTTCATTTAAAACCTAAATTTGTTTATGGGCAGGGATATTTAATTCAAGTTGAAATTTGCAAGCTTTTTCTTTTCTTTTCTTTTCTCAATGGTAGTAAAAGGGTCTTAGTAACTGAGCACATTTTTGCTCCATGGCATCAAGAAAAACTATTTGAAAAAAGTTCAAACAAGGATGATGCATTACCTCCCACTGAAACAGACTGAGAAAAGTCAGCTGTGGTGCAATTCTTTACCAACACATCTAACAGTGACCCAGGATCTTCTTCTGTCTGACTCTACTCCTTTAGCCCACTGCACTTTTTTATGGCTATCTTACTGCCTACTCTCAGACTGATGAAAGCTCTCTTTACCATAACCAGGTACATTGTGAGGAGACGAATATAGTGAAATACATGTCTCTTGTATAAGGAATATTTCAATAGATATACAAATAGAGATGGAGTAGATAGATGATCACCCATATATATGTTAGATAGGGATGATAGATACATAAAGATATATAGATATGGATACATAGATTATAGAGATAAGATGTATATGTGTGTAAAATATAATATAGTATTATATGAGTATATATTATATATCATATAATTGTATTTTATAATATATTATATATTATATAGTTATTATAATGATATAATTATATACAATTATAATTAGATATTATTATATTAATACTATAATATATATAATTATATATAATTGTATAGCAATTATATATAATTTATAGATGTTGATATATTTATCTGATATTATAAATATATATTATATATCATATTTTATAACTATCTAATATATAATATATTACTATGTATATTTGTAATATATTAATATCTATAATACAAGTTAGTATAATATAATGTATTATAATATATATCATATATAATAATATGATATAAATTTTATATTATGTGTTTATAATTTACTGATATAATATATTATAATACAATATATACTAGGTATATAATATATAATTATATATTATGTAGTTATTATATATGATTATTAGATAAATATTATAAATGTATAGATTATATATAAATTACAAATATATGAATTACAAGCAGAAATAAGTATAAGTACATATATGATTATTAGTATATAATATAATAATATATAAATGTATGATTATATATTGTATACATTATATATGGTATGTGTACTATATATACATATATTACATATGAATATAATTACATATTATATTACTATATATTATATATATATATTTGGATCCATAGTATGTATTATATGATATATAATATAATATAGATAGATAGATCAGTAGATAGATAGATGATAGATACTTAAATGGTATACTGAGAAACAAATAACAAAATTCCCTTACTCTCCATTGACAAAATTGAAAGTGAAGATGTCCCAAGTAGTCATTCGCCTGCCATTATAGCATATCAAACAATTTCAAAATTAGGATATCAGAAAAAAATGCCACCAACTGTACATACCTTATATAGAGTTTACCTTTCAAGTGCTATCTAACAGTTTAAGACCTTTACTTTTTACCCTCCAGCTGAGGACTCCGATGCCTATGCGTGGCATGAACATACTCATTTTTAAGGCTTGAAGTGTAGAGATGTATCCAGCCGGAATGGGAAGTGAGGAAAAACTTGAAAGAATTATGCACTCACTCACCAAGTCAATAATGAAATCATCTCATACTAACTGTCCATGTAGATAGCTGAAGAAATGTTAACATGCGATATTTACAACAGCAACTTCATGTCATAGTTTCAACATATTCGCTCCTATGGCAATGCTATGATGCATTCCAACTTGGAATAGATGGTGTTGGAACATGATATGTTGAGGGTAGTAATCACCTCCTAAGTTCTGGTGAAGACAGAGGACTGCTTTACTATAACTGAGTGCTTCAGTGGGCTCTGCGACAGACACGGTGTCCTGTTATATTAGCTACAATACCTTTGTTTGGCTTTCTGATATCTAGTTTCTTGAGTTCTTTATATATTTTGAGTATTAGTCCTCTGTCAGATATTGATCTGGTTAAAAAGATCTTTTCTCATTCTATAGGACGCCACTTTGCCTGGTTGATGATGTTCTTTGACTTTGTTCTTTCAGCTTCATAAGGTCACAGTTATTAATTGTTCATCTTGGTGTGAACAGCATATTTTCAATGTTCTGCACAGAATGTCATCTCCTGTGACGAGGCATTCAAGCATATTACCCATTCACTCTTCTTGCACATTCAGTGTGTCTGGTTTGATGTTGAGGTCTTTGATGCACTTGGGCTTGAGTTTTAGGCGGGGTGATGAATAAGGAACTATAGGCAACTCTTCTACACACAGACACTCAGTCAGAAAGATACTCAATTTGTTTAAGATGTTGTCTTTTTCTCCAGTGTATTTCTGGCTTCTTTACAAAAAATCAGGCGTCCACAGGTGTATGCTCGGGTCTTCAGTTTGATACCATTGATCATCATCTCTGTTTTATATGTCAATACCCTGTGGTTTTTATTACTATAGCTCTGCAGTACAACTAGAAAAGAGAGAAGGTAATATCTCCAGAAGTTCTTTTATTGTTCCAAATTATTTTAGCTATCCTGGGTTTTTTATTTTCTATATGAAATTGAGAATTGTCTTTTCAAGGTCTGTAAATAATTCTGTTGGGATTGCATTGAATCTACAGATTGCTTTTGGTCAGATGGCCATTTTTATTATATTAGTGCTATTGATCCATGAGCATGGGAGATCTTTCAATATTCTGATATCTTGTTTAATTTGTTGCTTCCAAATGTTAAAGTTACACAGGTCTTCCACTTGCTTGGTTAGAGTTACCCCAAGATGTTTTATATTATTTGAAGCTATTATAAAGGACGTTGTTTCCAAGATTTCATTTTCAATCCATTTGCAATCTTTATATAAGAAAGCTACAGATTTCTGTGAGTTAATGTTGTGTTCAGCAACTTTGCTGAATGTTGTTAATCAGCTGTGGGAGTTCCCTGGTGGGATTTTTAGGGTCACTTATGTATACAATCCTATCATCTGCAAATAACCATGCTTTGACTTCTTGGTTTCCAATTTGTATCCTTTAATTTCCTTTAGTTGTCTTATTGCACTAGCTAACTTTAAGTACTGTATTAAGTAGATATGCAGAGAATGGAAAGCACTTGTTGCTGCTTTTAGTAGAATTGCTTTGAGATTCTCTCTATATAATCTGATGTTCGCTATAGGCTTGCTGTAAATTGCCTTTATTATGTTTATGTATGTCCCTCTTATCCCTAGGGAGTTGGAGTTTGTTAAAGTCTTTTGCAGCATTTAATAAGATGGTCATGTTTATTTTATCTTTTACTTTAACTTGTAAGGGTGGATTACATTTACTAGTTTTTGTATAGTTAATCATCCTTGAATCTCAGGGATAAAGCCTACTCGATCATGGTGGATGATCATTTTGATTTGTTCTTGCATTCAGTTTGCAAGTATTTTACTATCTTTGCATCTCTAATCATAAGAGAAATGGGACTGTAATTCTCTTTTTTGTTGTTGAGTCTTCATAGGGTTTGTATATTAAGGTAACTCTCACCTTATTAAATGAATTTGTCAGGATTCCTTCTGTTTCTATTTTGTGGAATAATGTGAGGTGTATTGGTGTTAACTCTTCTTTGCAAGTCTAGCAGAATTCTGTGTTACAACTTCTGACCCTGTTTTTTTGTTTGTTTGTTTTGTTTTGTTGTTGTTATTTTTTGCTTTGTTTTGTTTTTCTTTTGGAGGGGACTTTTAATGACAGCTTCTATTTCATTACAGGTTCTTAACTTTACTGACATACGTCCTTATGAATCTACGGATTTCTTTTGTGTCTGTTGTTATACTCCTCTTTTCCTTTCTGGTTTTCTTAACTTAGCTATTCTCTCGGTGACTTTTAGTTAGTTTAGATAAATGTTTGACTATCATGTTGATTTTTTTCAAAGAACCAAGTAGTTGCACTGATTCTTTGTATATTTCTCCTTGATTCTCTTTTATTGATTTCGGCCATTTGCTTAACTATTTCTTTCAATCTACTCCTCTTGGGGTGTGCTTAGTTCTTTTTCTTCTAGAGCTTTCAGGTTCACTGTGAAGTTGCTAGTATGAGATCTCTCCTTTTTAAAAAAAAATGTAGGTGCTCAATACCAAGAACTTTTCTCTTAGCACTGCTTTCATTCTGTCCTAAAAGTTGGGCATGCTGTGCGTTCATTTTCACTGAATTGTAGATTGCCTTGATTTTCTTTCTATTTCTGTCTTGACCCATTTTTCATTCAGTAGAGCTGTTCATTTTTCATGAGTTTGTAAGATTGCTATTGTCTCTATTGTTGTTGATATCCTGCTTTACCCTATACTTGATAGGGTGGAGGAGGTTATTTCTGCTTTTCCTCTCTTGAGGTTTGCCTTGTGTCCACATATATGGTCATATTTTCTTGAGAATGCACCACAAGGTTCTGAGAAGAAGATACATTATTTTGTGTTTGGGTGAAATGTTTCATAAATATCTGTTAGATCTATTTGGTTTATAACATCTGTTAGTTCCAGTATCTCTCTGTTTAGTTTTTCTCTGGATGACCTGACAGTTGGTGAGAGAGGGGTATTGAAGTCTCTCATTATCAGTGTGTGAGGCTTAATATGTGACTGAGGCTCTGGTAATGTTTCTTTTATAAAAGTCAGTGCTTTTGTGTGTGGAGGCATAGATGTTAAGGATTGAAATGTCATCTTGGTGGATGGATTTTTCCATTAATGAGTATGTAATGTTCTTCTCTATTTTTTGTGATTAATTTGGTTTGAAGTCTATTCCATTAGATATTAAAATGGCTACACCAGCTTGCTTGTTAGATATAGTTGCTTGGAAAACCTTTTTTTAACGCTTTACCCTGAAATAATGTTTTTCCTTGATGTTGATCTGTGTGTTTCTTGTATGCAGCAGAAGAATAGATGCTGTTTTTACATCCTCTCTGTTAGTCAAATCTTTTTATTGAAGAACTGATACCATCAATAGTGAAAGATATCAATGACCAGTGATTGTTAATTCCTGGTATTTTGGTGTTGACATTGGTGGTGGTATGTGGTGTGTGTGTGTGTGTGTGTGTGTGTGTGTGTGTGTGCGCATGTGTTTCTTTTCATTTTACTGGTGTGAGATTATTAGTTTATGTGTTTTCATGTGTTTAGTTAACCTCCTTGTTTTGTCTTTTTTTCCTTCTAGCACCTCTATAGGTCTGGATTTGTAGATATATATTGTTTAAATTTGACTTTACTATGGACTATCTTATTTTCTCCATATATGGTGACTGAAAGTTTTGCAGTAGTAATGTGGCATCTGTGGTCTTTCAGAGTCGGCAGCACATGTATCCAAGACCTTCTTGCTTTTAGAGTCTCCATTAAGAAATCGAGCATTATTCTAAACGGTCAGCCTTTATATGTTACTTGGTTTCCCTTACCTTTTAATATTTTTTCTTTGTTCTATATGTTTAATGTTTTTATTATTATGCCTTCCTTTCTGGTCCAATCTATTTGGTGTTCTCTATGTTTTCTGTACCTTTTGAGGCACCTCCTTCTTTAGGTTAGAAATTTTTTCTTCTATGATTTTGTTGAAAATGTTTCCTGGGCCTTTGAGCTGGGATTCTTCTTCCTCTTCTATTCCTATTTTTCTTAAGTTTAGTCTTTTCATAGTGTCTCATATTTACTACATATTTTCTGTTAGGAATGTTTTTAGGTTTAACATTTTTGACTTATGTATCCATTTCTTCTATCATATCATCAATGCCAAGGATTTTTCCATCTATTTTCCATCTCTTGTATACTGTATATGAAGCTTTCCTCTGCAGTTGCTGTTTGCATTCCCAAATCTTACATGCCCAGGATTCCCTTAGTTTGTGTGGGGTTTTTTGTTGGTTATATTTCCATTTTCAGGTTTTGAACTATTTCATTCATTCCCTTCAACTGTTTTTATCTGTTTATTTTGGTTTGTGTTTTTGTTTCATTTTTTGCTTTCTTTAAGTGATTTATTCATTTCCTCCAATTGTTTATGTTTTCCTAGATTTTGAAGGGATTTATTAATACCTATTAAAAGACATTTTGTAATTTTCATATAGGTGATTTTAAGGTCTTTTTCTTGTGCGGTATTGATGTTGGAATATTCATGGCCTGGTATTGTAGGATGAATGGGCTCTGGTGAAGACATATTGTCCTGGTCGTTACTGTGTTTTTATGGTGGCATCTAAACATCTGAGTTTGGAGTGATTATAGATCTTGGTGCTGATTTCTGGGTTTTTATTTGCTGGGAGAGTATTTTGTTCCTTTGTTTTTCTTTCTGTATTTTCCAGGTGTGCTTTGGCTGTGCAATGCTCGTTTTACTTGGCTGGTATGTTCACAGAGAGTACTTGCTGATGTTGGAGAGAGGGATAAAGCTTGTGGGTCATGATCTGTGGAAAATGCAGAAGGCATGAACAAGGGAGAGAGGAGGCTGCATCTGTTGTAATGCTTGGGATGACCCTGTAGATTGAGTCTGGGGAACACAGGCAGTGGAAAAGTGACCTGTAAGGTTTGTAGATGAGCTTTGTCAGGTAGAAGGACTTCTTTGTGCTTCTAGTTTGTCCAACATCTCATTAGAGACAAATCTGCAAGTTTGTTAGATTCTTTTTTCTCATGTTGAGATGATCACATGTTCTGTTCCTATTTTTATTTTCAGTCTGTGAATTGAAGTGAATACACAATTTTACGTGAGTATTTTCAAATATTAAGCCATTCCTGGGACTAGGCATGCTGAGATAAACCTAAAATCTCAGTAACTGGGCAGCTAAGGCAGGAGGAGCATGAGTTTGAAACCGGTCTGGGCTACATAGCGAGGTCTTATTTCCCAAATAAACAAATAAATATAAATCCGTGATTTGAGAATAAACTGCATTTGGTAATATGTTATTTATATCCTTATGTACTAGTGAATTTGAATTGCTAAACTTTTACACCTATTCTAATTAGAATTACTCTTTTTTTTTTTTTTGAGATGGAGTATTAGCTGAGGATAGCTTCACAGTTACTGTGTCCGTGAACATGCGTGTGCGAGTACATTTATTTGGAGACAAGAAATCCACAGCAAGTCTCTCTTTCTATTGCATTCCACTTTGTCTTGAGACAGGCCCCCACACTGGACCTGAAGTTCAGTTATCTAGGGTGGAAGGCAGGAAACGTGAAGCATCCTCTTGTCTTCTTCCATTCTGGGCACATGAACTATCCCTGTCTCTTTGGGAACCACTCAAGGAGGCAGAGGCAGTATTACTATGTGGTGAATCAAACCCTCTTATAGCCAAAACCTGTCTCATATACCCTGTTTGTTGTGAGGTTGTTCAGTTCATGGATACTAACAGGCCCCACTCCCAACTTGATGTGAGAACCATCATATGCTCATCTTTCCTTAACATTCTCAATGTTGATTTAAATTTTGAGTATATGTGTCATGTCTAAAACCACCTAAAGAGGCATGTCCTTATCATTGAGTTTGATAAACAATTCCCTTCCTATTCCTCCAAATGTTCTGTACCCTAAACAATTTTATGTCTGAAGGTTTGAACACCTCTCCTCACATCCATACAGGGCACATGCTATTCGGATAGTAACTAGTTGAGCATCATTGGGAATAGGGGCACATACTACACCACACCGGGAGTGGAGTTGGATCTGAAGGTGGGGTTGAATTCAAGGAATGGTGTTTGCTGTCTCAGGAAGCAGTGAGGGTCATTTGGACAGAAAATTCAAGACCAGAGATTGTCTAAAAAGTGGCAAAGAATGGTGGGAAGGGGACTAAGATGGCCCTGCAGTTTATTCATTCCACATTAGCTCACAGTAGTTACATACAAGACTATTCTTTCAGTGTACAATTTTTTTTAGACATTGTGTTTTAGAGTTTGCATCTACGTATGTCCCAGTGGGTTACAGACTCTAAAACATGCATGTATTTCCTTGTACTTATGTCATACTTACACCCTTTTCTATTACCAAGTGACACTCATAGTACCTACCTGAAAAGAGTTTCACCCGTGGTTTTGAAAATTACTAAGTCTAGGGCTGGAGAGACGGCTCAAAGGTTAAGAGCACTGGCTGCTCTTCCAGAGGTCCTGAGTTCAATTCCCAGGAGCCACAGGGTGACTCACACCATCTATAATGTGATCTGATGCTCTCTTCTGGCCTGCAGGTGTACATGCAGACAGTACAATATATACATAATAAATAAATAAATACATAAATCTTTTTAAAAAACAAAATCAGTAAGTCTATAAGCTCCGAATCAGCCTTCTTTTTTATT